>NC_136511.1:57915034-57925034 GCF_053919585.1 Euprymna scolopes | reverse complement strand
TTATTTGATCTGATATATCGACCATTATTATATATTATTAAAATATATTCTTAGCCTTAACCTATGATATTTTTGATTTCAATAAATAAATAAATAATAAAATATTAAATTCAGTAATTTCAAAATAGATTATAATATTTTGTTTGCTTGATTTATTATTCCTTAATAATAAATTAAATACTAATTATCTCCCTTGCATTGTTTAATTAAAGAAATAAGATTATCTTCCCCTTTCTTTCTTCAGTTTTAAATTTAGCATTTTAATCAAACATATGCTAACCGATATAAAATATTCCATTAGCGTTCTTTTTAAAAATTTATCATTTCATAAGTTGAAAAGCTACAATAAACATCCATATGAATACTTTGACCTTAATTGCTGATTTCAAAAGGCGAAGAATTAAAAGGTAAATAATTATATATATTTATATATATATGTATGTATCTGTGTATATGCATGTGTATGTATATATATATGTGTGTGTATGTGTATGTATATATATATATATATATGTATATGTGTGTGTCTATGAATTTTATTAGAAATATATTATTATAATATTATATTTAAACCAAATTCAGATTTATAATTTTATTCTATTTTATTTCTATCTTTAACCCATACTAATTTGCTTATCAAGTAAATACATACCTTTTATTTTAATTTTTTTTCAGATACATCTGCCTTACTTTTAATGCTAGGTTTATTTATGGTGTCTTTTACATATATTAAAAACCCTTCTCAATACTTTTGCTGATGAGGAAACTTTGTTTTTTTTAAAATACTATATGTAAAAATTATTGTCCGTGGCTTAATGTCTACCACAATAAAACATTGTTTTCCGAAACGATCATACAAATTATTGACTTTGTTGTTGTTCCTTCTTGTGAAACGGATTTTAAATTTAATTCTAATTTGAATTTTAAATTATCAATCACATTACTAAATATATTTATATATATATATATATATATATATATATTTATTTATTTATATATATATAGTGCAATCTTGTTAAAATATGCTCTCTTTCTACTGTTAAGAACAGATTAAAGGAATTTTATTCGCAAGGATATGTTGCAAGATGCAAGCAAATGATTTCTCTTAAGAACAGAAAGTGCCGTCATAACTTCGTCAGATGCACTGAAAATCATCATATTGGTCAAAAGTGCTTTTTAGTTACGAAAGCAGGTTCAATAGGCTAGGCAGTACGTTTGTTGGAGGAAAGACAAAAAATTTAATACTCAATGCTCAGTTTCAACGCTGCAAGTTGGTGGAGGTTCATTTTTGGTGTGGCCATTGTTAGTACCAATTGTTCAGGGCCTATAGTTCGCTTGCAAGTTGACTTAATTCGGCCAAGTACATTAATATGTTGACTGGGCATTTTCGGCCCTACTTTGGTCGGAATTTGGATGATAATCCCATCTTTATGCAGAATAATGCTCCCATTCACACAGCTGGCAATGTTAAGAGGCTCCTGGAAGAGCATGATATTCCATGTTTTGATTGACCTGCACAATCTCCAGACTTCAATCCTATAAAAACGTATGGCATTACATCAAGCAACAGCTATACAATGATAAAATTTCAAATTTGGAAGAACTTTGGACAAAAATTAAAGAAAAGTTGGATGCCCTTTTCCCCGGAGTATTGCTGCCGTCTAATTAAAGGAATTCCCAGAAGATTGCAAGCTGTCAAATTGCAGAAGGGCTATGCTACTAAATGTTAACTAGTTCATTGTCTTCTTGTTGTATTTATGTTGCATTAATGTCCTAAAGTTACATTTAAATAACAATTTTCCATTGTGCTGACTTTCTTTTTGCCTCCTCAATTTGAAGTAAATGTATGTGTGTGTTGTGTATGTGTGTGTGTGTGTGTGTGTGTGTGTGTGTGTGTGTGTAATATAGAGAAATGCATTAATTTATATTAATATATAAATATAATTTATATGTATATATATTATAATATATATATGTATAATATATATATATATGTTAATATAGAGAAATATGTTCATATATATATATTTCGTATACATATGTTAATATATATTAATGTATATGAGAGAACTGGCCACATATTTTTGTCATTTCATGAAGTAACCTTGTTTTTTTTTTATTTTTACAGGTGCATATAAGAAAGTGAGTAAACAAAAGTCCCCTCCACCAGCAACTCTACCTAAACCAACAAAAAATGTCAAGAATGCAACAAAAATTGAAATTGAGCTTGGATTATTGAATAAAATAAAGGTATTACTTCTGAAATGACTTGTACACTCTCTTAGAAAAAGAAGATATCACCTAATAAATTATATCAAGAAAAATTAAATATCCTACAACAGACATGGCACAATATAATTAAGTTAGATTTGTCAGCTTCATTATTTTATCAGTGGATATTACTTTATTTTATTACTTAGTGATTTGATTGTCTTCTTAACTTTAGTACTCATTATATGTTTTATAGATAAATTCCTTCTCTTGTCCTGCTTAATAATATAATGAAACCTATATTTTTTTAATATATTCCTGGGCAACATCAAGTTTCTTACATTTTCACTCCCCTCTCTAAATAATTAATGAAACCTGTACTTGTGTTAATTTATTCAACATGTTTTTGCTGATAGATTTTTCCTCTCCTCCTTCATAATATAATGAATCTTATATTTACTTTAATGTATTCTATACATGTTTTGCGAATAGATCCCACCCATATAATGAAATCTGCATTTGTTTTAATGCATTCATCGCATATTTTGTAGATACATTTATTCTTTTCTCCTTAATAACACAATGAAACATATGTTTTAATGTATTCAACGTTTGTTTTGTATATATATTGAAAGATCTTTAATAAATTATTACTTTTTCTTAATCCATTTCATAATCTAAACTTGTATTAGATTATTTGGTACTTATGCAGAATAACAGACTATGCCAGAAATATATGGTGGAATATTCAATATTTTTTTTTAAATTGGTTAAAGTCAACATCTCCAATACACACAAGGTTGAAAAAGAGTAGGCAAAAAAATATGCTTGTGCGATTTACGGACTGTGCTAATTTTTTTAATAGAATTTCAAAGTAAATTTAATTTTTACAGTATCTTTTGTTTATTAAATTGAAAAGTCAAAGTACAGAATATTTAACAAAACCCCCATGGCTAAATAATGTTAGGTGCTTATTCACGTTTACACTTATAGCGATAAACAAAAATTAAGACAAACTTTTACCATGTACCTACTTGGATGGAATGATGATGATATATTCCAAAAGCCGCAAAAATTGATCAAGTAGTTTGTATTTTTTCAAAAAACAAATATGCTGTTTTATATGAATAAGTAAAGACCTAAGTCATTTTAATATTCACCAAATTTTGTTTCTCACATAAAACGACCTTTCTAAAAAGATGTTTTCATTATTTAAAAATTGCATTAGACAGAACAAAATAAAACCACCTATATTGCAATAGACAAAACTACACTGAACAACCCACTTTGAAAGAGACAAGACTAAACCAAACAATCTACATTGCAATAGACAAAACTAAACTGAACAACGTACATGACAATAGACAAAATTAACCAAACAACCTACATTGTAATGGACAAAACTAAGCCAGACAACCAACAATGTAATAGACAAAACTAAACCAAATAGCCTACATTGCAATGGACAAAACTACACTGAACAACCCACATTGCAATAGACAAAACTACACCGAACAACTTACATTGCAATAGACAAAACTAAAACAAACAAACTACATTGTAATAGACAAAACTACACGGAACAACCTACATTGCAGTAGACAAAACTACACTGAACAACCTACATTGCAATAGACAAAACTAAATTGAAAAACCCACATTGCAATAGACAAAACTAAACCAGACAACCTACATTGCAATAGACAAGACTTAACTGATCAATCTATATTGCAATAGATAAACCTAAACTGGACCTATATTGCAATAGACAAAACTAAACCAAACAACCTACATTGCAATAGAAAAATCTAAACTGGACCTACATTGCAATAGACAAAACTACATTAGCAAACCAACATTGCAATAGACAAAGTACACTGAACAATTCACATTTCAATAGACAAAACTAAACCAAACAACCTACATTGTAATAGATAAAACTAAATTGAACAACCTACATTACAATAGAAAAATCTAAACTGGACCCACATTGCAATAGACAAAACTAAACTGAACAACCCACATTGCAATATACATAACTACACTGAACAACCTATATTGCAATAGACAAAATTAAACCAAACAACCTACATTGCAATAGACAAAACTAAACTGAACAACCTATATTGTAATAGACAAACCTAAACTGGACCTATATTGCAATAGACAAAACTACACTGAACAACCTACATTGCAATAAACAAAACTAAACCAAACAAGCTACATTGTAATAGACAAAACTAAGCCAAACAAACTACATTGTAATAGACAAAACTAAACCAAACAACGTACATTGCAATAGACAAAACTACACTGAACAACCTACATTGCCGTAGAAAAAACTACACTGAACCACCTACATTGCAATAGACAAAACTAAATTGAACAACCCACATTGCAATTAATTAACAGTGCAAACTTTTGTTGGATTTTCATATGCTTGCATGTACTGTAAATTCTATGCAGTCACAGAAGTGCAAGAACTAGAAGTCATCATGGCTGAAAATGTGATGTCATTCACTATCACTATTTTTGTTTCATCTACTGCATTTGACCTTTGCTTACTAACTAACTGCTACTAGCAGAGGGTCAGAAATATGTAACAAACCCACTTCCAGCAAATGCCATTAGAGTTGCAGCTAGCAGAGAAAACTAAACCAAACAACCTACATTGCTAACAGATGGAACTAAACTAAAACAATTTACATTGCAAACAAGCAAAATTGAAAACATTGGATTTTCATTCAAAATATATTTACTGTTGCTTTTCAAGTCATTCTAAAATAATAAGCATACTCTTTTAATTCTAACTTTAATAAAATGCTAAATCTTACCTAATTCAATGATAATATTAATAATGATAGTATCCCCCTTTCTCAAAAAATAAAAATAAAACATATCCACATTTTTTTATTTTATTTTTTTTTTAGATCTTTTTTGTAAACCAGTCATCCTCTATTCGTTTATTTACAATTTGTAAGCAATATAATAAATAAATAATTAAATAATATTAGATAAATATATTAAATAATAAATAAATATAAAATTTGTTTTAATTCTCTATATCTTACGGGTGTTTCATTTCAGTGTGATGCCATTGTCAACACAACTAATTCTTCATTGGATCTAAATACCGGAGCGATTTCCAAGGCCATTCTTGTAGATGCTGGAGATGAATTACAAAGAGAATGCAACAATCATTCTTTTGCATCTCAAAAGATTGTGATAACTGGTGGATATAAATTACCTTGCAGCAAAGTGTTTCATATTTGCTTACCTCACTGGAGTCAGAGTTCACCAGATGTAAGAAATACTTTTATTTATATTATTACTTACTGTGTGTGTGTGTGTGTGTGTGTGTGTGTGTATGTGTGTGTGTGTGTGCGTGCGTGCAGGGATATAGAAATTCCCAGAACATAATTAGACAATTGAGACATGAGGCAGATTTCCTTTTCTGTCCTCGTAAAAAGCAAGAGATTTAGATGGGAAACTTTGATATAATGTATCAACTGTAGTTTGCAATGATGTAGACTTGCTCTTTTTTGTTGGTTAGAGAGTGATACTGGTTCTGTGTAAATCCTTTCCTCATTTAAAGAGCTTCAACAAAATAGAATTGCTTGAAAAATTAAAGATCTAATTGTCTGTGTCAAGCAATTGCAATGCTCAAACATGTTTGCAGCTTTTATGTTACAGAGTGTTTGAAATAAAATTAGTCATTTTTTTAATATATTTTTTCATTTCAGAAGCATTGTAAGTATTCAAAGCTGGTGAAGTGCAATGGAGAGGTTCTGCGCACTGTTTCATATAAATCCTAATTATAAAATTTATCCCTCTCAATTATACAGGGTGACCCCAAAAAACAACAGGACATTCAATTGTTTTTCTGAGCATTTTACAGTCAACGGAGAAAAAAAGACCAAACACCCTAGTGTTTTGATGTGATGTTTTGAATATAATAAATTAGTTATGACTAAAGTTTCATTTCATTTGGACAAAACACTAAGAAAAGGGGCCTAATTATAGTTGGGGCCCGTTTTTTTTGGTCACCTTGTAGATATAACTATCAGTTACAAGTTATTGCCCTTTATTAGAACTCTTCACTGATGTCACACCAGAAATGATACGTTGCCTCTTTTCCTCACCATGGACATCATACTGTTCAGATTTGCAAAAATGCACCTAATAAAAGCCTGGAGTAAACATTCCATGCATGCTTTAATTTCTGACTTCAGCTCAATATATTATACTAGAGTATAAATCAATGTTTCCCAAAGTGGGCATTGCTTTGATATGTGAGAGGGAGACACAAAAAGAGACAGTTGGGAGAAAGGATAATTTAGTATTAAGAGCATTTAAAGTTCATTTTAAGAAAAGTTCCAGTAACAAAGTCTAACATAACAATCCATTGACTGTTTGCATGCTGGGGATTTTTTTTCCCTTGGCCCCAAAATCAACAGAGTTTAGACCATTCCTGTAATAATCTATTCTCTGTTGATTATGGTGTAATGCTGGTCCTGTATAGTCCTAGGAGGTTCACCCTCCTAGTCTTTGCCTTCTCTCTTTGAGAGGGTTAGTTTATTGGTAATCGCAAACGGGGCTGCCCAGGCATCTTTTGTAAAATTAGAATGCCCCTCTGTTGAAAGTAAGTATGATAACTCTTATCGTGGACCCTTTTATGATTTCCTCCCTTTTACGTTGTAATCCCATAATCCCTTTTTACTCCCCGCTTCCTCTTCCTGTCTCAAAAAAATATACTTCTCTTTATACCTGTCACACGTGTGTTCGTGTCCTCTTTCAAATATTTGTTCCAGTTTTTTTTTTTCTCTTTTCACTGAAATGCAACTCGCAACAGGTTATGTGCCCAGGATAGATAATGGAAGGTGATGGGACAGACTTTTATTTGATGGAGATGAAATCAAATACAAAATTTGTGAGACAAAATTTTTATGCCATTTATGCACACTTGGCCTAAAGGACGCCATTTTAGGTATACACCTTAATAGAGATGGAAGCGACACTGAGAGAAATGAAGATGCTTGCGCCAAACTTGTACAGTTTCTAGACGACAAAAGTTTATCCTTAATAATGAGAGAAGCTACAGATAATGGGGAAAAAGCTCTCAAAATATCATTTACTCGACTGCCATCAGCTAGTTCTATCAAGTGACTCTGAGGATTAAAGTTGGGATCAAAATTGATAAAATCTGATTCCTTCATAATTACATACGTTGTTGGCCCACAATCAACATACACACATATATATATATATGTGTGTGTGTATGCCTGAGTTTTTAAGAATAGCTTGTGTTACCTTATATTTGATAGATTTCATGCCCTCAGTATCTAGATTACAAATGAGAATGATTGAATCATGTGGTGAAAAAAAATCATCCTAAAATATTTAAACAGTTTAATAAAGCATTTACTCAGTATCCAAATGCATTGAAACCATTGAATAAACTAAAGTAGATTAATAGAAAATATTCAGAACCACATCAGTAATCTATAATATAAATCTATGTATGCATATATAATTACATCTTTTTCATTGTTCCTTTTTGCTGCTTAGCAAATACTTTCTAAGATGGAGTACTGCTACCACATCTAAGGTGTACCTCTTAACTGACACACGTTTATAGATCGTTCCTGCATAAAACTGACTCAGTATACAGTGTCACATTTTTTTTTAATCTTTATAAAAAATTATTTATTTCTCTGCTAAGTTTTATGTTGATAATATGTGAGCAAAACTTCATGTTGAAATTTAAGGATGCGATTCACAGACATACATTAGCATTCAGACAATACAACTATGAGGAGAACATTTCATTATCCCAACACTTCTAGAAATTAATTAAGGGCAAAAAGCACCAACAATAAAATGAAGAAATAGGATTTTATGTTCATAGTTTTGCGAGAAAACATGTTACAAATGCTCGTGTTCTCATCAAATTTCGATCATCCTGCAGAATGCTGCATTCATTCTCTCAATGCTAAAATGGCCGTTTGTTCCTACGTTTCGCAATTTCTACCCAAACGAGCATTAAAATTGCTGAAATATCAAAAATACCTGAAAATAATGGAGTCCCCTTTGTAATTTTTGTATCTACATTGGAAAATTTTGTGATTGGGTCACCCACAATTATAGCAAATAATGTTAGTCTTTATTTAAGAGTAAAATTTGATTCTTGGGAAAGTTGTAGGTAAAGGAATAATTTGATTTTGACATTTTTAGGTGGGCATTTTTGAATTTCTAGATTTATTGTTCTCTCTGATCATTTTCTCAGTTTTCTTGTAACTTCTTAGTGCCATCTTGAATTGACTAAATATCATGGGTTTTTCTTTCTGAGTTATCACAGTTGCAAATGACTTAAAGTCACTCTGCAACCCTTTAAGGATCATGGAGATCAACAGACTGTCACTAATCACTTCACCAGACATTTTTAATGAATTTGCCGCTGTTTTGGCCCTTATAATATAATCTGTCATCGTCTCAGCTTCCATATGTTTTAGAGATGTCAGTTTTGTATATAGAGATAATTTAGGGTTTTCCTTTCAATAAATTATGCTGTCTTAATTTGGTCAATGCTTTGCAGCTATCATCCAAAGCTTTTTTGCATTATCAGAGATAGACTTCTGTCATCCAAGCCCTATATTAATTCCACAAAAACAGTTGCATTCTTTTCAATAAATTCAGGGCCATTTAGATTTTCAGGTTGTGCCTGAATTACTTTGTATAATAATTGAATTTATAAATAACCCGAAAATTTCACTTGCCACAATTTGAATTTTGATTCTGATCCATCAAGGTCTATAACCTTTTGAATTTTTTTTTTTTTTTTCACCCCAAACGAGGCACATTGCCACTTTGATGTAGGGGGCTACTATCAGGGACATAAGCTACAGGGGTACTATGTGGAGAGTTGGGCAGCAAGATGTCTGTTAACGTTACATTTGAACTTCTCCATGTCAGTACAGTTGAGGAAGCAGGAAGCCGGAAGGGAATTTCAAAGTCTAGCAGTTCTGGGGAAGAAACTACTGGAGTAGAAGGCTCTCTTACATCTAGGGATCTCAACTGTGAAGAGGTGGGATTTTGCTGCTTGTTGGGTTTGTCGGGGGTATTTACATCGAGGGGGGTACAAATGCTTGCAGTTCGTCGGAGCATTCACCGTTAAAGTACTTATAGAACAGGCAGAGGGATGCTACATTTTGTCGATGGGACAGAGATTGAAGCTTAAGCAATGTTTAATTTCAGAAAAGTTTCCGATAGGTACCTAATTTGTACAAGTCCTGGAGATGAAGAGTTGATCTGTACAAGCCTTGGACTTAAAATTTTGCAGGGAAAGAGCAAAGACCTTTCTTGTGTTGGCATGAAAAATTATGTGTGGGAATTCTAAAATATCCAATATTCCGGTTTCTGATTGCTTGTTAGCAGAACATGAATCCATTTGATTGGTCAGTTCCTATCGCTAGTGTCTATAAGTAGAACCTTTTCATTTTCTTTAATCATACCCTCTGATTATATCAAAAATATTACAACAGCTTGCATGAACCTATGGTGAAATGGATAAAAGTGCTGAGTTATAACCAGTTCTTCGTGGCAGCCTTCTCAAGATTTAAGGTCCGAACCTCAGTAATGACACTAAGAATACAATTAGAAATTATTTAAGACTTCTCCCCAGTAATGGCTGATGAAATGAGGGCAAGATTTCCTCATGTTTTGAGGTTTTTTTTTTTTTTTTTTTTTTTACTCCAAACAAAGCGAAAAGGACTACTATTTGGGATCATGT
>NC_136511.1:57905034-57910034 GCF_053919585.1 Euprymna scolopes | reverse complement strand
TGTGTGTCTGTGTGTACATTTCTAAACGCAATAACTCTTTTCAGTCTACAGAGTCGAAATTTTATATACAGAATACTGAGATTTTGGAAAATCGATGTGATCGGTTTTCGGCCAGAAATTTGTCGATTAAGGGGTCAAAGTTCAACGATTTGACCTTTAAGAACTCTACCAAACTCCTCCGAGAATTTTCGGTCTAAACACTTGAAATTTTAAATATAGGTTTATTGGACATCGATCTAACTTAATAACTTTTGAGCCCAAAACAATAAATTTTAAGGGGTCATAATAGGGGTCAAAGTTAAAAAAATTGACCACTTGTTTTTTTTTTTTGTTTTTTTTTTGCTCAACATACATCTCCAAATACCCGGGCAACGCAAGGCATCCATGCTAGTATACACACACACACACACATATATAGTGTGTATTTGGGAGCATTTTTTCATTTAAATAAATATTATAAAAACAGAAAGCTTCTGTTTAATTATACTTTTCTTATTTCCATTTTTCCTATTATCTTTTTGTGTAGTAATCAAGTGTTGATTAAAGTCTCATATGTAATTTTTCTTTTAACGTTTTCACTGAGAACAGACTTCAGCATCTCCAGGAAGTTGATGGAACACTGTAAGAAAGTGATGGACAGTGAAGAAATTTTTGTAGTAGCGTGGTATCAGCACATGGCTATGTTATATTACAAAAATGAGCGTATGGAAGCAACAAGGACAAATGAAGAAGTTTAGTTTAAACTTTTGTTTAGGGTAAATACGATTATAGCAGGTGCTGTTGATATTGTCAGGATGTGACGGTGATGGCATTGATGGAGATGTGGATCAGCTGCTTGGAGTAAGGATAGCAGTCGGTCAGCAGGCTCTTGGGAGTCGGTGGCGAAGAAGGAGTAGTCTAGACAGCTGCTACAGATGTCATTTAGGGTGAGGTCAACAGTGGCTGGCTGCTGCTGATGCTGTGGCTTGGGGTGTTGCTGATGTTATCTTAGGTGAAGTCGATGACATCTGGCTGCTGCTAATGCTGTGGCTAGGGCTGTTGCTGATGTTGTCTTATGTGAGGTCGACAATAGCTGGCTGCTGCTGATATTGTGGCTTGGGATGCTGCTGGGATGGCAGCGATGACAGACAACCTTACTGCTCGTCAATCTAGCCTATTCTGCCTGATTATCGAAAACCAGCTTGGCCCGCAGACGTAGTTGGGGATATGCTAGCTCCAGGTATTGAGGTGTTATTTCTGATTTATAGTTGTGTTAATTTCTGTGTCTTAACATACAGCATGGGGGGTGGGGGGGGTCATCATTTTTTATTTCTACACAAAAAAGATAGCAAAAATGGAAAAAAAAGGTGTAATTAAACAGAAGCTTTTTGACGTTTTTAATCTGTGTGTGTGTGTGTGTGTGTGTGTGTGTGTGTGTGTGTGTGTGTGTGTGTGTGTGTGTGTGTGTGTGTGAGTGATCTATGTGACTGACAACTCCTATCCATTTCTTGATTCTTCACACACTTTACCATCTCTCCCCCTTGTTTCTTCAAATTTTCATCACATCTACAATTTTAAAGTTTTTAATTTTTATACTTAATAGTATGTTTCATTTTAATATAATTTGTTATTGATATCCTCTGAAAGGAAAAGTAAATTTTTGAACATCCATGGATTAAGGAAAAATCTTTTTACTATATTTTGAACTTTTGATGATCCAATAAATTTTGTAAATCTTTAATTTTCATCATTTAAATCCCTTCATATGTTGATGCTCTATATCAGATATTGAGCATTTTTTTTTCTTTTTCAGAACAGGATTTATTCTGTAAATATTTATAGTTTTGTACTGATATTTATCTATTACTATTTTTAATATGTATTTAATATATGGATCATAATTCAAAAACTCTTTTTTTATTATAAAAGCTTATTTTATTGCAAAATTTTTAAAATTACTTTAAAGGAAACATTTTACTTTATAGGCATTTGAAAATGCAAGCTCTGGAGGAACAACTACCCCATCTAGTGATCGGGATTATGACTCTCCATCAAAGAGATATGAACCAATCAGTGATGATCTCCCACAAGGTAATCAAAAGTATATCCTGCATCTTACTAATCCTCTATATTGAAAACTAATGTGTATTTATTTGTATATACTCACAGTTCTGCCTGTCTTTGCTTTGGCCCTATGTACTGTTCATAACTTTATGTGCATATGTATATATTAAAATGTGTGAATATGTATGGCAATGCCTTTCTATATAATAGGCTTCCCTAACTACCAAAGAGAAAAGTTGGGAGAGACTGCAGAGGTCAAATTTTGTTTAAACTTTGACCCCAATGTTGACTCCTAAACATTTACTGTTTTGGGCTCAAATTAAATTAAAATGTTTGACTCATGTCCAAGAAACCTACATCTAAAATTTCAAGTGTTTAGAGGAGGAGTTTGGTAGAGTTTGCAAAGGTCAGCTGTCAACTTTTACCTCTTGGCAGCCAAATTTTTGCCACAAAACTGATTAAAAAGCTTGCTGCATGTCTGAATACCCTTTATGTAAAATTTAAAATGTTGAGATGCAAAATTCGCTTAATAGTTTGCTAGAGATTGCAAAGGTCAAATCTTTTTAACTCTGACACCTTGGAAGCCAAATTTTCAGCAAAAAAAAAAAAAAAACGATTAAAAAGTTTGCCCTATGTCTGAATACACTTTATGTAAAATTTCAAATTTTTAGACAGAAATTGGTTGAGTAGTCTGTTAGAGACTGCAGAGGTCAATTATGACCCTTTAACATTTATTGTTTTGGGCTCAAATCAAATTATAAAATTAGATCCATGTCCAAGTAACCTACATTTAAAATTTAAAGTGTTTAGACCCAAAATTGGCAGAGGAGTTTGGTAGAGTTCTCAAAGGTCAAATCGTTGAACTTTGACCTCTTAACAGCCAAATTTCTGGCCAAAAACTGATTAAAAAGATTTTCCCAAATCTCAATACTCCTTATGTCCAATCTTGAGTCTGTAGACCAAAAATTGACAGAATTATCGTGTAAGGAAATGTACATAGACAGATGCACACACACATTTTTACTTTTATAGATATACTAGCATTTCAGCCCGGCATTGCCTCTGTGTTTGGAGGTGTATGTTGAGCAAAAAAAAAAAAAAAAAAGTGGTAGTAGAAGGCAGGCTTGAACCCGTACCGCGAAGGAGAGAAAAGAACTGGGGGAAAAAACCTGAAGTCTTTGCTGTTACGACCACCACCAAACCGAAAGTGACATAGGTTTAAATTAAGGCTAGACAATCAAAAGGAGAAGATGATTTTCAAAAATATCAGTGAAAAAAGCCCCCATCCATTGAAAAGTGCCCAGTTGAAGGTGAAGATATTAATGTTTTTAGCCAATTTTTCGATATTTGTCATCTGAAAGGTTGAATTTCAAAACAATGCTGATCTTGGTAAAATCCATCGCCTCTGTCGAAAGTTTGAGGCAGAGATGCATACATACATACATACGTACATACATACATTTATATATTGTTAACTAAAAAAGTTTTGACCCAAACCGATTAAAAAGCTTGCCCTATGTCTGAATACACTTTATGTAAAATTTCAAACGTTTAACTAAAAAATTGGCTGACTTATTTGTTAGAGACCGCAGAGATCAAATTTTTTAAAACTTTGACCCTAATTTTGACCCCTTAACATTTATTGTTTGAGGCTCAGATTAAATTATAAAGTTCGATCCATGTTCAAGTAACCTAACCTATATCTAAAATTTCAAATGTTTAGACCCAAAATTGGCGGAGGAGTTTGGTAGAGTTCTCAACGATCAAATCGTTGAACTTCAACCCCTTAACAGCCAAATTTCTGTCCGAAAACTGATTACAAAGATTTTCCCAAATCTCAAAACCCTCTATGTCAAATTTCGAGCCTGTAGACCGAAAATTGACAGAGTATTTGGTAGGGACACGTACACAGACAGACACACACACAGACATTTTCACTTTTAAAGATAGATATTTAGATGTATATATAAGTGAACAAGTTAAAATGTATTGATGAAATGAACATGAAACCAATATTTTTTTTTCAAGTGCTCAACGGACTATTTTTGCATTAGAAACTGTAACAACCAGTGATATGGTTAGAATAAATCTAAATGCTGTACATGCAGCAAGGAAAATCTTCATAGGAGCTTAATCAAGTGACAGAATTTGGAGAGCCTTCAATTATAATGTAAGGACTTATGTGGACGAAGGATTTGTAACAAGTTACCATGTCTACTATAGAAGACAAAACTACAACAAATAGTGTTGTCCTGCTAAAGGTTAAGGGAAAAAAAGTCAATGTATATTGAGCATACATGGAAGAGAATTTTTCAGGATGTATCCATGTCACTTGATGAAGGTAGACAAGGAATTGCGAAATTCAATGAATAATAAAAACTCTAGTTTTCACAAATAAGACACTAGCAATGTTAACCTCTTAAAACTGTTGAGTTGTCTCCTCTTGTCTATAGAAAAAAGTCTGTTTAGAGTGATCTCCCCTTTGTTCGTTCTTATAGTTTCCTTTGACAAAATGGCAGTTTAGCTGAGACTGGGTGTATGAGGAAGGAGTAAATTAACACATCTTGTTCTGAATGACGGTCGTGTTAGGTGTTGTTGACGCACGTGATTCTGTTGGAATTCTTAAGGCACATGCACACCGCTGTATTAAAATTTGAAATTTAAAGCTCTTTTAAGCATCTTTAAAATTAAAATTTTAAATCTTTGATAACTAGACAAACTGTTTTAGAAACACGTTAAGATGCAAATATTTTATTATGTGATTGTATTCTTATTTCAACTAGTATGTTGGCTTGAATATATATGTTTCCATAAATTATTTTCCATATATATCTAAATTATGTATTAATTTGGAAAGAAAATGCCAACTCCTTCATCAAGGAATCTGCTATATAGGAGAGAGAGAGAGAGAGAGAGAGCTGTATGTCTGTATATATTACTAGAGAGGAAGGGGTGGC
>NC_136511.1:57570034-57900034 GCF_053919585.1 Euprymna scolopes | reverse complement strand
CAGATCGTCTAGTGTGGCATCTGTCCGCAAAGGAAAGTCAGGCAGGAGGTGGTTAGCAGGGTCCAGTGTGGAGTTGGAGGAAAACAAACTGGCAAACATGTTAGTCTTCTCAGTTGCTGAGCAAACAACCTCGTGATTGTTGGATAGTGGGGGAATTGTTGATTGCCCATTATTTACTACACTGTTGTAGATTTTCCAGAAGTTACGGGTTCCTAATTTCTGTGCTTCAATGTGGTTTTTAGTGGTTTCAGTAAATTCTCTCTTAGTTGTCACTATTTCTTTCTTACAGTTACTTCTGGCTTCTATATACTTCTGTCTGTTTGAACTGGACTTATGTCAGTTAAATCTGCGGTACGCATGCTGCCTTTGCGCTATGGCAGCTGCACAAGTAGAAGTAAACCATTGGGGAGAGTGGGGCTTGCTATAAAATTTCCGCGTGGGAACATGTGCTTCAATTGCCGTTTTGAACCATTCCATGGTCTCATTTGCGCACTGTTCAGCAGGAAGTGAAAAGATATTTCGCCATGGGGCGTCACTAATGAGATCTGATGGCATCCCAGTCAGCTTTTTTACAATATCTCGTTGTTTGGAGCAATGGCTCTTCAGTTTTGGCTGTAGAGTTTCAACCATTACCACTGCATGATCAGCGTTCCCAAGTGGGCTGTGGGCATTTGTTACACAGTCATCGGGAACTGTGGTCAGAAACAGATCTAGAAGTGATGTGTGTTGTTCTTGCTGGTCTGGGAAACGGGTTGGAAACGTAACTATCTGTGATAGGGAATGAGATATAGAGAAGTTATGTGTTATGGTACCAGCTGCATCTGTGTAAGTAGAAAATCCAAGCCAGTTGCTGTGGTGGACATTGAAGTCAACAAATACATGCACTTATGCGCTAGTGTTGAGGGAAAGTGCTGTATCTATGCTGTCAGAGACTTTGTTTATTAGGTTACAGTCCTGGGTCGAGGGAGAGCAGTAGAGAAAATAAAAGTAACTTATGTTATGTTGCATGTTAAGTCTAAAGCACACAAAGGCTTGATTGTCCGATTCTAGTTTAGTTTCTCTAGTCAAGGGAAGGGTGTTACGAATATAGACTCCAAGCCCGTGCATGTGTCTGTCAGTCCTTACGGCAGAGTGGGAGATATTCGGGCATATTAAAGTAGTTAGAGGGGATGAAGGAGTGTAGGTTAGTCTCACTTAGTGCTAAGATATCTGGGGTGTTTGTTAGGAGAAATGCTTCAACATCATTTAACTTAGTTCTACGCCAACGGATGTTCGTAAATGCAAGCCTCAAGGGAGGAGGCAGGTTGGTTTTGTTGATGCTGAACAAGTGGTTATGCAGAATACCAAACATGCAACATAAGCAGACCATAAGCTGGCCTTCCATTGATTTTGGCCTCTGGATAGCCCACCGGGGATGAGTATATATATATAATATATATATATGTATATATATATATATATTTCACACACACACACACAAATTTAGTTTTACAGTAATTTCCTGTATTATTAAATTACAATTTATGTTTACTCTTATTTTTAGGAGCCATTTCAAAAGCTTTGCTGAGTAGAATGGGACATCAACTCACACATGATTGCAAAGCTAAACGTAAGTTAAATCTGCTGTAATTGTCCTTTTGACCTTTGATTTTTCTATATTTCAATTACCATTTGGTTATCAAGATTATTCAGACTACTCTTCACATCTTGAATGCTATTCTCACAACGTTTTGACTGATTACCTCCCGCCCAATCTTCTTCATGCACATCAAACTTGGAAATCTGTATTTAATCCATAGTTAAGATTATTCTCATTCTGCCGGCCACATGTACCATGGCATAACAGATTAACTGCTAAGTAATAATCAGTCCTAAATGACACTCTTCTGGAGGTTGAAGGTTGAATCTCCAGTAAATGTGATACTAAAAATATAATTAAGGATTACTTAGGTCTTCTACACAGTCATAGCTGACATACTTTATCATTGATAAATTATGTGTTGCTAAAAATATTGGAATGTAACTTTAGAGTGGTTAATTCACTAAAGAGGAAAGTTAAATATTTCTATCTGAAAAGTTTTATTAAAACGTATTGAGCTCCTTTCTATATAAAAGTGAATATTTTTGTCTAAAAAGTTTTATCATAAAATTGTTAGGTCCCTTTCAAGTTTAAAAAAAAAAAAAAAAGGAATATTTTTATCTGAAAAGTCTGTCATAAGTTTTGGACTCTTTTCTAGTTAAAGGTGAATATTTTTATCTAAAAAAGTCTATTATAAAAGTAATTTGTCAGTAATTTGTTACTTCTAGTCTTTCAATTCAACAATTCTGTCAATTAATTTTCTTGTTTTCATAGATAGCACACATTTTTATTGCCAAAGAAAATGTGTGCTAATAAAAAAAATAATCATTTTGATTGTTTTCAATAAAACATTATTAAACTATTTAAAACATTGTTTTTCCATCAGATTCTCAGTATATCATAAAAGTGTTAGACTCTTTCTAAAAAGGATTTTTTTTTTATCTGAAAAGTGTATTATAAAAGTATTCGATTAATTTATTTATTGCGGACTATTATTCTCATCTTTATTAGTTGTTGTTTCATGATGTTTCAGCCAGCTATTCCTCTGGCCTTCGTCAGGTGGTAACCGTGACGGATAGGAACTTCGAATCTCCCAACTGCATTCTCAGCAATCACTGCCGTCCGTAGTTGTTGTCGTCTCACCATGTTTTTAGCCAAGTAAGCCTCTGGCTGGCTACGGATGGCAGTGATTGCTGACAATGCAGTTGGGAGATTCAAAGTTCCTATCCGTCGCGGTTACCACCTGACGAAGGCCAGAGGAATAGTTGGCCGAAACGTTGTGAAACAACAATTAAAAAAGATGAGAATAATAGTCTGCAATAAATAAATAATTATAAATAATACTCATCTCAATAATGAATTCCAATTAAAATAAAAGTATTGGAATCTTTCTAAAAAGGATTTTTTAATCTGAAAAGTGTATCATAAAAGTATTTGGCCCTTTTAAGTTAAAGTAAGTTTTAAGTTAAATAAAAGTGAATTTTTTAGCCTTTATCAGTAATCTTTTACTTTTTGATATTCGATTCAACAACTTGGAAAGTTAATTGTTTTTTAGTTGATAGCACACAGAACATAGTCTTTTTACTGCCATTGAAAGTTTGTCTTAAAAATGATAATTTTAATTGTTTTCAATAAAATATTATTTAACTATTTAAATCATTGTTTTTCCATCAGATTCTCAAATGGAAACACAAAATTATGTAGTTACAAAAGCTTCTTCCATTGCTGCTTCTTATATTGTCCATGTCAATGTGGAGGGAATCAAGAAACATTCTGATAAAATATTTAAACTTTGCTTCGATGCTGCAGAAGGAGAACAGATGAAATCTTTGTCTTTGCCACTACTTGGAACTGGAGGTAAGTAATCTAAATAGTTTTAATTTTCATTTAAATGATTTTATTTGCTTTTTATAGTGAGAGAGGTAATGGGGGCATGTGGTTGCTAAGATGAGATCAAATTGGTGTGATTTATCTTTATTTTTTTAGGGTGATAATTGAGAGTGTCAGTTCTTACCGCAGAGACCATCTTCCAGCGATTAGGGAAGCAAGATTCAGCAAGGCATTTGTTGTAGAGTTTAGAAAGTATGGGGGATAGCTTAGCTGAACATTTCTTAATTATGTATTATTATTCATCGGACTACTGTTCTTGTGATTTTCACAACGTTTCGGTCGATATAACCTCCGACCTTCTTCAGGTGTATCTTGTCAAACTCCGGAATGTTTCTGTTGAACTCCGGAATTTGGACGGAATTTCGAGCGGAACCCTTTATTTACTTCAAGGGGATAGCATGCTCTTCTTCTGTCAGCCATGACGGGATAGATGTCATAAGTAATTCGCAAATGTATATTTCAGTCGCCCACACTGAGGATTGAACCTTCAACCTTCAGGAGAATATCACTTTTACAATTGATTTTTCCCAGTACTCTAACCACTGTGCCACTGGTCCTGGACTGCTATGAAGGGTTCCGCTCGAAATTCCATCCAAATTCACAAGTTTGACAGAAACATTCCCGAGTTCGACAAGATACACCTGAAGAAGGTCGGAGGTTATAGCAGATGGATGTAAGAGGGAATGAGTCTCTATACACCCACTATGGATGCAACAGAAAAAGAAAAGGTTGCTTTCTACCTTGCATTGTGCAGTGTAGTTAGACGTATTTCCCCTGCTGACAAGATCGTCATTCTCTGAGATTTTAATGCTAGGGTGGGAAGAGATTTTGAAACCTGGGATGTGCTGGGTAAACATGGAGTGGGCAAGTGTAATAGTAATGGTCTGATGTTGTTGCAGTTTTGTTCAGAGATGGGTTTTAAAATTGGTAACACCGTGTTTCAGCAGAAGGACAAATTCAAGACGACTTGGATGCATTCTGGTTCCAAACAATGGCATTTGATAGACTGTGTTAGTCAGAAAATATGAGATAAGGGATATCTACAGTGTTCGTATGATGCATGGTGCAGAGTGCTGGACCGACCATCGGTTAGTCTATGCAAACGTTAAGCTTGTTGTGAAGCCCAAGATGAGAGGACCTGATGTGGCTATCCTAAAGCGACTTAATGTTGATTGTCTAAGGGACAATATTGTGAGGGAGAAAATAGTTAAGGAGATGGAAAAAATTGACTGTGAAAACTCTTGGCCTACTTTTAAGTAGTCTATGAGGTATGTGAGAGAGTATTAGTTTATTGTGAGTATAAAAGTCATGATTAGTTCAATGAGAATGATACTGAAATTCAGGTTCTAACCCTACTGAGATTCTTTATAGATGACCTCCTAAACAGGTCTTCTTACGTTGATCAGAAGTTTGTTAGGTCGATTCCTAGCAATCCGATCAAGGATATCTTGGGAGAGGTTCCCTCTCTCCAGGAGGTTGAAGCAGCTGTCTATAAACTGAACAATGGAATGTCTCCTGACATGAATCAAATGCATGCAGAGATCTTTAAATGTTCTAGGCCCAAGATGATGCAATGCTTGGCGAACTTGTTACCGACTGCTTGGCGTGATGAGTGTGTTCCACAGAATTGACAGGATGCATTGATGATGGTGCTATACAAGGAGAAGAGTGCCAAAGATGAATGTGGAAACTATTGGGGCATCTCATTGCTGTCAGTAGTCGGCAAGATGCTCTGTAGGATCATGCTTGACAGAATGCTGGAGCACATTGTTGAGCATGTTTTGCCTGAGTCGCAATGTGGTTTCAGAAGTGGTTGAGGAACAGTGGATATGATTTTTACAGCCAGGCAACTACAGGAGGAATGCATAGAACAGCGAAAGGGTCTGTATCAGGTGTTCATCAAGTTAACCAAGGCCTTTGATACAGTAAATAGGGATGCTTTGTGAGGAATTCTGAAAAAGCTTGGCTGTCCTGACAAGTTCATAACCATCTTAAAGCTCTTCCATAATCATATGAAGGCTGTGATCAATGTTGGAGGAAAGCTAGCTGATCCTATTTCAGTAAAGAATAGTGTTGCCAGATCTAACTTGTGTCAACTGCGTGCAGACATGCAAGACTGCAGGCGGTTTGAAACGGCATATGAATGTTCATAGAAGTGGCCATCAAGCATGTGCTGCTAATGGTACTCATGTCTGCATCATGTATGCCAAAGAATGTCAGAGTTTGGCTGGGCTTAAAAGCCATTTTTGTGCAGCTCACCACTGATCTGTCTTCATGTTCCAATTTTCTGACGCTATATCAAGTAATGGCAATATTTGAGAACGAATTTGCTGCCATCATGTATGTATGTATGTATGTATGTCTAAAACTTTCGACAGAGGTGACAAATTTTCACAAGATCAGTATCATTTTGAAGCTTGACCCTTCAGGCAACAAATATCGAAAAATTGGCTAAAAACATTAATTCCTTCACTCTCAGCAAGGCAATTTTTACAGAGAGGGGGTCACTTTTTTTGCCGATATTTTCGAAAGTAATCCCCTCTTTTTGATTGACTAGCATTAATTTAAACATTTGTGACTTCCGGTTTGGCAATGACCGCTACAGCAAAGATGTCACTTTTTTTTTTTTTTTTTTTTTGTTACATTCTTTTCCTCCTTCCCAGTATGGGTTCAAGCCTGTCTACTTACTACCACATTTTTGCTTAACTCACACCTCTAAACACCCGGGCAATGCTAGCCACCCAGGCTGGTTCAAATAGAAATGGGAAACGTTTTGTCTACAGGATCAAAACAATCATTGAATTTAAAAACAATAAGGGAAAGGGAGAAAAAGAAAGAGAAAAAGACAGTTAGCTTGCCACAACATGTCATGATTTACTTTGGACAACATTTAATAATTTACTTTGAACAACATTTCATGATTTACTTTGGACAACATTTCATGATTTACTTTGGACAACATTTCATGATTTACTTTGGACAACATTTCATGATTTACTTTGGACAACATTTCATGATTTACTTTGGACAACATTTCATGATTTACTTTGGACAACGTTTCATGATTTACTTTGAACAACATTTCATGATTTACTTTGAACAACATTTCATGATTTACTTTGAACAACATTTCATGATTTACTTTGAACAACATTTCATGATTTACTTTGGACAACATTTCATGATTTACTTTGAACAACATTTCATGATTTACTTTGAACAACATTTCATGATTTACTCTGAACAACATTTCATGATTTACTTTGAACAACATTTCATGATTTACTTTGAACAACATTTCATGATTTACTTTGAACAACATTTCATGATTTACTTTGGACAACATTTCATGATTTACTCTGAACAACATTTCATGATTTACTTTGAACAACATTTCATGATTTACTTTGAACAACATTTCATGATTTACTTTGGACAACATTTCATGATTTACTCTGAACAACATTTCATGATTTACTTTGAACAACATTTCATGATTTACTTTGAACAACATTTCATGATTTACTTTGGACAACATTTCATGATTTACTTTGGACAACATTTCATGATTTACTTTGGACAACATTTCATGATTTACTTTGGACAACATTTCATGATTAACTTTGAACAACATTTCATGATTTACTCTGAACAACATTTCATGATTTACTTTGAACAACATTTCATGATTTACTTTGAACAACATTTCATGATTTACTTTGAACAACATTTCATGATTTACTTTGAACAACATTTCATGATTTACTTTGGACAACATTTCATGATTTACTTTGAACAACATTTCATGATTTACTTTGAACAACATTTCATGATTTACTTTGGACAACATTTCATGATTTACTTTGGACAACGTTTCATGATTTACTTTGAACAACATTTCATGATTTACTTTGAACAACATTTCATGATTTACTTTGAACAACATTTCATGATTTACTTTGGACAACATTTCATGATTTACTTTGAACAACATTTCATGATTAACTTTGAACAACATTTCATGATTTACTCTGAACAACATTTCATGATTTACTTTGAACAACATTTCATGATTTACTTTGAACAACATTTCATGATTTACTTTGAACAACATTTCATGATTTACTTTGGACAACATTTCATGATTTACTCTGAACAACATTTCATGATTTACTTTGAACAACATTTCATGATTTACTTTGAACAACATTTCATGATTTACTTTGGACAACATTTCATGATTTACTCTGAACAACATTTCATGATTTACTTTGAACAACATTTCATGATTTACTTTGGACAACATTTCATGATTTACTTTGGACAACATTTCATGATTTACTTTGGACAACATTTCATGATTTACTTTGGACAACATTTCATGATTTACTTTGGACAACATTTCATGATTTACTTTGGACAACATTTCATGATTTACTTTGGACAACGTTTCATGATTTAAATGTATAATTTTGTAGTTTTACAGCCAAAAGATCTTTATATCAGATTCATTCCGATTACAAAACAAACTTGTTTCAAATAAGAAGCTTTTTTAATCTGATGTAAACTTTCTAAAAATGTGAACTTGTGTAGAATATGATTCCATCCTTTTTTATTTTTTTTTCCAAATTTTGTAACCTTATTTAATCTTAAACCCTCTATCACTTGTCAGTATCATTTGCCCAACACTATATATCTCACAGTTATGTACATAATTATGTTTTTCTTATTTTTCAGGATTGGGCTGCACTATCGATGATATTATAAAGAACTTTTTAAATGCTCTCAAGAGCTTTGGCAAATCTTCACCGAAATATCTGAAAACTGTAAAGTTAGTCATTTTTAATGCAAATGTGTTAAATGAAATTTGTCAAATAATTGGCAATGAAACACAATCATTTTTTCAAAAATGGAATCCATTCAGGACTCAATCGAAATCGACAACAAAAAAAGGTACATTTTATCATTATAAAAAAAAAATAACCTAATATAAATAATTATTATTAAGATAATCTGCATTCTGGCATAGTCTCAAGAACAATTTTATTCTAGTTAAATTTTGAAAATAGCATAAATATAGATATATTTGATTGATATTTTTATATACATTTCAACAGTACAATTTTACTCAATTTTATTATCTTAATTATCTTAAGTGTGTAGAAACCACATAAAATTGTTAATTATCTTTATTTTGTTATGTGTGCAAGCACAATTAAGTTTCTCTTGATTTCACTACCTTAAAATGTTCAAGCAAAACTAACACTTTTACTTGATTTAACTACCTTAATTTTTTTAATTAAGCAAGCAAAATTTTCTTTAGTGTGTAAGCCCAATTAAGTTTTATTTTATTTAACTACCTTAATGTAAATATTAGTGTTGGGACGATTCCTAATTTTTATACGATTCCGATTCCAGGAAAATATTGATTAACGATTCCGATACCAAGTACGATTCCGATTCCTAGGGAATTATTGTTTTGAAATATACCAGGTAGTTTTATACTTATGGTCTGGTAGTTCCCAAATATGTTCCCTAACTTTGAAAGAGATATTTTATGTCTACACCGTCGTGTTTTGGTTTAAATAAAATTATTATATAGTAAACTAAACGGAAAAATTAGCAAAATTTATTTTAGAGAAAATTGATTTTACTTAATTGGAATACAGAAAAAAAACAAAGAAAATAGAATTTATCCTTCAGAGCAAAAACAAATAAAATAGAATTTATATAACAGAACAAAAACAAGAAAATTAGAGAATAAATTAACACGATTCATTATTTTGCTCCTCATAATTAACAGATTAAATGAATTAAATAAAAAAAAAAAATATAGCGGAAGAGAAAGAAAATATATACTAATTAAATATAAAAATGGTGAAAGCCAACGTCCGCCTAAAAAAGTTAAAAAAAAAAAAAAAACAACTTTATTTTATTTTACAAAACCCAAAATGAGATTAGAATTTGGGACCCCATCGTTTCAGTAGGACCTTTTGGTGCCATTTTTACCTACTTATTCACTCGTGCCATTTTTACCGAGCACCACATTTTTGATACTGCGAGAAATACGAACCATGCTGAAATAATGTTATTATTTAAAAAGCAATTCTTTAACTGTTCTGCACTTTCACCTAACAATTTAATGAAAAAACATACCATAAAAATTTAATTCAACTTGGAAATCCCATCTAAAATATAACAAGGTACGTACACTGCACAAGCACCAAAGTAAAATCCCAATTCTCGTCGAGTGGTTCCAATATGGGATCGGTTTGCTATAACGTAACTAAAAACTAGCACCCCTTTCAAATGTCAAAATACTTTTGCTTGTTTTTTGTGAGATAATCTGGTAAGTGTCCAATCAATAATAATCCACTGTTCTGTTCGGTTTCTTACAATTTTTCAAAATTGCAAAAAAACAAACAGAAAAAAATATAGACGGGATGATGCTCGTTCGGGTATACTCCAAAAAATATATCTAATTGGGTAAAAAAGTAACTTAGTTTGTCTTTAATAACATTTGCTTTTTTGTTTATTTATTGTTTCACCCATTTTTTTGCCATTATTATTCTCAAAGATTATTCAAAAGAAACGTGAAGGTATTGTGCAATTATTATAAGAAACTATCTTATTTATTCAATAAATATATTTTTATATTTGAAAATTAAAAAGTTATTAGAACTAGAATATAGTTGAAACCACAAAAACAATTTCTTAGTTATTTCATTTCATAATTAGCATATTCATTACAAGCACAGACTAGTTAAAATTAAATTAATTTTCAACTCATGAAACACATTTTGACTGTCTTTAAAATAGTCTAAAAGTATACACTTACATTTTTATCTTGGAAAATTTACACTGTCTTTTGTGTGTCTTGTCAGTAGCTGAGAAACGTGAAAACTAAATTGTCCAATGATATGAAAGATACCAATTAGCAGAAATAATTTCTATCTGTAGTTTGGGATTTACGTGTTTTTGCATAAAGGTGTGAAAACTTTTGAATTCACTAATCCTTTAATGTCCACTTTACTTGTCATAACACTTTGAAATTGTTAGATTTTTTCACACTTTGTTACCATTGACTTGCCAATGCTGGCTAGGTGACCCCCCCCCCCGGATATATATATATATATATATATATATATATATATATATATATATATATATATATATATACAGTAGCGTCCAAAAGTAAAGGGCTAGTAGTTTCAAGACAAGTTTAAGTTCTTTTTAAGAAAAACCGTTCATTTAAAATACTTAATATGCATATATACTTATAGATATACTCATCACTCATGTCTCGCCTAAATTTCATAAGCATCCGTTGGATATTTTTGAAGTTATGACCAATAACACAAAAGTTTGTCCAAATTCTCGTGGTCCAAAAGTTAAGGGCTAGGCGGTATAATCTTTAATTATTATAACAGTAAGGTACTGTATAGGTGGACATGAGTTATCGCCCCTGAACATACTTTACATAAGTGAAGTTTCCAACGGGTAAAAGTTATCGCCCCTGGCTCATAACTTTACATTTGTGGACTTCGCTCTCCTATAAAAAGAGAGAGAAACGTCCATCTTCATTCTGAAGTCGACACACGTCGTTTCGCTGTCAGACAGGTACTATGAATAATCCTACTTCAAATTTTTACTAAAGAACATTAAAATTATTGTAATTGGGTAAAAGAAATGAGTGTTTGTATCGCACTAGTACAACATGGCAGCAAAACAACGTCGTCCCGTTTCTGTCGAAGAAAAACAGCTCATTATTCATCTTCATAGTAATGGCAAGAAAACTTCTGAGATTGTTGACACCGTAGGAAGGTCTCCTAGTGTAGTAAAGCGTATTGTGGCACATTTCAAGCAGTCAGGATCAGTGGCAGCTGCCCCCAAATCTGGTAGACCTTGAATCACAACTGCTCGACAGGATCGTCTTATTGTCAAAATGTCACTTAAAGACAGATTTAACACTGCTGCTAAAATATCTCGAGAACTAAAGCAAAGGTCTATTGTTCAAGCGTCTTGGCAAACTGTTACACGCCGGTTGCACGCTTCTGAATTGCAATCTCGAGTGCCAGCAAGGAAGCCTCTTATCTCCAAAAAGAATCAGAAACTCCGCCTCGCTTTTGCCCAAGAACACGTTGTGTGGACAACCGAAAACTTGTCCCGTGTGCACTTTAGTGATGAATCGAAGTTTAACGTTATTGGATCTGATGGCAACACGTATGTCCGGCGAAGAACTGGTGAGAGATTGGAGGTTAAGTGCGTGACAAAAACTGTGAAATTTGGAGGAGGAAGTGTAATGGTTTGGGGCGTTATGTCAGCTGCAGGCTGTGGACCACTGATTCGTCTGCAAGGTGGAATAAATGCAGAAGTTTATAAGCAGATTCTACGGCAGCATGCTGTTCCTAGTCTTCGCTCGTCGCTCTATCAACCTGCAATTTTCATGCAGGATAACGCTCCTTGTCACACTGCTAAGAAAGTAAAAACATTTTTAGACAAGGAAGAAGTTGAAACGATGCGTTGGCCCCCTCAGAGTCCAGATCTTAATCCTATTTAGAATATCTGGAAAATAGTTGGTGAACGTGCTCAACTTCAGTGCCCAAAAAATCAAGAAGAACTCTGGCAGTGCTTACATGCTGAATGGAGTGTGATAACGCCAGCGTTTTGCAAGAAGTTGGTGGATTCCTGTGCCAAGAGGTGTCAAGAAGTCATAAATAGCAAGGGTTTGTTTACCAAATACTAGTTAGTTGGTAATTTCAGCCATTCACAGCAAGGACAAAAGCCGCAATCGTGTTAGCCCTTAACTTTTGGACACACACATTTTGAACAATTTTATTTAAAATGGTAGTTATTCAAAAAATACTTAGTGTAGGCTAACGAAATTATGACACATTGAAGATATACATGTTATCTATATAATTGTGAAGTAATTTTTTGTTGTTCGTGTGTATTTGTTTCAAATATATGGTTAAACTTGCTGAGGTTTTACTAGCCCTTAACTTTTGGACGCTACTGTATATATATATTGTTTCTTTCTCATTTTTCCACAGTTAAAAAAATGAAATGTCATTAAATGATTTCAAAAGTACAAAAGTTTTCAATAAAAATCGGCCAAAGATTTTCCAATGACTAATTTTTTTAAGAGTTTATAATATTCTAAAAAAAGATTTTAAATTAAAACTTAAAAATTCCATAATATATAATAAATAAATTCTATTTCCGACTATTTTCGCACTTAAGCTTGGCTGAAAAATTTTTGGGGGGGGGATTGTCACCCCTCTATGGCTGTCACCCGGGGCTGACTCCCCCCCCCCCAGCTACGCTAGTGGGTATGAGCGTGGCCTTCGTTATAAAGATGGCCGGCCAGCTGAAAAAATGACGTCATCGCCGAGGTCCCAACAAGCAAGATATGTGGAACTCTTGACTGTCAATAATGAACAGTAATTTTTACAGACAGCGTTACAAAACTTCAAAATTGGATTAAAATAAAGAAATAAAGAAAGAACACAATGAGTTATACTGAAACTCATCTAATATTAATAATAAAAAAATAATTAAAAAAACAAGTTGTTTGTTTAAGTATTATAAGCAATTTAATATTTCGTTGTATTATAGATTTTAAAGATTAGAATGCGTTCTTTAACTACTTATAAATTACATTTTAAAAAAATGAAGGAACACGATTTGATTTGTAGTAAACTTGAAGTTTATTTGATATAATTAAATGAAAATTATGCATGTAAGATTATGAATATTTGAAGCAGAACACAAGCAAAATATTTGATATGAGTTAAGACAATAAACAAATATTAGAATTAAACTATTTTTTTTAATCAAAATGAATTTTTTTTTAATCAAAATGAATTTTTTTTTTTTTTTTAATCAAAATGAATTTTTTTTTTTTAATCAAAATGAACCACAATCAAAAAAACAATATTTTTAAAAATCGAAATGAATTTTTTTAAAAATCGAAATGAATTTTTTTAAAAATCGAAATGAATATTTTTTAAATCATTTGAACAATATTTTTTTAAATCAAAACTGAAAAACGAACGATGAATTAGTTTAACTGAAAAACGAACGATGAATTAGTTTAACTGAAAAACGAACGATGAATTAGTTTAACTGAAAAACGAACGATGAATTAGTTTAACTGAAAAACGAACGATGAATTAGTTTAACTGAAAAACGAACGATGAATTAGTTTAACTGAAAAACGAACGATGAATTAGTTTAACTGAAAAACGAACGATGAATTAGTTTAACTGAAAAACGAACGATAAGTTAAAATTAAAATCAAACAAATAATGTTAGTATAAACAAAGTTACTAATGCAGAAATATTTCAAATATTAAATACATCAGACATTATAAAAATCCGTTGTGGAATTTAATTAAAAGTTTGAATTTTTCTGAAATTTTTTTTTTTATTAATGTTGTCATTCTCCTTGCGACAAAAATTATTTATGAGGGAATTCGAAGAACTCCATATGAGCATTTTTTCAATTTGTTGTATAGGGTGACCCTCATCACACGAGTCAACATTAAATAAAAGATGTTGATCAGCCAAAATATTTAAGGTTATATACATGGCTAATTTTCTTTGATGAATAGAATGAAAGAAAGAATCGCATTTGGTAAGTTTATTTATGACTATATAATTATATAACACAAAATTATTGGTTGTATCATTTGGGTATAACAGAGAACCTCTGTTAATACCCTGAAAGTAGCTGTTTATTTCAGCTATTTCTTCAATAGTATCTCTCCCAGATATTAAGTTTTTGCAACTATTGCATTTCAATTTTTTAAAAACTGCATGACAGCAATAACCTGCTAAGTATAATATAACAGGAAGTACTGCTTTGCACCGATTAATATCATCTTCTGTTACATCTATGTTAAATTTATAAACATCTAACTGTTGTTCTGTTGTCATTTCATCCCAGTTAGTTTCGTGTAAATTCTTCAAATCAATAGTTTGGTTATTAAGTGGTAAACTCAATTTTAAAACTGATAACATTCTAAGTTTTTTTTCACATTCATACACTTGACGTATCGATATATTATACTGATCCCCGCTAAGTTGCCGATACTGGCCAAACCTTGCCTCAAGGTTATCTGTCTGAAACTTTCCTGGTAATATATACACCATGTTCAGTTCTCTAATGCAATATTTAGTTAATTCTAAAATTGCGTAAGTTGTATGGTGCAAAGCAGTATATGTTTCCTTTGTTAACTTACCAGTTCTTCCAGGTATGCTATTCCAAGTTTCTAACCAGTCACAGAACATAGAGAGAAATCTGTAATTATCACCATTTAATGTAAGTGGATTTGCATATTTATTACGAAGCTGAAAACCTTTATTTGGTGTTTTCACATTCAGTATTGTCCACCAAATATAAAATATTTGTATGTATTCTGCGATTTCTGCATAATTTGGCAAGCATTCCTGTTTGCCTAAGGTTAGCAAACCTTGAATAGTATATTCGTTGAAAATTTGCAAAACCAAATTAACATTTTGCCTTTCAAAAGTAGTGGGAGAAAGGGCCTTTGCAGTCAACTTATAACAATATTTTAAAAGCGATTGAGATTCTATCGCATAAAGTTTATGCAAACTAGAAAATGGAGCATTTTGGATGTTATCCAATTCATGATTTCCATTATAACAAAACTTTGGGAACATCATGCATTTACTTTCATCTTTTTGGCCAAGCCAATTGTTTCTAATGCATTTTAGTATATGTACTGAGTCGAATAAGAAAAAAAGAGGTCTAGACGTTATAAATGGATGTGGATAGACAATTGAAAGCTTTGCTGGGCTACAAAAGAAAGCCATGGCTTTTTTATTTATTGCATTATTATCTGTTATAACACATAATACTCTAAAGCCTATCTCCTCTAAGCCAATTATTAAACGTTTGATTATGTCAAATAAGTTCTCAGCTCGAAGACATTTAGTTGGCATAACATGCACAACATCCTTATATTGTGAGAATACACTGCTAAGCATAAAAGCAAATGCACTTGTGGCAGGTTCATTGCTGTTGTTAGCTAAACCAACAATATTACCACCTTTATAATCAAGATAAGGTTTGAGATGTATTTCATCAATAAGTAAAGATACTGTGGTGTCTTTCGGCATTAGTAACTTGAATTTATTTTTAATATACATGAGGAAATTGTTATGTTGTTCAATTACAGGATTCATAGACATTGATAAGGTTAATCTCCTGATAGTTGAATAACATGGTAAAATCACATTTTTAGTGTCTCTTAACAGTCTGTACCCTCTAGGGGAGCAGTTATATAATAAAGAAGAGAATATCATCATTTCACTTGAATAATTAACCTTATTCATTGTCATTATATTTATTTGTTCATAAATGAATTTAATTGAATTGACATATTTGAATGACTCATCTTGTACTAATAACAAAAATGACAAGATTAATTTTAATAAAGAAATTGTATTTGACGTTTTGGTTTGCTGTTCTTCGATGTCCATTTTTTTCATGTTTTCCATCAAAATCTGTAGAGTATTTTTATCGGTTACATGTTTAGGAACCTTATACTCTCCTATAGAACTCATTTTAACATCATTGCAGAATACTGCAACGGCCAAGTCCGATTCAATTACAAGGGACATTTTTATCTTTGGGCATGGGCATCTGTATATATGATATATCATAATAGTATTTTCCTGCCTAATAAAAGTCCAATAATTTTTATTTAGGAAGTTCAATTTTGTTTCCAAATCATCGATGCTATGGAAAGTGTTACGTTTTTGTAACTCTAACTCGTCAGCAACACTTTCACATAAGGCACGCTTAAGGGCAGAGTTTTCTAAACGTATTTTCTTTGCGTTAGGGGACTCTCTAAAAGTGGTTGATGATGATAAATAGGAGGGACAGTTTGGTAGTATTCTAGGAATAGCACCATCTCTAAGACATGGATTTTTTAATTTAGCAGTGATTGACTTTCCGGTTTTTTCATCAAATGCTGTAGTCTCTCGCCGTATGTCTTCAGGTCGAAAATGAAGTTCACATACCTAAAGAAATAATTTAAAAGAAAACCGTACCATATGTTTGACTTTTACAAAAATTACGGGTTTGTATTATTGTACACATAGATTCGAAAAAGTTGTCAAAAAACAAATATATAACAAATAAATGTTATCAAAGGCAAGATAAGTTACTTTTCTACCAAACTGGATATAATTTTGGTGTTTTTATTCAGTGTAACATGTTTATTCAGCTCGAAAAACATGCAGTGTTTACCGATGTATTGGAAAATTCAAAATGGCAGCCGACTCTTAAGCACGGCAAGTTCGGGAAAAGGTGTTATAAATAATAAACTAGACAAAATACTGTTAGAAATTCGCTCAATATATATTACCGTGACATAGGTTGACATATATTCGGTGTTTTTTTAATAGTATTTTGTCTAGTTTATTATTTATAACACCTTTTCTCGAACTTACCGTGTTTAAGAGAGAGTCGGCCGCCATTTTGAATTGTCCAATACATCGGTAAACACTGCATGTTTTTCGAGCTGAATAAACATGTTACATTGAATAAAAACACAAAAAATATATCCAGTTTGGTAGAAAAGTAACTTATCTTGCCTTTGATAACATTTATTTGTTATATATTTGTTTTTTGACAACTTTTTCGAATCTGTGTACAGTAATACAAACCCAAAATTATATGACAAAAAAACGATAAGATAGAAAAATAATTATTAATGAACTTTTTTTTGTTGTTGTTGACTAAAATAGTTATTAACAGTTTTTGGTAAATATGAAGAATTACTTCACCTTGGAAAATTCCTTTATAATTCCTAATTTTATAGATTTTTGAGGTCGTTGTAAACGAAAATAACATTTAAAATTAAGGCAAACGAGTAGTTTCCAAGAAATGTTAGTTAAAAAAAAGTGGGGGATCACTTTTCTATAATAATTTAACGTAAACTGACCATCCACTTTGTGGCCACCATTTACCCTCGGAAAATCCTTTAAAATTCCAGGAAACAAGTAGTATTTTTCTTTTTAAAAATATATTAGAAAATACTCGTTTGCCTTAATTTTAAATGTTATTTGCGTTTTCAGCGCACCCGAAAACTTATAAAAGTGGTAATTTTAAAGGAATTCTCGAAGGTGGAGTTATTCTTCATATTTAACCATTTTTTAAAAACATTAATAAATTCATGAAGTATTGCTCAGTAAAAAAATAATTAACCTAAAGAAAAAATCATGTTTCTTATTTAAGATTATTTCACCACATAACAAAAATAACATGCAAAATCATTTTTCTATATCCATATTTTCAGTTTGTTAAAATATGTTAATAATATAAATTGTAACACCACGAGTGAACGCGTTTTTTTTTTTTTTAGTTTAGTTTCATATTATATATATATATATATAAGTATTTTTTAAAATTTATCTTTCTAGCTTTAAAAAAAGTTGTAAAATTTTATCAGCCGGCATAATTTATTTTTAAATATTGAAAAATTTCAGGAAAATTAATTTTTGCTAGAATTTTAAAACGTGTGTCAACAGCTTAAAAAAATCGTCTCTTCAAAAGAACGTGGTATGTCTCGCATTTTCCTTAGTTTTGTATGCTGTAAAAAAATTTTTTTTAATATTAGCAATTTTATTTGAAGCTTCTTCTTTTGAATGGTAAAAAACTTAGGATGATAATCTTGAATTAAATTATAGTTACATCGTGTTAAATACAGGGGGGGGGAGCACGTTAAAACTTACTTTGCTGAATGGAGATGGTGTAAAATCTTTTCTTTTTACTGCATTAATCCATAGACAAGATAATTCTTTATTTTTCGGAAATGAAAATACTGTAACTTTCGGTCCTTTACGATAATTTCCTCTGCAATTCGGAACGATGCACCGTGAAGGCATTTTAATAAAAAAAAGAAATATTACAATACGTTACGATATCTACCGGTGACAACAGTTGGTTGCTTGAGTCAAGCAATGCTTGACACCGGTAAAGGGACTACCCGTGATGACGTCAGCAGATTAAATTATTTTTGCCCACCGGCCATCTTGTCTTTTAAGACGGTCTTGGTATGAACCCCTGAACTCTCAGACTATTTTCGCCCATTTTACAGCTTTCGTTAAGGTACGCTCAAGTGCACACTAAGGCTATTCGTGTGCCATATGTGCACCCACACTCGTATTAAAGCGACATAAGCATAGTAATCTTTCGCGGACAATTTAAAATTAGATGGAAATTAATTTTTTAAAATTGCGGATAATTTTGGAAAGGCAATTGTTTTTTTTTTTTGTAAATGTCGATAATACACTACCACAGGACTTGCCTTTAAAATCTTAATTTTCATATAATTTCGGGTGTGTTATAAACAAATATTACATTCAAAATTGGGGCCGGCAAATAGTTTTTTAAAATATGGAAGGAAGCACCTAACACGTGTTTTTGTTTGTTTATAAAGTTCATGGTGTTTTTTTTTTAGGGGGGGGGTACAAAAAACAAAGGCCCCCATGTCTTTTTTAGAATAAGTTTTTTTTATTTTTTCGGGATAAAAAGAAAATTCGAAATAGGTATTTTATGAAGAGTTACTCGAGAATTGGGTGGCGTTTTCAGCACACCTAAATCTACTTTAGAAAATATATTTTTCTATACAAACGTGAGACGAGCCCTAAAGTAAAATAATACCAAAAATGTTATCTAATCTAAATTAAAACGAATATTTTATTTTTTTTTGCCGGGGGGGGGGGCTGCAAAGAAGTTCCAAAAAATATATCTAATTGCTTCATGAGCTGAATATTTTGATAGAATGTAAATTTAAACAAAAAAAAATATTTGAATATTGACTTACCCAGTAGTAGCTTAAATTAAATATAAAGCTGTATTTAAGAGATAGCAAAATAATTGTTTTTGTTTTTTCATTTTCTGAAGACCTTAACCGCAAACCACCACTTAGCATGTGTAGTTCTAATGTTATTCCAATGATATTCTTTTTGAAAATTCAAAAGAAGCCGACTACCGTCTAAATTTTGCAAAATAATACGTGATCAATTTCATTTTAGAGATATTTCTTTCAAAAGCCTTCTTTTAAAAAAAGAAAAAAAAAGTATATTGTTCTATTAAACCTTTTACTGTTTAAATAGTTTGACTTTGCTCGTTTTATTTTAAGAAAATATGAGTTGAAAAAGCATTTTCATTCACTATTAGAAGATTTGTCAGTAAAAAAAACAGTCGCCAAAAAGATAAGAGGTTTTTAAATTTTATTTTTACTCACAATGTAGATCCCTGCATACTTCTTTTCAAGTTAACTCTTTTGTAGTTTTGATTACAATAGATCTTAATGAATGAACCTTGTAAGGGAGGGGGCACTAAGCATTGTCCTGTTAATAATGAATTTCTTTGGTTTCTTTTTATAGCATGCTACATTTCTCTCTTGTGGTTAGAAATAGCAGGGATTTTTTTTCTTTTTTTCAACATCAGACTAAAAGAATCGTAATGAAGGAATCGGAAAATAAAGGTATTTTTTAACGATGCGATTCCGATACCTCCCAAAATACACGATTCTTACGATTAACGATTCCGATTCCGATTAATCGTCCCACCACTAGTAAATATACATTTCAGCAGAACAGTTTTGTTATGTGTATAAAATTGATATAATGTGCAAGAGAATAATGATAACAAAAGATTTTGTTTTTTTTTATCATACAAAGATAATTAATGCATAATACTTCTAAACATATCTTGTTATCTCCCTTGAAACAAATTTCTTTATAGATTAGAAGTTATTTCCTTTGAACCTGGAACCACTATGTATTGTTGGAATTTTGGGGTTGTTATCAAAATTTAACTTTGTTGGGAAACATGTACTAAAAAAGGAGAGGAAAAAAAGAAAGAAAATCGCAATGCAACAACACAAAGAAAAGGAAAAAAAAAAAGAACAAATATAAAACCCTGAATTAAAGTTTAAAAAGTCCAAAGTGGCTAGTTGGTTTTTGCTTCCCAAAAGCAATGGTAAAAATTACCACATTAACAATGTTACAGAAAAAATAATATAACAAACAAAATTCAAATTCAATTAAAGTAAATACAAAAAAAATAAAGAAATATAATTTGCAATGGAGTCTCGAAATGTGAGACTTCTCTAAAAAAAAAAAGGGGGGGGAGAAAGCTTCTCGTTTCCTCTACTAAATAAATGAAAAGGCTTTCTTAGTAAAAAGAGGGTAAAAGACATGCAAATTATAGTTCTGAAATTTAAAAAAAAATTTTGTTCTTCTCTGTCCTTTAAACAAATGGAACCTACAAAAACTTTAAAAGTTCTCTCTTTCCTTCAAACAAATGGAACCTTCTAAAAGTTTAAAATTTGGGCTCTCTTGCCTGAAGAGAATGAAGTGACTATTAAATTTCTTTTTCTCTGAAAAGGTTGTAAGTTTCTTCTTCTCTTTTTTCTTCTTCAATAATCTTTTATTCAGAAGGAGGAGTAAATAAAATAAATAAATGTTGACGAGTCACTAAGTCAACGTCTCCAGTTTGGAAGAATAATATTATCAACGAGCACCGTCAGCAGAACATATTCTTTTTGCTTCTTTAATTAGAGGTGTCCTGAGAACACTTCAATTTCATGCTGCCAAAAAAGCGGGCACTCTACCCTGTAAAGATGCAAAAATAAAAATACATCGAAGGCTGTCTTCGACGGAGTCCAGAAGAAAAAACAATCTTCCTCTGAAAAAATTCTTTCTGAAACTGTTTGAAAAAAGCGCTAAACAAAGGAGGTTGCTGGGGTCATCTTATCGTAGCTAATCACCATCAAACAAGGGAACAAGGAAGGCGATGATGAAGACTGCTAAAAGGAAAGGCACTAAATAGAGAGAGAGAGACTCTCTCACACACATACACACACACACACACACACACACACACACGAGCAGGAAGGCCATTCTGTTCTTATGCCTGCTAGGCAAACGGGGGAGGGAAGAAACAAGAACGGGTCACATGAAAGTCAAGACGTCAACTAAGAGTACTGGCTTCCCACCTCCCTTTAGCACTGCTGAAGGTGACATAAAAAAATAAAATTCCAATGGTATAGCAAGAAAAATTGGGTTTGTATTACTGTACACAGATTCGAAAAAGTTGTCAAAAAACAAATATATAACAAATAAATGTTATCAAAGGCAAGATAAGTTACTTTTCTACCAAACTGGATATATTTTTTGTGTTTTTATTCAATGTAACATGTTTATTCAGCTCGAAAAACATAGTGTTTACAGATGTATTGGAAAATTCGAGATGGCGTCTCACACCCTCTTTAACACGGTAAGTTTGTGAAAAGGTGTTATAAATAAAAAACTATACAAAATACTATTAAAAACCCGCCGAATATATGTCAACCTATGTGACGGTAATATATATTGAGCGAGTTTTTAACAGTATTTTATCCGGTTTTTTATTTATAACACCTTTTCCCAAACTTACCATGTTAAAGAGAGAATCAGACGCCATCTTGAATGTTCCAATACATCGGTAAACACTATGGTTTTCGAGCTGAATAAACATGTTACATTGAATAAAAACACAAAAAATATATCCAGTTTGGTAGAAAAGTAACTTATCTTGCCTTTGATAACATTTATTTGTTATATATTTGTTTTTTGACAACTTTTTCGAATCTATGTGTACAGTAATACAAACCCGAAAAATTATATAATGTACAAGTGAGTAATAAAGACAAATAGTTGTGTTTGAAAATATGATGAGAATTAAAAATTAATTAAAAGTAATTGCAATGAAGTTAAAGAAAAATATTAGGTATTTTCTAAATAGACAAGTTTTACAATATTTTACAGATGAACACATGGTTATTTCAATTTGGTCAATGAATCATTTAAAGTCATATAATTTAATTGAAGGTTAAAGTTACTACTGCCAAGGCAATGGAAGTTACAAGGTATGGATGTCGAGTAGATTTCAAAGGTTATTCAAAAGAACTAGCAAAACTGTAGTCTGTTAGTGTTTATATATAGATTGTTGAAATTTTAAAAAAGTAACATGAATTAATTTCATTTTATTCAGAAATCAGCAAATTAATGGAAGCTGGGCCTCTCTGACTCAGTGCCAAATTTGACATACAAAATTTGAACATGAATATAGAAAACTTATTAAACAAATCTGAATAATAAAATATAACATTTTTAATATCTTAAAATAGTAAAACATTGATATTTAAGTCATCCAAACTAAAATGTCCTTCAAATACAGATTATTTATCAAATTTTTTTTCTGTTTCAGAACAAATAGAAGATCTACCGATTGAAAATATCACTCCATCTCCTGCCAGTTTGTACTTCTATGCAGATAGTTTGCGAAGAGTAACTAAAGCAAAGGAAAATATTATCTCTCAGTATCAAAAAGACTACTTAATTTGCAAAGAAATTGATGATAAGAACATTTCAGAGTTGCCAAAGCAACAAGTAAGTTCTTGAAATGATGTTTTATTTTTATTTTATGAACAAGATAATGTCTGCAAATATCTACTTTTTACTATTAGAGTTAAATTAGTTTTGATTTTTTTTCTAACTTTATTATATTGAAATAATTCTTTCATATTCTTAGTCAAAAAAGTGTCCTCATACTATTCTTATTTTAGAAGATATATTTCTCTCGCTGGAAAGGAGTAATTTTACCTTGCTTTCCTTTGGAAGTACTCCTATGTTTTAAATATACTTTCTCATTCTTTACATTTGAAAAGAGTAATTTTACATTGGATGGATTACTTTGATACTCTTATCTTCTAGGTAACTTTTGACTTTTCTTTGGAAGACTACACTGTTATTGTTACACTTTGTGATATTCTCATACTCATACCATTCTTGCAAAATTATCTTTTATTTTTCTTCTATCTTTTTCTAATTTAGAGACAGCAGATAATGAAACTGCAGCATAAACATGAAGTGAAGATAGAGATTACATCTTCAAAGATTACAATAAATGGATATAAGGACGATGCTCTGTCAGTAACTGGGGATATCAAATCGATTATATTATCATTTGTGACTGATATGAAAAGTGAACAGGCTGCTGAACTGATGGAAAAAATAGTCCAGTGGAGCTATATGACATATGATCAGGGCCAATCAAAAACGGAGCCATATCCTAAAGATATTAATCAACAACTAGAAGAGGCATATAAAAATGATAAGATGCTCACTTTAACCCGTAATGGCAAGAGCATTGTTTTTGATATGAGAAAAGAAGACGACATGGTTGAATATGAACAAAACAATCCGAAAAAATCCATTAGGATGCTCAGAAATGACAAAACTCAAGGCGGTATGGAAATTTTTATTCATCCCATCATTCAATATAATTCTTTTCTCTTTGATTTAAACATTTTCAACTGGTCTTTCATCTTGCTCCCAACGAGTTCTACCAAAAAAAATCTCTCATTTGCTAAAAATAATGCCAAACTGGCCATCTCAATTACTTACTGGTCATGTCCATTGTCTTTGTTTTTTTTTTATTCAATTTTCACCCCAAACAAGGCACAGTGCAACTTTGAAGCAGGGGGCTATTATCGGGGACTTAATTAGCGGGGTCATTATGAAGAGAGATGAGTAGAAAGATGTTTGTTAACATTACACTTGAACTTCTGCATATCAGTGCAGTTGGGAAAGGAGAATCCAGGAAGGGAGTTCCAAAGACCCGCAGTTCTGGGGAAGAAACTATTGGAGTAAAAGGCTTTCTTGCACCTAGGGATCTCTACTGTAAAAGGATGAAACTTAGTAGTTTGTCGGGTTTGTCGGGGGTAGTTATGTCGGGGAGGTACAAGTGTTTGCAGTTCGTCAGAGCATTCACCATTAAAGTATTTATAGAACAGGCAGAGGGATGCAACATCTCATCGATGGGACAGAGGCTGAAGCCTAGATGACAGTTCAGGACCTATCAGGTTGGCGACTCTCTTTTGAACCCTGTCCAGGAGCGAGAGACAAGCAGCAGATGCACCAGCCCAGATGTGACAACAGTACTCCATACATGGGCGAATGGTTGCCTTATAGAGGTATAGGATACTGTCAGGCGTAAGTAGTTTTCTAGCATGGTAGAGAGAGCCAACCTTCCTTGGAGCAGCCTTGGCAATGCTCTCAATGTATCTATTCTAGTTCATATTCCCTGTAAACGTTAGGCTGAGGAGTTTAAAAGAAGTAATCTCAGGCAATGTGTTCTTGGCCATTGCTATTGGTGGTAGAGAAGGTTTCTTGTAGTTATTGAAGGAAACAAGCTTAGTTTTAGCAGCATTGAATGTGACCATCCATTTTTGTCCCCATTCCACTACCGATTGGAGGTCATCCTCTAGTGTTTCTGCCATTTCCTTGAATATGTGTTCATTTGTTTTCCCCTCATATCTGTTGTTTAACAAGGTGTTTATAATCAGCATTTAACTATAATTAATATCTTGTACAAAAGATCTGATGTGACACGATCAAATCATGCAATTGTAACAAACTGGCCTATATCAGACCCTACTTAGAAAATTAGTTTTAATTTAAATTCAAAATAACACCTTTTAATTACAATTTTCAAAACATTTATTATAACTATTTTATAATCTATAATTAAAAAAATATGACATCTAAACAATCTATTGAAATAAAGTGGCTTTATCATCAATTTTTTGCTCTTGAAATATCGAGAGACCCCTTCTTTATAATTGTTTTATATGTAGATGTTGAAGACACTGAAAACGTTTCTTCTTGAATGAATACCAAAAGTGTCACAGAATATTTTAGCATCATAGATTTGCCATTCATCGAATGCATAGAATATCAATGTGCTTGACGCTGCACAATAGATGGTGCTTGGACTGTCATTAAACATGATGGAAACTGAAAGATAATTTAGGTTGCAGTGATTCATTTAACCATACATAAATCTGTTAAATAAAATTCGTTGATAGATTAATTGAAAGGTGCCATCTTTTTAATGATTACGATCGGTCAGAAACAGTAATTGAAATTGAAGCACTAGTTCTATAAGAGTCTCTAAAATTAAGCAAAACTGAGTCTAGTTAGTACATAGATGGATGATCATTTTTATTGTTGGTTAAATGCATCTGCTTAGTCCTATAAACCAGTCATAAACATTGGTGTTACTGACTTAGAAAGGGAGCTTTACTAAGATATAAGAATATGCTAAGTATTTCAGTATTGAATAAGAAAAGATTTCAATCAACAGTTTAAATCGAAAATTACATCAAAATGCTTTCCATGTTTTTATAATTTTTTTTAACTAAAACCGTGAATATATTTTCTCATATCAACAGTTTCATTGCCTGAACATTGGTCTCCAATGGGAAACAGTAATTACATCAAAGTTGAGTTGAAACCTGGTGCCGAATATGATCAAGTGAAAAATGCTTTTCCTGGAAACTTTACAATTGTCAAGGTAAAGATTGTTTCTACAAAACCTCAATTCTAATATGGTTTCATGAAAAACTAGTGTGACATACCCGATGTTGCTCAGGATTATTTACTATCATTTTCTCTTTATTAATTTCTTATAAGAAAGTTTCTCAATTTTAGGGGTCCTATGAAAAGTTGAAATGGCATAATTGAAGCTATCACTTAATAAAAAAATATTATTTTAATTTTATTATTTTACATGAAAGGAAGAGTATATCAAAATGTCTATGCAGTGTGATGATATATAGATGTTAAACCAGGCTAGTGAGTATTGAGGACATGTGTTGCATGGAAAGAAATGATATGAGAATGACATGATGGTGAGTCAAAGGCAGGTTTAGATTTGATGAGTTCAGAGGAAGATTAAATCTAGATAGTATAGGAAGATGTTTGCAGAAAAGTAGACTTTGATAGTATGGTCATATTGAAAGAATGAATAAGAGTTCTTATGTGAATAGATGCAGAACAGTGGAGATAAAAGTTTCAGTTCAAAGTGAAAGGACAAGGAAAACATGGGAGAAAGTGATAAAAATTAACTTCCATACCTTATTACACTTGTTGAATAGCAAGGTTCAAGCATACCTAAATAATGAGAATAAATCGTCCTGGTTATAGAACTCGGGTGATGCAATCAAATCAATTATCAAAAGAATGTTACAGCAAACTACATCGACAGAATAGGGGTTGTTTCTGTGAACACACTCAAATCAAAAGAACCCGTCCTCTTTCCCTTCACTGTCACCAAAAACAAACAACAATCATAAAGCAGAATTATATTTTCATAAATTGAAATCAATTGTCAAAAGGTCACAGCAAACTAAAAAAAAAAAAAAAAAAAAAAAAAAAAGACTGGACAAAATGGCAAGTATTGTGGTTGAATCCAATTTTAGCGTTACAAATTCCAGAGAATTTTTTGAGGATCGGCACTATTGCTAAACGAATTATTTTGTGTTAAATAGTATATTTTGTTTAAAAAAATAACCATAGAACATAGAAAATAAGCATAGAACAAAATATCGAAGCCAGTGATTTTGTTTACTTTATCGCCATCATCTAATTTGAAAATAAAAATGTCCGCTTCTTGTCTTCTTCATAAAATCATCTTTTAATCTGATTGGTCAATTTTTTTCTTCGAGAGTGACCTGTGGGGGGATTTTCACTTAAACGAAAAAAATATTAAACAGGATTTGTTTTTTTTCCTTCAATTGGGGGTGGTTGTGGAATTTTCCTTTTATTTAAAATAAAATAAAACAAACGAAAAAATTATTTGATTTGAACAAAATAAAATAAAACAAACATTATTAAACATTTATTTTACATTTGTACAGATTCGGTAAAATAAGTTTCGAGAAAAGCGTAATATTAATGCACATTGAAGGAAAAAACTAAATCTTGTTTAATGATTTTCTCGTTTGTTTTACTTTATTTAAAATAAAGTGACCCCCCCCCCATTTTTATAGAGCACAACGTAACACATTACATACAAAGGCCTAATAGACTCTTCCCTTAGTTGACAGTGGTAACACTAAGTAAAAAGTAAATAAGCAAAAGTCATGTAATAATAATAGCAGCCATTTTATATTTTATATTGATTTCAAGGTTAAAAGTTTATTTTTAGAATATCATCTTGAAAATAATTAAAAAACAACTGGAACATGTAAAGAAACATAATTTAAAAATAGAATGGTTTTGTGTATATTTCTATTTCCTTTTTCAGATAGAAAGAATACAAAACATAGGTTTGTATCGTAAATATAAAATTCATTTGGACCAAACCAATAAAACAAACCCTCCAGGAACAAATAATGAGACTAAAGGCTTATGGCATGGTACAAGTGACGCAGTTACGGAAAAGATTAATGCACATGGTTTTGATAGAAGTTACTGTGGGAAAAATGGTGAGTTTTATTTTCTTCAATATTTGATGAACTCATATGAATTTAGAAGGAAAAAAACTTTTTGTATGAACATTTTGTAGCAAATACTTAATTACCTACCATTTGTATACTATGATTATAATGATGGAATATCTACACAGAGCATTCGTACAGGTCAGGTACCATTGAAAACAAATTATTCAAAATATGTCTGACTATACCGTTTAATTGAATGATTCAAAAGCTCTTCTCACACTTTATGACTAATTGTATGTCTTTCTAACTATAGTAGCTGTATTACTCTCAACCACCCTCACAATTGAAATCTAATCTTGATTTTAGAGTCACTTTAATTGCTCTAGATTCTAGGTGGAGTCAACATCCATAATCAGCAGCAGGGTTGAGCAGAGCAACTTGCTTATTTGGAATATCAACATAATTTAAATAAGCAAGTTGCTCTGTCCCACCTTACAAACCTATTCCAACTCCTGACCCCTGTTAACTCCTTAAGAGTTAATTATAGCTGGTGCTGCAAGTCCTTTACTTTGGATAATGATATGTTAAAGTTTCAGAAATTAGCCATTCTAGTTTTAGGACATGTTTACCTGCTACAAGTGCAGTCGATGCAATCTTTGGTGATGTTCTCATCCATTGAATGCCTTGCTCAGAAAAGATATCTTTTAACAGTTAACCTATTTATTGTTACATATTTTTATCTTTACAATGGCTCCTAGTGATGAATACTAATGAACACTATCTCATTCATGGGCTTGAACCAATAGTCCAACAAGTCAAGGAGAAACTTCCTCAGCCATATCAAACCCCTAACATCTTATGAAGAGACCAAACTACAACTGTTGGCCAGACAGCTAGAGAATAGATAGAGAATCTTTGTCTTCTTAGGCCCTCCCTCCCAGTTCATAAATATCCTGGCTCCAGTGTAAAACAATCAACTGCCTGAGAATAGGAACGGGTTGATCAAAAGTTACTTCAACTAGATCAAGATATAAAACTGACCCAACCATCTGCAACACTACCTTGTCTGCCTTTTACTGCCCAACTGTTGCAGCCAGAAAATATTGCAAAGTACAAGGACTATATAAAAAAAAGTGTGAAACTATTATATGGTCACATGATTCAAAGACATGAAGAAGAAAAATTTGTTTGTTGTGAATTTACGATTCTTACTTGCTGATACCTTAAGTAAGTACATTCCTTACGAATCAGGTACGAATTATTCAAAATATGTCTTATTTAATTATTTGGACTATTACCCTCACTTTTTAGTTGTTCTTTGTCCCAACGTTTTTGCCAATTATTCCTCTGGACTTCGTCAGGTTAACTGCAACGGGATAGGAATGTTGAATCCTCCAAGATCAAAGTGTAGTATCTGTTCTTCAGATGCTGCACTTCTATTTCTTGTTCTCTTTCAGTGGAGGAGAAATCCTTCACGACTGAGACAATTTTTATTTTTGTACCTTTTCTCCACGTTAAAAAACGACCCTGGTGTCTAACTCTGTCCCGTGGGGAGGCATAGTAAATAGGTACATCCACAGCAATCTCATCGCAGTTAACCTGATGAAGGCCAAAGGAATGGCCGAAATGCCATGAAAGCAACAACTATAAGAATAATAGTTCAAATAATTAAATAAATTATACAAATTACTCATCTCCAAATCATTGCAAATTAATTCAATAATATTCAAAATATGTCTTGCTATACCATTCAATGGAATGATTCAAAAGTTTTCATCACACCTAGTTCCTGATCGTATGGCTTTAAAACTATTCTAACTATTGCTTTCATCTGCCCTCATAGCTCAATCTAATCTAGATTCTAGGTTGAATCAATGACTATAATCAACAGCAAAGTTCCCTATCATGCTTAAGAATTGGTAATAGATAATACTGGAAGTCCTCCATTTTGAACAACAATGTATTAAACTTTCATTAACGAGTCATTTTAGTTTAAAGGCAGGTTTATCTCCTACAAATGCATTCGATGCAGTCTTTGATGATGGTCTCATCTATTGAATGCCTTACTCAGAAAAGATATCTTTTAATAGGTGACCTATTTATTCTTACATAGTTTTATCTTTGTAGTTGTTTCAATACAATATATAAATTATCATAAATGTGTGATTCTTGTCTATTGATATCTTGGGTAACTGCCTGGCTTTTCTAATAAGGAGCACCATTCCTTGATATAGATACATGATTCATATCATTATGTTTTTCTTTTTATATTAATTTCTTACCAACAAAAATCCTATGATATAACCAAAAAAAAAAAATGAGTACATAAAATATAACACTTCTCTTTGTTTCTTTGACAGCGACGGCATATGGAATGGGTGTATATTTTGCCCGTGATGCACAATATTCACTAAGCAGCACTTATTCACCTCCAGATACCAATGGCCACAAACACATATACATGTGCAATGTGATCACAGGTATCAGCTGCTTGGGTTCTCCAAATATCAGATTTCTTCCAGATAATCCAAATGTTCCGGGAACAAAATTCGATTCTTCTGTTAATGATTTAAATGCACCCAGTATTTTTGTTATTTTTCACGATGCATCTGTTTATCCGACCTACTTGATCACTTGCCATTAAATCTATTGTAATTCATTCGTTGCAAACAAAAGATTATCTGTTAAAAGAGTGAAAAATTTGCAGCATTTTGGTGTTATTTCACTAAACCTTTGTACTGTATCACAACTTTTTTTAGGAAAAAAGAATTATATATCTTAATGTCTTCATTATTTTTATTTTTATATATATTAATGATTTGAGGGATAAAATTTAAATCTATATATATATACACACACAAATATAATTATTTTTATACCTACTGACACTAGTGTTTCATGCGTTCGCAATCATCTGAGCAGGAAGTGATAATTCAGATTCAAACCTTTGACTCTATTTGCTAATGTGTTATCCCTGAGATGGCATCAATGGACATAAGAATTAAGGGAAGTTAAACACCTATAAATGCTAAATGTGGGCACAAGAGTAGAGCAATCAAAAGTGTTCTAACAGAAGTTGTAAACATTACATAACACTAGTTGATATCCTTTGTGTTTTATTTCCCAGGTAGATCTAAACTTTAATCATCTTAAAGAAGATTACAATTATAAATATTAATAATTATTTTTTTATACATACAGACACCAGTATTTCATAATCATTAGTGTAGGAAGTAATAATTCTACCCGGTCAAAGTATTCGAACGCAGCAACAAAGTCATCTTTGACTCTCTTATATATATGCGCGCATGTGTGTGTGTAAAATCTTATATATTAACAGTTGTTTAAAAATATCTATTCCAATATTACCTGATTATATCCTATGAGAGTGTTTTGCTAATGTTTTTTTTTTTTTTTTTAATAAGTGATCACATATAACGTCTTATTACATCTAAATTCAAGTTTAGACAACTTGAACATCCATGTGTGAAATGGATAATGAAAGTACTAAAAGAGAATTTTGTTTTTCAATAGAATGTATTTTTTATGATTACATATTAACTTATTGGATATTGGGACATTACAGACGTTCTGTCCATGAGATGTGTGCTATTTTTTTACTGATAATTTTCTTTGGGATGTATAATGTAACCCTGAGCCCATATTTCATATCAAGCTTTCTCAAAACGTTTTTTAAAAAGAAAATAATTTCCCAAACCTATTTTAATGTGTTCAGATTGTTAATAATATTTTTTAATGTCAAAATATTGAGGTCAATTTTAGTTTACCCATCCAGGAGCATTTTTATATAAAGATCCAAGATTGCGGTGAAAAGTCAGATACTGAATGATGTTCTTGAAAATAAATTCAGTTCAGAAGAACAATAATGAAAAATTTAAATTCTTGGATGATTAAAAAACGTAATTATTGGAAAACTTACTGTTCAAGTATTAATGATCGGGGATGGAGGGTCTGGCTAAAGACCAGTCAACAAATCAAGTAGAATTTAAACTTTCACTGGCACGATTATGGTATCAGTATGAATTTTGTTGCCATTGTTTTGAAGCGCTTATCTCTGGTTAGCGCTTCTCTGTGATGGAAATAAATTAATTAATGAATAATCAAAAAAAAATCATTGTAAACTATGGAGTTTACATTCTGAGTGCAACCTTGTCTTTCCCAATAACATGCTCTCTGAAACTAATAAAAATTGAACAAGTCATTGAATGAAAATAAAATTATGATCTGACAATCTGCGGTTTAATCAACGATATTCCAACAAATTAACAAAAAATCTCGAACAGATTTAATCATAAATATTTCTTTCTGATACACTAAAAAATAACCAGTTCTTTTTTTTCTTTCTTTTTTTCTTTTGTATGCTACATATAATTTGTTTTCACTTAAAACAGATGAAAGATTTCATTTAATATTTTCATCTTGAGAAAGTGTAAAACGTTAGAAAACTTAATATTAATATCAAATATGATAATCATACTTTTCAAGTTCATTTTATCTTTATTTTCAATTTATATTTCTTTTTTTCTTTGAACTTTTTAAAAGATTTGCAATTTCTCTTTATTCTCAATTTATAGTTTTCAAAATATCTTTAAGTGTTGGCTAATATAGAGACAATGAAACGTTTCCCTTTATTGTGTTTTCGTTTTTTCTTTTTTTTTTTTCTGTATTTTATGTAAGGAAATACTTCTATCTTACAAGAAATAAATTTGTTCAAATTTTATAATCGTTGTCTTATATTTTAAAGTTTGGAAATTATTTGCATTTCATTAACATTATTGAAAGTTTCATCTTCGTTTGTCATGTTATGAAATGTATGCTCTGAGAAGCTTTTCACAAGCTTGTTGCACTCAACAGCAATTTGAATGGTATTTCATTCTTCTACAGGTGATTTTTTTTTTTTTTAAATTTTTTTTTTATTTACATAGACGTCACCACTTATCAAGGCCGATAGGCCACTCAAGGATAAGGGTTAAAGAGTGTAGAGTAGTCAAAAGGACAATATAGTAATCGATAGTAATGGAAGTTTGGTAAATTTGTTAACTTAAGTGGAACAGCTCATCAGAAACTTGTTCACGTTGGACTTGAAGACAACCATATTATAGAAAGCAGGAAAACGGAAGACAACTCCACTGGCGTGCAGTTCTAAGAAAGAAGCTTTGATCATGGAATCTAGGTTTAGGTTTAGGTACAGATAAGGAGTGGGGAAAATTATTGATAATGTTTTCAGCTAGTCTAGTGTTTCTTGTGAAAGTTTGGCGAGGGGGACCATAGATTGAAGCTCAGTTGAACACTTTCCATGAAAATAACGATAAAGCAGAGACAAACTCGCAACATCTCTTCTATGAGACAGAGATTGCAGCGAAGAGAAAAGGACATCTCCCACCAGGCCACGAAGTCTATTTTGAACCCTATCAAGGCAGGACAAGTCTTTTCTAGCAGCTCCTGCCCATATGGGGCAACAGTACTCCATCCTTGGACGTATCTGGCTCTTATATAGATAGAGAATTGCATCAGCAGTGAGATATCTACTGGATCGATAGAAGGATCCGACCATTTTTCCAGCGGCCTTGACAACAGATTTGATGTACGTATTCCATTTAAGATCAGGAGTAAAAGTCAAGCCCAGAAGCCTGTCAAAACTTGAGGCCTCCCCAAGACGAGAGCCATTCATTTTAATTGATGCCAGATGGGGATCAGAACGTTGATGATGTAAAGATAGAAGCTTGGTTTTAGATGCATTAAAAGTAACCAGCCACTCCTTTCCCCATTGTACAACGTGATCAAGATCAGAGGAGAGAGAATCGGAGAGAACTTGGTCGTTTACTGTCTTAGATGTGCTACCATAGATGGTAGTGTCATCAGCAAAAATGTCTATGAATGGTGTAAGGATGTGATTTGGAAGATCATTAATGTAGATCAGGAAAAGAGTTGGGCCCAGGATCGCCCCTGAAGGACTCCAGCATTTATACTGTGAGCTTCTGATTTTTGCCCCTCAACTACTACTCTTATGAACCTATCAGAGAGAAATGATTTAATAATTGAGAAGACATTTCCAGCAATACCATAGCTGGAGATCTTGTGAAGTAAACCTTTATGCCATACCATATCAAAGGCCTTTGATATGTCAAGAGCAATTGCCCTAGAAAGGTTGCCTCTGTCGAAAGATTTGCTAATCCTATGAGATATAACTGTAAGCACATCTGCTGTAGATCTAGCAGAACGGAAACCATATTGTGTGTCACTAAGAAGGTTATTTTTGCTGAGATGATTGATTACTTCTGTATTTAACACAGATTCCAGCAACTTACTCATGACGCACAGGAGACTTATTGGCCTGTACTGAGAGGGGGATGAACGATCACCTGAATTCTTAAATACAGGGCATACTGATGAGATTCTCCAGGGTAATGGGAAGCAATTCTCCTTAAGACAACGTTTAAACAGTTTTGTAAGTATGGGTGCTAGTTCTGGTTGAAGTTTTTTGAGTACTATAATTGAAATATCATCAGGGCCGGTTGCTTTACTCGAATCAAGGTTTTTGATTAGCTTGGCAACATCACATACAGATATTTGTATGTCACATAGTGTGTTTTCTGATACAGGAGGAAATATTGGGGGTTGGTGGCCTTGATCGCAAAGGGTAGAATTGACTGCAAAGTTCTTGGCAAAGAGTTTAGCTTTGCCTGATGCTGACGAGATTAACTCAGGTCCATTGATGATAGTTGGGATGGAGCACACGCTTCTGTTCAAGATTCTGTTTGCAATTTGCCAAAACGGGTGGGAACCAAGCCGCTGCTCAGCTACTTTGGACTTGACGGACTGAGCATACAACTCTCTTGCGTTCTTTATTACTTTCTTACAATGGTTGCTGGCAGTCCTGAAAGCGGCTTTAGTTTCCATACATCTATTACGTTTGAAGCAGTGGAAAAAGTGATTTCTGTGCGCAATAGCAGCAGCACATTCTGGAGAAAACCATGGCTGGCTGTTAGGTTTTTGCTGAAACTTTTTCGAGGGTATGAAATTGTCTATACCTACAATTAACCATTCTGTCAGGTCTGATACTATAGAGGACACATCCTTTTTAAACATGGAACGCAGAGGAAGATCCGATGTAAATGTACGGAAACTATCCCAGTCAGCCATAGTGTATCGATATACTGTACGATGAAGAGGTACGTCTGAGGACTTATTACATTTCATTTTTATCTTAATTGATACAACTGAGTGGTCGGAAGATCCAAGAGGAGACAGGTGATATGAATTAGTAAACTTTATTCTGATACAACCTTTTCTGGATCAGTTCAAAAAATCCTTATCTCTTGAATAAGCGCTCATTGTCACAACTATAACACTCTGAGAAGTTTGGCTCCCAGTATACAAAACTACTATTCATTCATAAATTGTATATGAATTAGATGCTTCTATTGTTGGCATTGTTTTTTCCCTGACATCTTTGTAGAAAGATATTGTTGGGTATTTATGCAAGGGATCACATGAAAATTACCAACATCCTAAGTGAAAGTGTTTCTGTTAAGAAATCGATTCAAACATGGCACACAGAACATGTTCAAAAAACAATTCTTCTTCTTCTTCTTATTATTATTATTGTTATTGTTACTACTAGTGGGACCAGTGGAAAGTCCACAGGGTACTCATTTATATGTAATATATTTATGTTTACATTCTGTAGATGTTCAATGTAAATGGAAACGCTCGGATATTATTGTAGGTTTTTTTGTTAAACTGCAAAAGTATATATCTAAGCTAGCACGAACGCCCAGCAAAGCCCGGTCGTAAAGTACGCTTAAATATGATATTTTAATTCTTGCAGATTTCATATATATTATTATAGTAAATGTTCTATCGATTTTTATATAATACTAGCGGGGGGGGGGTACCTGGCAATGCCCGGGTGTTTGGAGGTGTGTGTGGTGTTAAATAAAAAAGAACCCGGGGGAGGGGGGGATCGAACCCGAAACCCTGAGGCGAAGTTTGAAAATAAAATCGGCCAGCTAGAATGAGTTACGAAAGATGTTTGAATTTATTTAAGAACGAAATTGACAGGTGCACGGCCGGAAATCGTCGAGCATTACGATGACGACGTAGGTTTGTTTGTTATAAGCGAAGTAAAAAAAGAAAACGTTAACACTAAGCGGGGGAAAAAAACACAAAAAAACTAACGTAAGGCAAACGAACGATGAAAACAGAAAAACGAACACGTGAAAAATGGCTTAAATAAGCCTGTTTCGATATTAAAATTTTAAAAATCGAAAAAAAACAAAAAACATCTCACACCACGATTCGAACCCAAAATGTTTAGATAATGAACCAAGGCCTTAATCAACTGAGCTAATGCAACGTACATGAAATTTGTTTGGTTTTTCAACTATTTAAAGTAAATCAGGTCACGACGTCATCTGACGCATGCGTAGAATCTGTCATTGTCACGAGAGGACTGTTTTTGTTGCCCCCCCACCCCCTGTCGAAAATTGTCGATTTCGGGGTGAAAAAGTTAACATTTTTGGCCAATTTTTCAATATTTTTGGGGCAAAGGATGGAACTTCGATGTGATACCGAGTTTGTGAATTTTCGTCGTGTCTATACACAAACATACATACATACATACATACATACATACATACATACATACATTTTCGCTTTTATATATATATATATAGATAGATAAAGTTGCGATTTCAAACATTAAAAAAAATGTATCCATATGACTTGGGAGCATTAGCTTGAATCAAAACCGAAATAAAAACTTCTGAAAAAAAAAAAAAAATATATATATATATATATATATATATATATATAAGAGCAAATAGTTAATAAAACATGTTAAAAAACACTTTGAACAAGAGTTAAAAACATATTTAATTTGAAAAGGAAACACTAAATAAGCGGATAGTTCTTCATCTGCGGAGTTTCAAAGAAATACTTTTCCTTCTTATCAGAGGGTAGGAATTAGCAAAATGCCGGATCGGATTTTGCATGCAAAAGTATTTGATGAAACTGCAAGTAAGTCAAAGATCTTACTTGATAACAAATAGTGAAGCATAGGGAATAGGGTGAAGAAAAAGGTGATTTCACATGAATGGATAGTCTGGTGAAAGGTAAAGTATCCAATGACAGTAAAATCCAGAAATGTAAATCCAAGAAAGTTAGTTAAATTTCCATTCGCACAAGTAAAATCCAAGGAAATTGCGTATTTGAAAGATGGTCCAAAATAATCCAAAAGGCCGAAATCCGTGGAATATATATATATATAACTTAAGTTCCTTCAGCCATAATTGAAACCGAAACCAAAATTTATGAAGAATTCTTGGTAAAATTACAAGACAAGAAATGGAAGTACATAACGATTAAACGACACGGATGTAAGTGTGACACAGAAAATAACACACACGATATCATATTAATAATTAATATATTATTATTATTATTATTGTTATTATTACTAAATCTAGCAACACACTGTAAAGTAATCACTTTTCATCCAATTATTTAGTTGTCATAAAATGGTTAAATTATTCATGCAGATTTTATATTTATTATTAAATCTAATTCTCTATTAGATATTATGTTGTACCTAATATATATCATTGATTTGAAAAGTTTTTTTTTTTAAAGACTGGAGTACAATTAGCTAGAATAGAAACTAAAACATTTAGTGCCCAAGCCATGTTCCCTTCCATTTCAGCTATCGGCAGATAAATAAGAAAGATTTAAAATTAAACCACTTCCAGCTATGAATGAATTTGCACATGTGCAAAAGTAATAGAAATATATCAGCCAGTTGAAATAAACATATTACATTTCAACTTACCAACATATTTCTGTATGTGTAATTCATTCATTCAAACAAAGAGTTTACTCGTTATAAACCATCCTTGGTGTATGATCATTAGTTTAAGAGTTTATCAGTTAAATATTTTCAAACAGACACACACATGTACTGTTTCTATTTATATAAACATGCGCTATTGAATGTATAAATAATTTTCTAGTTTGGACTATTCAAATGCTTGCAAAATTATATACCCTGACAATTCTTTTATCATTCTCAAAATCAACACAGACAAATTTTGTCAGCATACAAGTTTATTTACAGTTCACTTTTGGCCACTGACGAGAGAGAGATAGATAGAGAGAGAGATCGAACAAAACAACTGCATTTAGCTGTGTGTGGCAGGTGACAGTTGGATATGTCAATCACGCTGGACGACTGTCAGCCTTCTCTTTTCCTCTCTCTCTCTCTCTCTCAGGTTGTTCATGTTAATTGTTTCTTCTAAAGATATCAACCGATATTCCTGAAATGTAAATATTTCAAATATTTAATTGTTCTTTTTTATTTTGTGTTGCGCTATTCTAACTTCCTTGTAGGATTGTAAGCCTTTCTTTGTTTTAGGTAATAGTTACAATTCAGGTCATTTTTATAGAACACAAGTCCATCTGGAATGTGCATGTGTGTACATCTCTGGTTTTATTGCCGTCAACCCAGCTCAATATCCAACAGATATGCTGCCATTTCCAAAACGAACGTGTGTTCATATCATATTAACGGGTATGCTGAATGTGTATTATTATCAGGTAATACTTTTATAACTGCATATATTCTGGAACTACATTACTCATATTACTTTCACAAGTGGAATGAGCTCATCAGATCACATTCCATTAAAGTACTTGCAAAAGAGGCACAGTGCTCGGACAGAGGTTAGAGCTTGGCTGATAGTTTGAAACTTATTAAATTTGAGACTTCATTTTTTGGACCCTCTCTATGAGTAAGACTAGTGGTAGATGCACCAGCTCAGATACGGTGACAATACTACACAGCCAAATGTTACTTGAGGACAAAGGTTGTAGTCGCCAGTGAAGCATTCCTGCGGTAATGTGTTCCACAGATGAGAGTAAAAAAAAAAAAAAAGTTAAAAGGAAAAAGTTTTATTGAAAAAAAAAAAGGGAAATTAAATCGAAACCGAAATAACAAAAAACAAAAAAAAAAAAACAGGTTAGTCCACAAGGAAAAAGGGAGATAACTATTTCTCAGATTATTTCCCTTAGTTCAATATTTCGTATTTTGGTGTGTATTTAGATATAAAATGCTTTAGTCAAACATAATTCAAAAAAATCAATTTATATTTACCAGACATAGGATTTTGAAGGCTGGTCTTTCTATTTTTATAAGTGGTCAGCTATTAAAGTGCCCACAGCAGACAAAAGTGCACTCAAGTGCTGTGGATTTGTGAAAGTGAAAGTTAGCATTGATGCAAAGCTCACCATAATTTTTTTTTTTATTATTTTTTTTAATTACATTTTCACCCCAAACAAGGCACATTGCCACTCAGGTGTAGGGGGATACTATCAGGGTCAGCAACTACGGGGGTACTATGTAGGGATTTGGGCAGCAAGATGTCGGTTCACGTTGCACTTGAACTTCTGCATGTCAGTACAGTTAGGGAAGCATGATCCTGGAATGGAATTCCAGAGTCTAGTGGTTCTGGGGAAGAAACTACTGGAGTAGAAGGATCTTTTACATCTAGGGATCTCTACTGTGTGGGGGTGGGATTTAACTGCCTGTCGGGTTTGTCGAGGGTGTCTGCGTCGTAGGGGCACAAGTGTCTGCAGTTCGTCAGAGCATTCACCATTAAAATACTTGTAGAACAGGCAGAGGAATGCAACGTTTCATCGATGGGACAGAGGCTGAAGCTTAGATGCCAGTTCAGGGCCTATCAGATTGGCGACTCTTTTTTTAACCTTGTCTAGGAGCGAGAGACTAGTAGTAGACGCACCAGCCCAGATGTGACAACAATACTCCATACATGGGCGAATGTATGTATTTACAAACTGAATCTGCATATGTGCATTGCTGGATAGCTGATACCTTGTCTGGACAGACAAGAGTGTGCACCAAAGCAGCATATGAAATGTTGATGATAAAATGTTGACTCACAACACTCTGAGAGTTGGTTTCAGATTATGAGCTGGAGATTGATGCTCAGCTTGTTAAATCTGACAATAACTAACCAATTAAATTGAAAGGGTATCGCAACTAAATGAAATCCATACAATAACAGAACCCAGAGAATCTGTGTGCACTGTGGCCAAAAAACAGAATGTTTCTCAAATACAGGTCATCTACTGTCCAGCGGGCACCCTGGTATGAAGAGAACATGTTACTTTCTGAAGTTGAACAACACAGAAATAATTAAAGCCGATGTGCGGTCAGTAGTTAGTGATTACAGAGTATGTTAATAGATTCAGGTCCATTATATTTTGTGGAAAGAGATTTGCCAAGTTTGTATGGATATAGGGTGTATATATATATATATATATATATATATATATATATACAATTTCAGTGTGCCCATGTACTATCAAGAAATGGGATAGTTGATAGATTTCATCACATGATCAAGCACATTGCTACAAGAGAGTGCTCAATTTTGGAGAAAGTATATTGGAACAATATTATGCCCAAAGACAATAAAACAGCTTTGATTTCATCATCTTGTAATTAAAAAAAAAAGAATAGTTCTCAGCATTCATACTACTTTCTATGGTCCAACCTATTCAGTTCGATTCCAAGAACTTGATTCTTTTTAAATTACAAGCTATTCCAGCATGAAATATAAAGTTGATACGATTGAGACAAAAGTAGGATTTCTGAAAATTGAAAGTCTGACGAAATGGAAATATTAAGCGATTTGTGCCAAACTTTGAACATTGAAAGTGTTGAGAAATGGAAATATTAAATGATTTGCGTTGAACTTTAAAAATCATGTTTGGACCGTCAAAAGTAGTATGGACACTGAAAATTATTCTTTGTTTAACAACATGTCTAACACAACTTCCATCTGTAAGATCCGTGTTAAGGGTCTAAATGCAGCCATATATGGGAGTTTAGACAGATTTGCAGACGATAATGTGATGAGTTATGTGTGTATGTATGTTCGTTAATGTTGGCATATGTAAGTGGAGAGAAATGTTGCAGAGATGATCGTTCAGGGGGTTGGTGGTTGTTTTTGTTTTATGGCATATCAACCCTTTTCGGGTTATTTAATGCCGAATCCAAAGATTTTGAAGAAAAATTTTTTTAATAGAATATATTTGTTGTTTTCACGTCGGTTTCTATTTAACCCATAGTTGGGACCCTAACAGGTACTACCACTCTGGGTTAGAGTGGACCTGGGAGCAATAGTAATTAAAGGGTGGCTCCACACTCCCCAAAGCCCACAAGCTGGGGCCTCACCACTGGATATAGTTTAAGGTCATATCCAGGACCCCCATTAAGAGACTTTTACCCTCTGCAGGGGGGGGGGGGCAGTCGGCGTATTCTAATGCCCCACAGACAGGGCCCCATATATGGAAGGAGATGCTGTCTGGGTTAAGAAATCTGTACAGAAAATATACGACACAGTTAAGCAAGGGTACAGTGACAAAGATAAATAGCCGACAAACAGTCTCAGTTAAGTGAATACTGCTCCACATAGAATATATGCATAGGAAGAATTATTTTGTCAGTGACCATATTAATCCCTCAGATGATAAAGCCCTGGTGATATATGAAAGACCAAATGAAGAATACTCTTCAGAGAGTAATGCACCTAACAAACCAGGACAGGAGGAATTAAGTGACACTTTCAAAGAAATCAGTACTGAAGAAGAGGTACCTGAGATGATACCATTAAGATAAAGTACTAGGCAGAGGTGGCCTTCTCCACATTGCTATTTGTGTAATGTTGAGATAAGGGAAGAGTGTGACAGGCATGTGCAAAAGTGCCCAGAAATGGTGTTTATGTGTTTTCACCAGACATCCAAGAGCTATATAAAGAGGACACTTGAGTCATTCACAAGTAAGTTTGCAGATTGCTAGTATTGTTATGTAGCAGAGTGAGTGTATATAAACAATGTCTCTTTAAGATTGTGATATATATATATATATATATAGTGTATCATCTGGTGTGTATATAACAGTGTCTTTGATATCCAATGAATGCATCTATGCAGAGTGTCCTGCATGTATATAAAATGTTCATTGTGGATGCAATCGCTTCTTCACGAGTGCACATAGTTAACAAATGTGACGCATAAACTTTTATAAACAGCTTCTCTTAGAATTAAATGGATAACAATATGTCTGCTTGTCTCAGATCAAAAGGGACACATATCTTGTTATTTGTCCAAACTCTGAAAGAACACCATAGCAATAAGTTATATTTTACCCAGTCGTTATTCATCATTTCGTAACTTTCAAAAAGTTTGATCTTGCCAATAAATTCCTTAATCAAAAATCCACTGACATAGTATGGACTTGGACTAGTAGTTGCAGTACTGATTTGCTGCAACTCTTGAGTTACATTTGTTACAGGGAAGGGCTGTCCCATGTGAATAAGAAGAATATTAGATAAGTGAAAATGAGATTAGGATAAGACTAGAATCGAACCCTGTAGGCAAAGTTAAGAAATTGAATGCTAGAAATTTAATCTATTGTTAAATTCTATTAGAATAGTTAAATATTGTTTATGTCGGAAAAAAGAGTTGATAGTCCATTCTTTAGAAATCTGAATATTAAATATGTCAGTCAAAGAATGAACAATGCAAATTAAATTATATTGTTTAAAAATAGGTTAGATTAGAATTGAGGATTCTTTTGTTTGTCAAAAGTGTGTTGGACAAACATGTTAAGCCACGTGAAATTGGTCACGTTTGAAAAACACACTTCTGACGTCATAGACAAAGGACTTTTCTCCATATTATGGGTTAGGATTTTAGTCAGAGAGAGCAAGTCAGTTGGTCAGTTGATGAGTTAGAGTCAGAGCCCCTTGGAGGCGAGGGAAGAGGAGTAAACCAATGTAGCCATACCATTTGAATTCCTGATGTCATTCGACCGGTCAATCAGATGAATAAAGCAATCATCATTGTGTTTTGTAACTATTGTCTTGTGTCACATCCTTCACGAACGAAAGGTAATTGTGTTTTATCATCAATTATAATGAACATTGTAAACCCTTCAAAGATTATGTGTCGTCCCCACCCTCATCATAAGTAAAGTATCTCCTCCTCTCTAATATGTGTTACTAGAACTGTAATATATATGTCTTCTCTCCCTCATCATCACTATCTTTGTATTCTGTTATACATGTCATCGTGATATATATCCCCGTCATCCTTAAATATGGAACCCCTGCTACACAACACATTGATCAGTTCTTATTCAGAAGAGTGGGCACAGGGTTTTTTAAATTGCCCAAGTTTCCATCCGTGCAACCTCAAGCAGAAAACCCCCAATGGACTAAAATGCCATCTGTAAAGAATAATACTAGGAAATTTGTTAACTCATTAGTGGCCGAATTAATGGAAACTTTTAAATGTAAATTTTTTTCATGAAAATAGGGTCTGTGACCCTTAAGAGATTATTTTGAAGATTTTAGAGTTTAGATATGAATAAAGATTACTAGACTAGCAAAATGTTTTAATTTTAAGTAACCATTGAAAAATGGCGATTTTTTTTTTTTCTTTTAGCATCCTATTAATGCGGGTAACAGGTTAAAAATGCAAAATAATGTATGGAATTCACTATCAAAAACTGAATTATTATAGGCCTCCCACAACTTCAAGATTTTGCTAAATAAAGAATTTTACTGTTTATCATTGACAAAAAAAAACATAGTAAGAAAGCCTTCACTAAAATCCCTTATTATTTAGAAGCTGAGGGAGAAAAAACTCCCAATTGTGGTTGCAGGAAGTCGCCCAGCATGTTAGATATGTAGGAAAGTGGGATATTTGACATTTACTTGTCACACAAGAAATCCAGCTCAACTGAACCCCCAAAATCGAGTGTTTGAACACCTGACTCCTAAAGTTGGGGAGTCTTCAAAAACAACAAAAAAAAGCAACTCAGCTCCTAAGTCTACACCAAACCCCAAAATTCATTGGTTACTCCAGATGAATTCAATTAACTTTTTAATTCAACTTCTGAATCATTCCCCCTAACCAAAAGACGGATTTTGATTATTTCTAAAAATTCCTCGCCTGCATGATACTATGCAAAATTCCTCTGAAGAAGTATTCCAGATAAGAACAAGGTGGGGGAGGGTTACATAACTTTAAGACTCCAAGAATCGTTAGACTAAAGTATAAAAAAGAGGGGCACATATAAAAAAAAAAAAGAAGCTTGTTCCCAGAAACTGCTAAAACCATGCCTCCCACCACCACGAATAACACCACTCCCCCTCCCATAAATATAGTACCTTCTCTAGCAAAGTTTTTCCTCCCTAAAAGGGAAAGCAAAATGATGTCCCTTAGATCCCACCCCAGATCTCCCCCTCCATTTATCACTTGCTGCAACACACTCAAAAGTACACTCCCACCTTCTCAAATGAAAACACAAAATACCACATCCTCACATCCTCCCTCACCCCTCACCCATTATTCCCACAACCCTTACCTCTCAAAAAAGAGAAGATCCTCATTGGAGAAGGAGGGACAAAAAAACAAAACAAAAAACAAAAACGTTCATTATTTTTCACTGGCAAAGATGCCTGTAAAGTGACACCAGAGACAATCATGAAAAGCCACCATAAAAAAAATGAGAAGTCTTCTTTCAATGAAGACTGTTAATAAAAAAGACATTTCTAACTCAAATAATTTTACAAAAGCTAAAAGATCTAGAGAGGAGACAAAAGTTATGTGCGAAATGATGAAAGAGACAAACATCTCCTTTTGCATTCTTTCAAGATAAAGAACTCTTTGAATTAAAAAAATAATTTGTGTTGGATGTTGAGATGATTGTGTCCTCAGACAGTCTCATTAATTCTGAAATGGGGCAGGTTCTCTGAAGACAGCTGTTGGTGTCTTGAAACTATGTTCATTTCGGATACCTAACTCGATGCTACCACGATGGCACTCAGATTAGCTAACTTGAATATCCGAGGGTTGAGAGACACCTCCTGTAAATCTTCAATGGCTCAATGTGGATATCTGTTTTTTTCTTTTTTTTTTTACACAGGCATCACCACATTATCAAGGCCAAGAGGCCACTCAAGGATACGGGTTAAAGAGTGTACAGTAGAAATTGGACAATATAGTAATCATTAGTAATGAAAATTCGGTAAATTTAATAACTTATAAGGAACGGCTCATCAAGAACTTATTTACGTTAGACTTGAACACAACCATATTGTAGTCAGCCGGAAAGCAGGAAAATGAAAGACAATTCCACAGGCGTTGTATAAAAAAAATCATTTTGGAACTTTCAAAAAGTTTGATCTTGCCAATAAATCCTAAAACAAAAAGTCCACTGACATAGTATGGACTTGGACTAGTAGTTGCGGTACTGATTTGCTGCAACTCTCGAGTTACATTCATTGGTTCTTATTGAGAAAAGTGGACACAGGGTTTGTTTTTTTTAATTGTACGAGTTTTTTTTAACTTGTACAAGTTTTTTTTTTTTTTTTTAGATACTTATCAAGGCCCAAAGACCACTCGAGGATAAGCATTAAGAGTGTACAGTAGTCAGTTGGACAATAAAGTAATCGTTAGTAATGGAAATTCGGTAAATTTGTTAACAAGTGGAATGGCTCATCAAGAACTTGTTTACGTTGGACTTGAAGACAACCATATTGTAGTTAGCTGGAAAGCAGGAAACCGGAAGACAATTCCACAGGCGTGCAGTTCTAAGAAAGAAGCTTTGTTCATGGATCTACGTTTAGGTTTAGGCACAGATAAAGAGTGTAGGGAATTATTGATAGTGTTTTCAGCTAGACGAGTGTTTCTTGTGAAAGTTTGGCGAGGGGGCATCATAGATTGAAGGTCAGTCAAACTCTTTCCATGAAAATAACGATAAAGCAGAGACAAACTCGCAACATTTCTTCTGTGAGATAGAGGTTGCAGGTTAGAGAAAAAGACATCTCCTACGAGGCTACAAAGTCTATTTTGAACTCTATCACGGCAGGAAAAGTCCTTTCTAGCAGCTCCTGCCCAGATGTGGCAACAGTATTCGATCCTTGGATCTACCTGGCTCTTATATAGATAGAGAATTGCATCAGCAGTGAGATATCTACTGGATCGATAGAAGGATCCGACCATTTTTCCAGCGGCCTTGACAACAGATTTGATGTACGTGTTCCATTTAAGATCAAGAGTAAAGGTCAAACCCAGAAGCCTGTCAAAACTTGAGGCCTCCCCAAGACGAGAGCCATTCATTATAATTGACGCCAGATGGGGATCAGAACGTTGATGATGTAAAGATAGGAGCTTGGTTTTAGATGCATTAAAGGTAACCAGCCACTTCTTTCCCCACTGTACCACACGCTCAAGTTTCCATGATATTGTTTACTCTAATCATAGGCTTGTCTAGGTTCAATTAAACTTGGATAGCCCTGAACCTAGAATAGTTGGGCACTGGAAATTCAACACTTCATTATTCGATTTGAATGATTCCAGGGACAGCTTTTACTAATCACTAGGGCTATGACAACAACACATTCTTTTCCTTGTTTTGATTCTCAGGTATATATCCATTGATATCTTATATGTTTTTCCTCGGTTGATTAATTATGTCTGTGTTGGATATATACTCAAGAGTAAAAACAATGAAAAGAATATGCTGTTGTCATGGCCCTATTAATCATACAGCAAGAACTGACAGAGGCTATAATTGGGAATAAGTGGCAGGGACCTCTTAAGAAAGTTTTTAGGTCCTTTGTTGCCGATTATGCATGCCGATTCAATCTTAATTCTTGGGCAACAAAAATGACATTAGATTTGATAGATTAAATTGGGCAATGAAAGAGTACCTTTAATATATTTAAGGCTGATCTGAACTTCTTCGATAATAAGGAGGATCAAGGATTCGTATTTAAGGTTAGATTAAAGAGTGCCAAACGAAGCAACGAACATGGCTGCTTCACTGTATACAGAAGAACATCAACGGTTCACTGATCAACACATTGCCAGTATCACAAAACTGAACGGACGTACTGTAACCACAAGCAATAGGATTTTTGAGGATTTATTCTTTCATTTTCAGGAACTTTGTGCAAAGGGGGTATAAAAGAAGAAGAAATCCTGGAGGCTATGAAACAGGTCAAGCCAGATAGAACTTCTGGAATCGATGGTCTACCTTACAAACTATATTTTAGGCTGTTACCCATTTTTATTCCCTCGCTGGTCGTATTGTACAATTTTTTTTAATGGAAATTGCTTGAAACAATGCATGAAGCTACTTGATATAAGGCGCTAACAAGAACGAAAACTGATTACTGCAAAGACAGGAGATACCTATTGACCTTAGTCTTGAAAAGACCAAGGCTGCAAGTAGAAAGAAAACAGTGAGCATGGAGAGTGTTCCACAACCTTGCAGTCCTTAGAAAGAAGCTACTGGAATAGGAAGCTGTGTTACAATGAGGTATTAAAACAGTGAATTGATGGAGATTTCTAAACCAACGAGTCAAATGAACTGGAACAAAGGAAGCAGAGAATAGATCAAACAATTCTGAGGAACATATGTCATAACAGTATTTGAGTTCAATATGTAAATATATAAATGATTCAAAGAAATAAGTAAAGAAAAAGATTAAACTAGCATTGGTGGGAGAACATACTATAATAGTATTTGTAGAAAAGATTAAGACTAGCAACATCACATCTGTGTGAGAGAGAGGTTGCGGTGAATAAAAATGTGTTTTAGGAATGGGTCCATTCCTAGTATTTTACTGGTGGTATCATTAAATTGCTTTGCAAGGACAAAAAATGGTGGGAATAGTATAGATAAATTACCAACCCTTAATGATGCTAAATACAGAGTAAAAGATTTTGGTCAAGATCTTAGCTAATTATCTGTAACTTGCATCACCTAATCAGTTCTGAACAGATGATCCAGGATAACTTGCATATGATACACATGATTATGGATAAAGTTAACACTGAAGCCACACTGCTCAATTAAATCATTCATTTTGTATGCAAACTCCACTACAATGGTGAGGGTAAATGGTTTGAGATCAAAGTCTTTCAATTTATTCTGATCTATTTATAAAGGTTGTTTACTCTCACCAATGCTTTATGTGCTTGTGTTGGAACCCTTCCTTCGTAGGTTTAGGGTGTGTTGCAATATTTTGGACTTGTAATGGGGTATATATTTAATTGCTGCCCACATCAGCAATATGTGGCACAAGACCGGAAAGTAGGAACCCCACAGGCTCCCCTAAAGAAGGGGCACTCCTGCAATTTTAATAATTGCTTGAGTAACCCCGTTGGCATTCCCCAGTCGGGGCGCCTCAGGCAGCAAGCAATAAACTTGCCCCACCGGAAAGCCTGGTGGCAAGGCCTGGGAGGGTGGACCTCCTAGGTATTACCCAGGCGGCGTACCTCAGTCCAACAGGTGCTGGGCCGGTTCCTGACCCCTCACCTGTTGGGCTGAGTGTCAAGTAACGAATCCTTGACATGTACTACCCTGTCTCCCTGCAGCCGAAGCCGCTAGGAGACACATCCCATCACAATGGACTTGTAATGGTGTATGATCCCACACAGTCGGACGATTCTATTTATAAACGATGCTGCTAGGACTGACGAATCGAATTAATTCACGTTCTGCTACCAACCAATCAGAAACCAGAATTGCTTCATAAATATTAAACCTTTTCTGGAGCAATTTCACATCTTTTTTTCCATCTCAACACGGTAAGAATATTTTGCTCTGTGGAACTGTCTACTGCAAACAAGTCACCTCTCAGGACTTATGTGTAACAACGAACCATCGGAAACTGTTCTGTCTACTGCAAACCAGTCACCTCTCAAAACTTGTTTAGAACAACGAACCATCGGAAACTGTTCTGTCTACTGCAAACCAGTCACCTCTCAAGACTTGTTTAAAACAATGAACCATCTGAAACTTTTCTGAAACTAAACATGGCTTACACTTCTAGAGGGTGAATCCAATATGGAAATAAAACAGTATGAACAGGTGACAGAAGCCATAATACACTGTAACAGATCTGGTGCATAGAGGGCTCTTTGATTGGATGGATGGGCCTTGTAAGATACCTAATATCAAGCCAGAGAAAAATTGGTCTGAAGTGTTGAAAATGATTAAGACTACAACCCATCTGCGGTCTTTGAGAAATCTTACTTTGAAAGGAAGAGTAGAGGTGTGTAACTCACACATTTATTCTCTCATTTTTTACTAATTTTCAGAACTTCCGCTCCTGAAAACCACACTAATTGATTTAGTGGGGGCACTTTTCAGGTTCTTGTAACAAGAAATGCAGCCCATGGTTTGTCGTGCGTGGGGGGGGGGGGGTGAGATCTGTTACCTACATCTTCTTGAAGGTGGCCATAAAGAGGGTGCATTTCTTCATATCTTGGAAACTCCTTGTTTCCTGGAATTTTAAATGTTAAACGTTTTAAAGGGTTTTCTGAGGATCAAATAAAGTCACCCCCCCGCCCCCGCCCCAAAAATGGTGGCCACAAAGTGTGTGCTCATTTTACATCAAATTATTATAGAAAAGTGATCCCCCACTATTTTCAAACTAACATTTTTTTTTTTTTTTTTTTACTCATGTTCAGCCCTTACAAAGCATATCGCCACTTGGAAGTAAGGGGCTACTATTTGGGGCCATGTCTAGGAAAGATTAACAAGATATTTGTTTATGTTACATTTAAATTTCTGCATATCAGTACAGCCAGGAAAGCAGGCAGCAGGAAGAGAATTCCAAAGTCTAGCTGTTCGTAATTTTAAATGTTATTTTTGTTTTCAGCACTCTCAAAAATCTACAAAAGTGTTAATTTTAAAGGAATTTTCGAGGGTGGAGTGATTCTTCATATTTACCAAAGTATTTTTTTAAATTAAGTTTCAAATAAACTAGCAGTTTAGCCCGGCTTTGCTCGGGCCGTATGTACTGTTCATAACTTGCCCTATGTGTGAATACCCTTTATGTAAGATTTCAAATGTTTAGACCAAAAATTGTCGGAGTAATTTCGTAGAGACGGCAGAGGTCAATTTTTTTAAATTTTAACCCCAATTTTGACCCCTTTAACATTTATTATTTATTTTGGTCTCAAATCAAAATAAAAAAATTTACCCATGTCTAAGTTACCTACATCTAAAATTTCAGATGTTTAGAACCAAAATTGGCAGAGAAATTTGGTAGAATCTGCAAAGGTCAACTTTTTCAACTTGGACGTTTTGGCAGCCAAATTTTCGCCGTAAGACTGATTAAAATGCTTGCCGCACGTCTGAATACCTGTTATGTATAAATTTTAAATGTTTAGACTAAAAATTGGCTGAATAGTTTGCTAGACACTGCAAAGGTCAAATCTTTTGAACTTTGACTCCTTGGCAGCCAAAATTTTCAACCCAAACCGATTAAAAAGCTTGCCCTATCTCTGAATACCCTTTATGTAAAATTTCAAATGTTTACACCAGAAATTGACTGAGTAATTTCGTAGAGACTGCAGAGGTCAAATTTTTTTTAACTTTGACCTCAATTTTAACCCCTTAACATTTATTTTTTTTGGTCTCAAATCAAATTATAAAGTTTGATCTATGTCCAAGTAACCTACATTTAAAATTTCAAGCGTTTAGGCCCAAAATTAGCGGAGGAGTTTGGTAGTTTCCAAAGGTCAAAATCATTGAACTTTGACCCTTGACAGCCAAATTTCTGGCCAAAAACTGATTATAAAGATTTTCCCAAATCTCAATACTCCTTATGTCAAATCTTGAGTCTCTAGAATGAAAATCGACAGTTATTTGGTAGAGAAATCTACACACACACACACACACACACACATTTTCACTTTTATAGATATACTAGCAGTTCAACCCAGCTTTGCTTGGGCCCTATTTACTGTTCCTAATTTTATGTGCATGCATATATATATATATATATATATATATATATATATATATATATATATATATATACTCTTCGGAATAGTTTTTTATTTGACAATCAGTGGTTATGTAAACGTGAGATTGTAGGTTTACAAAATATTACTGGCAGCAATATTCTATAAGTTATCCCATCTAAACAAGAATTGCTCGATATGCAAGATAGAGCAAATAAATTAAAATTGTAAATCAATGAATTTCAAAAAACTCTCATTGAAATGAAATGAAGTGGTTGAGTTTCATATCAAAGAATTTTTATTATTCTAAGCAAGACAAAGAATGCTTTAGAAAATTAATCTCCTTAACCTATAGGGTTTCGATGTCTACCATCTCATCAGAGGAGAGAAAATATTAGCAAATAGTTATAAAGGTATGCACCCTATTTGCTAAAGTCAGTGAGACATGGAAAGTCAAAGTGAAAATAATGCATTTATCTATATATATATATTAAAAAGTTTGACTCATGTTCAGGTAAGCTACATTGGCGGAGGAGTTTGGTAGAGTCTGCAAAGGTCAACTCTTTCAACTTTGACCTATTGGCAGTCAAATTTTCGCTCAAAAACTGATTAAAAAGCTTGCTGCATGTCTGAATACCCTTTATGTAAAATTTCAAATGTTTGGACCTACAATTGGCTGAATAGTTTGCTAAAGACTGCAAACGTCAAATCTTTTGAACTTTGATCCCTTGGTAGCCTATTTTTTGGCTAAAAAATGATTAAAAAGCTTGCCCTATATCTGAATACACTTTATGTAAAATTTCAAATGTTTAGACCAAAAATTGGCTGCGAGCTCAATTTTAACTTTGACCCCAATTTTGATCCCTTAACAGTTATTGTTTTGGGCGCAAATTAAGTTTAAAATTTGATCCATGTTCAAGGAACCTCCAAAAGTTTCAAGTATTTAGACCCAAAAATGGCAGAGGAGTTTGGTAAAGTTTTTAAATGCCAAATCATTGAACTTTGACCCCTTGACAGCCAAATTTCTGTCCAAAAACTGATTAAAAAAGATTTTCCAAAATCTCAATACTCCTTATGTCAAATCTCGAGTCTGTAGACTGAAAATTGACAGAGTAGTTTGGTGGGGAAATGTACACAAACAGACAGCCACACAGAATTTTACTTTTATATATATATATATATATATATATATATATATATATATATACTAGCATTTCAACCCGGCTTTGCTCAGGCCCCTGTACTGTTCATAACTTGCCCTACGTGTGAATACACTTTATGTAACATTTCATATGTTTGGACCAAAATTTGTCTGAGTAATTTCGTAGAGACTGCAGAGGTCATTTTTTTTTAACTTTGACCCCAATTTTGACACTTAAACATTTATTTTTTGGGGCTCAAATCAAATTATAAAGTTTGATCCATGTCCAAGTAACCGACATTTAAAATTTCAAATGTTTAGACACAAAATTGGCAGAAGAGTTTGGTAGAGTTTTTAAAGGAGAAACCATTGAACTTTAACTCCTTGACGGCCAAATTTCTGTCCAAAAACTGATTAACAAGATTTTCCGAAATCTCAATACTCCTTATGTCAAATCTCGAGTCTCTAGACCGAAAATTAAAAGAGTTATTTTGTACGGAAATGTATGCAGACACACACACACAGACATTTTCACTTTTATAGATATACTAGCATTTCAGCCCGGCGTTGCCCGGGTGTTTGGAGGTGTATCTTGAGCAAAAAGAAACAAAAAAAAAAAGCGGTCAATTTTTTTTAATCTTTGAACCCTTATTTATTGTTTTGGGCTGAAATCAAGTTATTAAGTTAGATCCATGTCCAAGGAACCTATACCTAAAATTTCAAGCGTGTAGACCCAAAATTGGCGGAGGAGTTTGGTAGAGTTCTCAAAAGTTAAATCATTGAACTTTGACCCCTTAATAGCCAAATTTCTGGCTGAAAACGAAACGTATTACAAAGATTTTCCCAAATCTCAGTACCCTGTATATCAAATTTCGAGTCTGTAGACTGAAAATTGACAGAGTTATTGCATAGGGAAATGTACACACACACACATGTTCACTTTTATAGATATACTAGCATTTCAGCCCGGCGTTGCCCGGGTGTTTGGATGTGTCTGTTGAGTAAAAAAAAAAAAAGTGGTAGTAGGAAGGCAGGCTCGAACCCATACCACGAAGGAGGAAAAGAACGGGAAAAAAAACCCTGATGTCTTTGCGGTTACGACCACCCCCAAACCTGAAGTGACTTATGTTAACATTTAGGCTAGACAATCGAAAGAAGAGGATAACTTTCAAAAATATCGGCGAAAAAAGCGACCCCCTCCTGTAGAAAAATGCCTAGTTGAGGGTAAAGATATTGTTTTTAGCCAATTTTTCAGTATTTGTCGTCTGAAATGTCAAACATAAAAACGATACTGATCTTGGTAAAATCCGTCGCCTCTGTAGAAAGTTTTAAGCAGACATGCAAACATACATACATTTATATATTGGTAACAAAAAAGTTTCGACCCAAACCAATGAAAAAGCTTGCCCTATCTCTGAATACCCTTTATGTGAAATTTTAAATGTTTAGACCAGAAATTGGCTGAGTAATTTGGTAGAGACCGCAAAGGTCAATTTTTTAAAAACTTTGACCCCTATTATGATCCCTTAACATTTGTTTTAGGCTCAAATCAAGTTATTAAGTTAGACCCATGTCCAAGGAACCTATATCTAAAATTTCAAGTGTTTAGACCCAAAATTGTCGGAGGAGTTTGGTAGAGTTCTCAAAAGTTAAATCGTTGACCTTTGACCCCTTAACAGCCAAATTTCTGGCCGAAACGCGATCACAAATATTTTCCTAAATCTCAGTACCCTGTATATCAAATTTTGAGTCTGTAGACTTAAATTGACAAAGTTATTGCGTAGGGAAATGTACACATGCACACGTTCACTTTTATAGATATATATATAGAGATATAGATAGATAGATAGATAGATAGATAGATTAAACAAAAATATATACGTATACATAAATATATATGGAAACAATTTTGTGTTTACTGTAAACTTTTTACGCAAATATTATGCAAGTATGCATGAATATAATTACACGTAATAGTTAACTAAAGATGATCATCCCATAAGAAAACCGAAAAAAATAATAGGGAATTAATTAAAATGAATGTTTAAAAGAATATGCAAATTAGCTAGATCTTTTGCTAGTGAATGCAATTCCACAATCCATATATAAGAAAATTGTATTTTCTTTTTAAATAAATAGAAAAGAGGGTTTTTAATATGAATATCAATACACGCAAAAGAAAAACGAATTCATAAGAGTATAGATTGGTAGATTATTTTTTTTAGTACTTACGCAGAATAGTACGGATTATGTTATTTTTTAGATAGGATTTTCAGGTTAAATGAAGGCAGCCTGGGTATTTTTCGTTTCTTTTTTTACAAAGGAGTCACACTTATCAATACCTGGAAGCCACTCGAGGATAAGGGTTAATAAGTGTACAGTGGTCAAAGGGAACATGCCGTAGTAATCGTTAATAGTGGAAATTTGGTAAGAGGATGGCTCATCAAGAATTTGTTCACGTTGGACTTGAAGACAACCATATTGTAGTCAGTTGAAAAGCAGCAAAACAGAATAGGCAAATTTCATTGAAAGGTGGGTGAAAGTTTCATGTTTGAATGGAGCTAATTTTAAGTGGTACTTAGACGTACCTTAGACAAAGAATATTGAGCAGTGAAAACAAACGCTGACTCAGTTTTGACCCAGTTAAGATTAGTGTAGGTAAGTTTTCTTATCTCCCCCCGTTTTTTTTAAAACTTTGCTCGTGTTGTCATAAAGCCCCCTTTTATTTTTTGTCCCTTCTCACTCTGTGTTTTTTTTTTATTTTTATTTTTTTTTTAAATGCTATTTTTGGTTGATAATCTTCATTCCTGATCCCAATTAGGTGACAAATTTGCTGTTTTGCCAGAGATGTAGGTTCACTTTTGTTTGTTTTTTTCGAAAAAGATGTTTTAAAATGATTTTTTATTTTTTTTGGGGGGGGAGGGTCTGTATCCAATTTTTTTAATTGGCAAAACTACTTATCTGCCACATTTTCTAGTGAGGGTGTTCTTATACTAACAACCATTTTTTCCATTGTACATATTTCATTCATGTTGCATATATTTTAATTTTACCAGCTCCCTATATAATATAGGATTGTCATTTTGGGTTTTAAGTAGGTTAGTTATTGAGTAATTTTGTTTTGGCAATTGTGACTAGTTAAGTTAAATAATGTTAGTTAGGTCCAGTTACTCTCCATCCCCCTTTTTTTTTCGACCTTGTGCCACATTTTATGTGTATCATTATTGTATCTATGAGTAGACACTAAGTTTGTAGGTTACTCGTGAATCATGTCGGCGTTCATAATTATCGCCATTATTGTTCAAGTACATATTAGGTCCTATTGGCGTTACTGTTGGGTCTGTGTTCTGCAAACGTTCTGGTTCAAGTCAAAAGTTCACTTGCTTTTATTGAAATAAGTTTAGTTTTAGGTACAAAGAGGGAGAAAAAAAAGAAAGGAAAATTATTGAGAGTTGTTGTAGCTAGAAAAATTTTTATGTCAATTGTTTTTTTTGCTGTAAAAAAAAAATCACTTAATTTCATCAAGTAGTTTTTTTTTATTTTTATATTTTTAAAGCAAAAAACCAATTTGTTATGATACTGATCAAAAAGTTCGATTGTTAGGAAGAAAAGCTAGTATTAAAGATGGGGAGGGAGTGTCGGCGCTTTAAACTGAGTTATCTTCCAGTGGTGTATTCAAAGATGGCTACTTTCAAGGCGCTGTCATAAAAATGTTTTTCCGCTGTAAAAAACAAAAAAAAAAACAAAACAACTCAATCAAATTAAGTGAAATTTTTTTCTCAGAGATCTTCAGTCCAAAACGGACACGTACAATATAACTTTTCGGTATTTTCATTTTTTTAATGTCTTGATTAAACTGTACAAGTACCTTTATACTAATCCGATATAGCATTCACCCTTAGGTTTTGGCAGTCTTGTAGTTAAGTCCCGGCAAAGTTCGACAACTCTAGAAGGGTCACATCAGTATTTTACACCGTCAAATCACGAATATTACGAATTATTAGTTTTAAAATAAAAATAAAATTTATTAAAGTTTTAAAATAAAAAAAATATGTAATTAATATAAAATATATTGGTACTCTTGCATAATTTGACCTGAACTCTCGTGAATTCCCGTCAAGCATGGATCGGGTGAGACCAGCAATTATCGGTGTCAGCCGAGCGTCGTAACAGACGCAGACTAATGAAAAAAAAACAAAACAAACCGAAAAAAATACAAATGCAGATAATAAAAAATAACAAAAAAACCTATCTTGAAAAATGAAAATATGTTTATTTCATTTTAGGATTTCCTTCTTTTTTTTTTTTTTTTTCAAAATATTTATCAACAGAAAGTTTGTTTTTTTTTCTCCAAGAAAATATATTTTTTACCGTAATTGTTAGGTGTAGGTACAAGTTTTGTTTTTTGGGGTGTTTTATTTTCTTTTTTGTAACTGTTATATTATGAATAAGCATATGGTGGCGAGAAGGAACCAGACGATCAATGTGTTTAAAATTTTAAATAATTGATTTTTCAATCGTTTATTTATAAAAAAACTAAACGAGAAAGCAAAACAAATAAAGTGTTCAAAGTTCGTAAGGATGTGTAGCGTCTACCCCGGAACTAATTTTGACAGTGACATTGAACATTCACTCCAAAAAAAAAAAAAAAAAAAGACCAAAAAAAAGCCGTAGCACTAAATTCGAGGAGTCTCTCGCCCTCTTTTTGCTCGCTACACCAGAGGAGTAAGACGCGTTACTGCCACGCTCTGTCGCTTTTGCGTGACACACCCTGTGCCGTTTCCAAGGGTGAAACCACACAAAAAAAAGAAAAACATTCTTCTTATCTATTCACTCCGCTCCTTACCCGAACAAATTTTCTAAAGAAAATTAATTTATCGTTCCTTTCCAACTTAACGCCAAAAACATTTGACCAGTCGGGAAGGATTTCTTCTTCTTTATTTTTGGACTCAAAATAAACACGAGTGTGATACACCAGGGCAAATAAATTTACACCTCTCATAACAAGCTAAGTCTGATTATTTGTTTTTAATTAATTTTTCTAAATATTTGTTTTCTTATTCATGTTTTTGAAAAATTAATTTTAAGTGAGCTGTTTGTTGTTTTGCCCAGCGAGCACCTCGCTTCAGATGTGAGAATGTTTAGGAAAGAAGATTTTTATCATAAAGTTAATGTTTTTACTTCTTAGGAGAGTAAAAGTCGGGCGCTAATATGAAATAAGAAGTGAAAATGTTAGTTATTGCTGTTGGTGTTTTCACGTGGAGAAATTGATGGATGATGCACGTGAAAGTGGGTTTAACGTCGGGGGGAGGGGGGAGATCCACCGGAGCCGATAATTATCCCATGCTGGTCGACTTGCTGTGACTCTGGGCGACTGCTTTTTTGTTGTGACGGCTAGTGTTTATATAGTGGTGTCGCGGACATAGTTGAAGACAAAGGGCAAACTGATAATTAGCTTATATTTTTCTATTTTAATTGTGTTTGTTTATTGTGTCTTAATGTGTTGTAGGGAATCGTCTGTTTGGTGTATGTATGCATGTGTTTTATCAATTTTAAGCTGAAAAAATTGTGAATGTAACCTAGTTGGTGTTGAATTTTTGCAATGTTTTGTGTAATACTTATTTGCATCAATATGCTGTCTAAGTTGCGTTTGCTGCGATGCTTGTGTTTTACATTTTGGTTTTCTCTTTTGTTGTGCAGCCTTATTTGGCGGTTTTCTTGGTTGAAGTGATGTGCGAGCTATTCTATTGATGTGTGTATGTGAGAGAATGGGCTTTGAAATTGATGTGTGTATTTATTGAGTTCATTTGTATTAACTCGACGAACATCTTTGTCTTAGCGTCGCCATTATTGACTGTTGCAACTGCTGCTGCTTTTCTGGTTTATCATGTAAATATAGAATATAATATTAACCATATTTTTTTTCTTGATTTTTTTTTTCTTTTTCAAGACTTGTTGTTCAGTCAAGTTCTTTTGGTGGCATTGTCGATTTGTACATATCCAGGAGAAACCATCCTTTACACACAATTTTTTTTTTTAAGTAAACATTTGTGTTTACAATTGTTGCACCGCATTTTTGGGGACAGCAATTTCTTCTCCTGACAATATGGGATTGTCTGCATCGATGTTTTCATTTCTTTTTTTCTAACATACATATATTTATTTTCTTGCCAGTCAGTTTTCTGTTTGGCGAGTTTGAAAATATATTTGTCAGCTTTTCTTTTTTGTTGGTTTAGTCGCTTTCTTCGAATTTGAATGTCGTCCGCTTCCATTTAGATAGCGCTTTTTCATTGGCTAGTCAAACTCCCAAATATTCAATTAAAAAAATAATAATAAATAACTAATCAGAAAAATAAAAAGTCACTCCCGACTCCTTAATATCACCTTAAAAATTACTAAAAACATAACAGCAAAAAAGATTATTTAAATAAAATAAAAAGTCGAGTTAGCGTTTCAACATTTGAACAATGCTCGGCTGACACCGATGATTGCTGGTCTTGCGTGATCCGTGCTTCACGAGAATTTGGGTCAAATTATGCAAGAGTACCAATATATTATATAATTAATATAAAAAAAATATGAAAATTTGTTCCATTCCCATGTAATGGAAGAGTTGTGGAGACGGCATGAGAAAGGACACGCATTTCCAAGAATTATTAAAAGCATAAGACAACAATACACTTTTTAAGAAATGTTTAATTTTCAAAGTTGTTTTATTTTGTATATATAATTTTATATTTTGTTATGTGGTTCGTTACTTCAAATGAAGATCTCAGCAGACGACAGTTAATAAATTGAAAGAAAATATTAGTTTTAATTGTGCAAAAATTTAAATTATTAAAAATAAATCATAGCTGTCACAATGGTTGCCGGAAAAAAAGTTATTACATTTTGCCAGAAGTGAAAATTAAAAAAAAAAGAAAGAAAGAAAAAAAAGAGGTAGGCAAAAACAAATAATAAATAAAATAAAAATAAATAAAAAATAAAAATTGAAAAAAAACGTACGAAAAAAGTTCATAAAACTCCTACAGTAACATTTTTTTCTAAATAAAAGGTAAAAATACAAAAAATAAAAAATACTTATATTACATATTATTTTACAAAACTATATATATATATATATATATATATATATATAGTTTCTTGTATCTAGTAACAGTAATTTATGTCTTTTCTTTTCTTTTTTCCGGCCTTTTTTTTCTTTTCTTTCTTACATTCGCACAAAAATACTGTTATAATGCCAAAATACTGTTATAATGCTTATTTTCGTTAAATAACGTCTAATTCAAAGTTACCAGACTATAAAATAATGTTCGAAGCCAACTTGTTCAGGAAAAAACGCCAAATTGAAAATTGATACTTTTAGAAAAAAATAAAACTAAGAAAATCTTAAATTGAAAATTTTCCTGCTTGATTACGGAGGCTGCTGGAAAATGCCGACGACGTAAAACGCAGCTTTCACTTGTAAATCAAATGGAACAAAATAATTAAATTGGGAGGCTTTTTTTTTATATAAAATAAAGAATAATAGTTAGCATAAGTTTAATTGTATGAAACAAAAGTGCTTCTACAGTTTATTGCCGAAACTGGAGACACTATAGGAGAGAAATGTTGCGTATTTCTCTCCTAATAATTACTTAAATAAACACAAGGCCAAACAACATTGCTTTTAACAAAACAATAATAAAGGGTTTATTTAGAAAAGGCAAGATTGTATCTCAGACTGAAGAGAAAGAAAGTGTAAATGTCTGTTTGAAGGTGTGATCTGCCATCGTCTGGGCTCACTGACGGCCAGACACCCGTACTAGTGCCCACCAACCTCCAGCTTACCGTTCAAGTGCCCACTGACGCTCGGCTAGCAGTTCCAGCATCAGATCCTGCCTATACAACTCAGATCAATTTGAGGCATGTCATCCTACCTTAGGAATCACTGAACTTCGGGAGATGCCCATACTTGCTCCGGCTGATCCTGAATCTATTGCCGTACATTTTACTTTTTTTCTTTGTAAAAATGAAACATGATACCCGTTGTCTTTAACAAATCATGTTTTTTATCCTTCCTTGCTATTGCCGTTACTTATTTGTCTTGTGTCTACTTTGTTAGTTGTACAGTCAATTGGCACCTTCACACCTTTTCGCCTCCCCTCCCCCTGCAACTTAATCTGTCCCTTATAGAATTTCTTTAGCTTTTAGGGGAATCACGGTCAACTAGCAGAGAGAACTCAGCAAGCATTGAAGACAGACTCCCCCCTCTCTTTCTCTTAATGCCTTAATGAATCTTGCTTTCTGGGCTGTTGGAAAACTGCTTTTGTGGTACCAGTATTCAAGAATTCTGGCGAAAGAACTGACCCAGTAAATTATCACCCCATTAGCCTCCTCCCACTTTTCGCCAAAATATTTGAGACCATAATTAACCATGCTCTAGTCCATCACCTTACAGATGCTAAACTTCTGACTGACAGACAATATGGATTTAGACAAGCCTGTTCCACAGCAGACATCCTCACTGTAATCTCTGAACGTATATACCATTCACTGGACAAAGCGGGGGAGGGCAGAGCGGTAGCTCTAGATATATCTAAGGCTTTTGACAGGGTATGGCATGAGGGTCTCCTCAGGAAAATGAGATCATACGGTATCACTGGTAGAATACTTAACATAATTAAATCCTTCTTAGATAAAAGAAAAATCCAGGTTGTCCTCGACAGTCGTACATCTAAACAATAAGAAATAAATGCGGGAGTGCCTCAGGGGTCTATCCTTGGACCTCTATTGTTCCTTAATGACCTCCCCGACAAAATTGCCCTGAGATAGGTATATATGCTGATGACACCACACTCTATAACAGGCATGACAGGAAAACAAATGAACACATATCTAAAGAAATGGCAAAAACACTAGAGGATGACCTCCAATCTGCAGTGGAATGGGGACAAAAATGGATGGTCACATTCAATGCTGCCAAGACTAAACTGGTTTCCTTCAATAATTACAAGAAACCTTCTCTGCCACCAATAGCAATGGCCAGTGACTCTTTATCTGAGAGTACATCTTTCAAACTGCTTGGCCTAACGTTCACAGAAAACATGAGTTGGAACAATTACATTGAAAGCATTGCCAGGGCCGCTGCGAAGAAGGTAGGCTCTCTCTACCATGCTAGAAAACTACTAACACCCGAAAGTATCCTGTACCTCTATAAGGCCACCATTTGCCCATGTATGGAGTATTGCTGTCACATTTGGGCTGGTGCATCTGCTACTAGTCTCTCGCTCCTAGACAAGGTTCAAAAGAGAGTCACCAATCTGATAGGCCTTGAACTGGCATCTAAGCTTCAGCCTCTGTCCCATCGATGAAATGTTGCATCCCTCTGCCTGTTCTACAAGTATTTTAATGGCGAACTGCAAACACTTGTGCCCCCACGACGTAGACAACCTCGACAAACCCGACAGGCAGTTAAATCCCACCCCCACACAGTAGAGATCCCTAGATGTAAAAGATCTTTCTACTCCAGTAGTTTCTTCCCTAGAACCGCTAGACTCTGGAATTCCATTCCAGGTCCCTGCTTCCACAACTGAATTGACATGCAGAAGTTCAAGTGTAACGTGAACCGACATCTTGCTGCCCAAATCCCAACATAGTACCCCAGTAGTTGTTGCCCCTGATAGTAGCCCCCTACACCAAGGTGACAATGTGCCTTGTTTGGGGTGAAAATGTAATTAAAAAAAAAAAAAAAATCTCTCATGTCCCTGTTCACTGGATATAAACGATCTTCACTTTTTACACTCGGACACAGTCCAACCTTCTGCAGTCAAAATAAACCTTTTTGTTGTTGTTTTTAAAAGAGGTTTTGTTGCTCATTCAGTGCTACATGTTGGACTAATAATTAATATTTTTTGGAGGTGTAATCTTGCATCTCTAAAATGGTGACTGGACGTTAGACCCTGTTCAACTGACAACAGCCAAAGGAAACGAACTAACAAAGATAAAAGAAAGAAAAACTTTCCGACTCCGAGAAACTGATGACTGAACTATGGGGTGGAATGATATAAGTGTTGCTCTAAAGAAAACAACACTACAGCTTTGTTCTAAAACTTTTATTGAAAAAATCGATTCGGGTAACTTGATTATGTAGTAGAGCTGACATTTATTCAGTGAAGCTGCCTTCAGCCTCAATCACCACCTCAATATGAGTCCGGAACTGGAAGCATGCCATTTCCACAAGCGCTGGTGGTAGCTTAGCAAATATTTGGCAGATGGCGACGATTAGGTTAGCTTTGGTATCGTGGGAGGTCATGTTGGTGATGTTCTCGATGTATGATCAAACAAAGTAGTCCAGCAGGTTCAGGTCAAAGGAAGTGGGGGGGGGGCAGTGAAAGAAAAGTACAAAGTCTTAGCACTCCTTCTGAAGCCAAGCCTGGGTTTCTTTGAACTTGTGGACCAGCGCAGAGTCCTGCTGCCACAGCCAGAATCTGCCAGTGGCCACCTGATTGAACCAGGGGATCACCACACTCTTCAACACATTCAGGTATACTTGGGTGTTCATTTTCAAGTCGGCTTTGAAGTGTGAGGTGGCATGATGTGGTCCTCACTTGAAACCACACCAAAGACTATAACCATGGTAGGCTTACCCCCCCCCCCCGATCAACAGAACTTTATTCCACTATTCTCCATAAACCAATCTCAAAAAAGATTGTACTTCTCCAGCATTAATACTGAGAGCCTCTGATTTCTGCTCATCAACCACTACTCTTAAGAACCTATCAGAGAGAAATATTTAATAGTTGAGAAGGCATTTCCAGCTCTACCATGACTGGAGATCTTGTGAAGTAGGCCTTTAACTGTGCCTATTTTATTACAGATTCCTGATCCCGCACACATTGTTTAGTTGACATAACAGAAGCTTGTAGTATTTGGCCGCTGAAACTCCTCACTGAGAAGTTACCGGTGTTGTGCATCTCACTGCAAGCAGTAAATCACTCCCCTATTCCCACATACAGTCAAACTTCTTGTTCTTTGGATTTGAAATTATGTAGAGATGTATTGTTACTATTGTGGATTTACCCTACCTTACCCTATGCTCAGACTTTCTACACCACTCCAACATCTTAGTAGATATGTGCATTTGTCGGTTGATAGATGCTAACATGGAACTCTCTGCCCTGGGCTTGAAATCAAATGCCTCATTTATCAGTTCTGTATTTTTCATTACCACTATCAACAACCCATAACAAACTTTATTACACTCCTACCTGGAATTAACAAACTTGAATTTTGTTGCAAGCAAACAAACTCGATCAACATCTGCAGATAAATGAATGGCAGCGAATGCAGAGTTTGACCACATGCTGCACCTGGGAATCATATGCCCCTCATCTGATCCAATAGTTTCTCCTTTGCATATGGTACCAAAGTGCTCTGGAGATTGGCGTCTAACTGTGGACTCTCAGCAACTGAATATCATGGTGGTATCTGATGGTTGCCCAATCACACATGTACGGGATTTCTCTTCCTCTCTGCATTATTACTTTCACATCCTGTATCCGATGCACAGTTTTCACTGGTTGTTGATGCATCACAGTTGTAGTTGCAGTGTTGCAACAGCAGCACCAACAACAACTACAACCACTCTCATATATTTTGAGACAGCTGAAACTAACAGAACAATGTTATAGCAAATTTGGCCTCGAACTCCTGGCTATGTACCTCACAGTAAAACACTTTCGACATCCACTCGAGGACCATCATTTTGTAATCTATACCAATCATTGTCTGTTTATATTCGCATTGTGTTCAGACCCCTGTAGTGTTGGGTCCTGATTTGTGGGAATTAGAATTAGCAAGAGCTGGTGGGAGCACATGTTTTGGTGTGAGATTTGAAAAGAGTTTCCAGTTTGTTCTTGGAAGCAAGAGAACACATACTTGTTTTAAGATGTAGCCACCAAATTGCAAAAGTTCCTCACCTTAAGATGAAGAACGAGTAAAGAGAACTTGGCAACCTGTTTTCGTTGAAGTCAATAAACTCAACTGTATAAAAAAAACACAGAAGACTCAGAGTTTCCATCTTTGCTTATACATGAAAAACATTCCCTTGCAGAAAAAATAGAGACAATAGTGATAGAACGAGTCAGCCCAGTAAGAGGTGGTCCTGAAAAGTATGTGCTTGAATGACTATCTATGAAGTAAGTTAAAGTCAAAAAGTGTTGTTATTGCTCAACATCTATATGCATGTATAAGAGAAAGATGATCACAGGCCAAAAGGTAAATGAACTATCTGTTAACTGGGTGACTAAAAATATGTACTTTAATTGAATGACTATACGAGTGTGTGAAATATAAAAAAGTTGATATGCCGTTACATAACTAGAGTAAACAAGTTTAACAAAAACTATAAACACTATCTGAACGTATCCCACAATATCACTCAATAATTTCCGGTCCTAACAAATAAACCCCACTTTTAGGCAAAATTCAACTTTATCCATCAACATAGTCCTCTTGAAGTGTGATACACTGATTCTAATGCTTCTCTAACAATTTGATACCTTTTTTTTTTTTTTTTTTTTAACTAAAACGATTTGTATTTGAGCACGAAATATGCCTGCTTCCATTATCACTTCTTCATTGGAGCCGAGTATCTTTCACTGGAGCATTCTTTTAAGGTCTGTAAACAGCCAGTAATCACTGAAGGTCAAATCTGAAAAATAGGACCGATGCAAAACTAATTTGAAGTGAAATTCATGTAGTTTTACAATTGTTGCGATTAACTTGCAACACTGTGCATTGTCTTGGTAAAAGAACATTTTCTTTTTGATTTTTGACAATTTTTTTCCTTCAAATATACCGATAATTCTATATAATTTACTATTGATGGTTCTTCCCATCTTTTTTGAGTTAATCCATTTAGCATCAGAAAATGATGAAGCCAAAACCTTACCTGTATCTTCCCCATTTGATTATATACATAAGTCTTATATACAGTTTATATAAATTTATATGGTCGGGTGTATATACATGCGGTCAAGCTCCTTTAAGGACCCTTAAGTTGCATATTTACCTTAGTAGTTCTTAACTCTGTGTGTGTGTGTGTGTGTGTGTGTGTGTGTGTGTGTGTGTGTGCGCATATATACAGGTTAAAAGTTTACCATACCTTTTTTTTTTGTTGTTATCCTGTCTCTTCTGGGATGCATTTCTTCCTGTCACTAGTTGATGATTACTAAGAGCATTCAAGAAGAAAACATAACGCTAATTTTCTGGCAAGAATCTCTTTATTTTGTCTACGAGTGAACCCGGGGAACTCCTTTCATTGCTGACTTAAGCTCTCTTGCGTTTCCGTCGACACATTTTTTCTCTGATCCTACTGGTCTCAAATTTACTCAAGTTCGGCTGTCTACCAAACTTTGACTCCAATCGACTGTCTACTCTTTCCAAAAATCCTCATGTGCATTTCTATTTATATCAGAGTATATGGGTGAGGGGGAGGGTAACCGTACTGCATGCAAACACACCAACCCACTTTCTAGCATGCAGGTGCATGCTCTGTTAATGGAAGTCACTGGATCTGATATGTATTATCAACAACCCCTTGACCTTTCTGCACCTACCCAACTCAAGTAAGTTGGGTTTAACTCAGTACTGTGTTAACCATGTTATCGACACACAACAAAAGAATACATTCTTCTTCTTTCTTTTGACCAATTTTTTCTTCAAATAATAATTTGCTATTGATGGTTCTTATCCTTTTTTTTTTTTGAGCTAATCAATTTAGAATCAGAAAATGAACAGGCCAAAACCTTGCCTGCTGGTTTACGTCTGCATCAGTTCAATGGTGGATTCACAATCGTAACATATTAATAAGTATTTTGAGTACCACCCACACTGAGTATTGAATCTTCAACCAAAGAAGAATGTAACTGAATTTTACCAACTACTTTATCTACTATGCTACAAGTCCTGAAACAGTTGCAAATAGCGCTTTGCATCATCAGTGTTTGTGTTTTTAATCAACTGTGAACAGATGCAACAGCCTCTAGATTATTGACAGATGCGCATGCAAAATGATGAATACACTGCTTTTTGATATCTTCAACTTTTCTGTTATCTCATGCAACTGCAATTTAAGTCTGGCTAAAGCGAGTTTGTTAATATTTTGTAATACTTTCCAGGACAACTGCCAAATTTAAGCGAACAGAGTATTCAGCATCATTCATGTTTGCATGATAGCGTTCCACAATAATTTCTCATGCCTGTGGAACTCTTTTCCGTTTCCCTGCTTTCAAGCTGACTACAATATGATCATCTTCAAATCCAACACGAACAAATTCTTGATGAGTCGTCTTGTTAAGTAATCCAATTTACCAAATTTCAACTCCTAACGATTACTATGATACTCTCTCATTGACTACTGTACAGTCATTAATCCTTATCCTTGAGTGGCCTCCGGGCCTTGATAAGTGGTGACTCCTTTGTAAAAAAAAAAAAAAAAAAAAAAAAAACTCTCAACCTGTGACAAACCACATTTTCTACCCTGCTCAATGACATTACTGCCAACCCCAACATTGTATGCAATAGATTTGTTTTCATTCATCTTTTTTCCTGCCCATGTCATTGTCTCTCACATTGCCAGCTGTCGAGGAAGTGCACATGGCTTCACATGTATAGTAAATAGATAAAAAAAAATGTTTGTGTCACACTGTCAACCTTCTATATGTTAAGGTCCACATCTATGTTCTGTTGAGGCCAAGTTTGTCACTTCATCTCGATCTCCTAAAGCTCTCCCGACCTGGTCCAAGTCACTATCTGCTTTTACTATGTCTAATTTGCAACCGTTCTTAACCGTGACCAACTGGCAACTGTCCACAATTGGATGATCGTAAAACATTGCAAACCGCTTTCAACTGTAGTAAAATTCATCGTCACATCTAAACATCACCCGCACACTAACTTTAAAATATATTGACCGATATTTGTTCAGTCCTTTATCCTAAAATAACTGCCTCCACTTTGCTTAACAATTCTATTTCAGCTGCCTTTTGTCTTCCTTGGTGAACAACTTCCTTGCCATCGTTCTGTAAATGAACTCATTTCCTATACTTTAGTTCCCTGATAAACTTATTTTCTCTGGTCTTTTATCAGACTTCTTTTGCTCGTCTTCCCCTACATCCCAACACTTGGGAATATGGGAGGGAGAGGCAGCATCGATAGTATCACAAATCGTTGAGTAGAGTCTGAATAACACTTATCAAGCCCTTGCCTTGCTAGAATAGTATCTTTTCCCATCAGAAAGTAAGTTCAGATAGGTTAGTTTGGAAGTCAATTTCTATTATCCATCAAAAACATGCTAGCATGTAAAATGATCATGCAACTCATGATGATGATGATGATGATGAAAAAGTAATGCTACATCAACTCACAAAAATTATATTTTCCCATTGTTTTGAAGTTCAAACTGCTCCAAAGAGGATATGACACTGTGGCCCTATCTATGTTAAAGAATAGAGAGAGAGAGAGAGAGAGAGAGAGAGAGGGGGAGATGTGTGAGTTGTAATGTAGACACGTTGACTGGAAGTTAAGATCAGCTGATTGGATTGCGTGTGAGTCATGTGATCAGGTTAGCTGAATCGAGGAGATTTGGTTGGGACTTGGACGAGAGCGGACGGCCTCGCCGTTGTGTCCTCCCCTTCGCTGGGATGGACAAATGCTGATGTGGTAGAAATAAGACCTAGAAGAAGAAACATCACAGGCCAAATTCACTTTCCATTCCTTCTGCAAGACATCTGGAAGGTGAATAAAAAACTATAGAACCAATTCTTGTCTTGGAGAGAAATAAATCTTCATCCCCGAAAACAGGAATCAAGTCTCCCTCCCAGACGAGAATTTCCAGATGGACCAACGAAATGGCAGAAGGTATGTCTGAAAATACATGACATGTCACACACATATAGAAAGACCACTAGATGATCAGACACACAACGACATTAACTCTGATAAGATAATCAAACACTCAATCCTTTATTAGAGTTAACAATACAACATCTATAATTGTATCAGTGGTCAGGCTTCAATGAAAACAGCACAAGATAAATCAGGCGTGTGTGTATAATACCATTGGGATCCAAACACTATCTGTTGATCATTGTCTGCTTGTGTCAGTCCCAATGACAAATTGATATGCCCTACACTGAGACCTTTCTCATGTTGCCTACTGTCAGACTTTCTAATTTTCTTCTACTTGTTAAGTCAATGAAAAATAAAGTTCACGAAAAATGAGAGCATAAACTGTCCAAGGAATTTTCCCGAGTGAAAGCAATGTTTTTTTGCATGAAAGGAAATTGAGCACTCGTGTACACTTATGTATGTGAATGAATTCGCATATGTGTATTAGTGTGCCTATGTCTTGTTAAGAAGAGAATGTATGTAGCAGTCGACTTCCTTTCTGGCTTGTTCAAGCAACCTCTTACATGTGTCTGTGAAGTTGTGTACTTGTGCGTTCGTCTATGTACATGCTTCGCTGGCTGCAGTGTTTAGAAGTAATGAAAGGCTCTTATTCGTCTCTTGAAGCCTTTGTCCAGAGGGCCGAAATCAGCCTTCAAGGACTATCTTTATTTGATAGGTTGAGATATCAGTAAGTAGGTTAAATATTGCTGAGATTCTTTCAGACTCTAAAGGGTTCTGGCTGGATTGTAACATACACACGTGTTCTCTCTTGAAGGAGTTCAGCTTCTTATCATAAACATTAGATTTTTCATCATACCGACCACACTCGGTTATCCAGGCATGTCCAGAATGAAGGCCTTGATGCACAGATATACGCATTGGCCTAATATAGACTGGGACATGGAAAAAATTGTAAGAGTGTCAAGGGTGTCAGCTAGCAGCAAAGCCATCATCTGTACAAATACAACCGGAGCCAAAGACGGATACACCGTGGACTCGGTTACATATTGACTATACAGGTCCACTGAATGGACATTATTTCTTAGTGATCATCGACAGTTTTACAAAATGGCTGAAAATGTTTAAGTGTAAACATCTGACATCAACAAGTACACTAAGCACTAAGACTTCTCTTCAGTCGTTTTGGAGTGCCTAAAACTATTGTCAGCGACAACGGCACTCAATTTACCCGCAAAGAGTTTGAAGAATTCTGCAAGGCTCTATCCATTAAACATTTAACAACTGCAATATACCATCAAATGGTCTCGCAGAGAGATTTGTTGGTATGTTCAAAAGAGCTTTGAAAAAAAACAAGGCATGGACACTGATGAGAAGAGTCTTGAAAATGTTTTATCTGTGTACAGAATCACTCCTAACCCAAACACTAATGCCGGTTTGTCACCAGCTGAACTAATATTCGCACGGAAAATGAGATTCATATTTGACAGGATTTTGCCAAGCGCAATCAAGACAACAGCAACGAGAGAAAATCTTTCGACAAGATTCTACAAACCTGGTGACAAAATACTTTTCTTGAATTATAGGACTGGGAAAAGCTCTTGGAAAGAGGGTATTATTATAAAAAGAATTGGATGCATACTATATATGTAAGAAGTAGTTAATTTGACTGTCGCAGGCATATAAATCAGGTAAGACCTCAACACACTGATGACTACAAACAGGCAGAAGATAATGAACTGCTCCTAGAGGTATTGTATGACTCTTTTAATATTCCTCTACCCATAGCACAACCTACTCCGAGAATGGTATCTCCTACTCCAGGTCTGAGAGTACCAGTTTCACCACCAACTCCTCTCCCTCAAACAGTGTTGAGGAGAAAAATTACAAGGGTAAAAAAGAAAAGTTAACCGGCTGAGCCCCAGATCTAAAAACAAATGGTATTAAGCCAAATTCTCCAAGGGGGAGATGTTATGGTAAAATATGTAATCACCACTGGGGCATCTATATATATAAATCCCAAACGTCTGTGTGTATGTATGTTTGTATGTAACGCTAAAACTTTTTAAATAAGACACGCTCCTTGAACTGAATATGATAAACACTACACTTTGTCTCTTTGTAAATATGTTCATAAACTTCCCTTCTCTATTTAAACCTATAGTACATATTTATCCCTTTATTTCCTTCATGGAATACAGTCTCTTGATTATCCCTATATATCAAAGAACTCCTCTGGGAGGGGGGGGGGGAAGACATTGTACAACAATATCAAACTTTTAGTTAAAAACAAAAGAAATACATTACAGTCATCATATCTTGTCGCTCCATCTCTTCAACCAGCGGCGTGCGGTTTCATTACTAACACTGAGGTCTTCGTCCGTGCAATTGGGCCCCAGTGGGCAAGATGTTAAAATGTGCTCGATGGTCTGAACTTGGGCACCACAGGGGCATTCAGCAGTTGTAGAGTAACCCCACATGAGGAGGTTGTCGCCAGTTTTTGCAACTTTTGCCCTTGCCCTATTCAGAGTGACCCACTCCGAACGGGACAGGTGTGTGCCAGGTGGTAAGGTTTCACTGGGCTCTGGCAGTGCTATATTTGTAGACTGAGGGTCTACCTCTCTCTACATCTGCAGTCGGTAAGAGGATGTAGGAGTGTCCGGTAGTTCCTCCACTGTGGCAAAGCTTCGCCGGGACACAAGTCATCTAGCCACCTCCGAGTAGCCATAGAGAGGGTGTCTGGGGTCTTCGAGTTGTTTAGTAAGCTCAACTCTCGCAATTATATCCCGGTGGACTTTAGGTGGTGGTATGCCACTTAATCGGTATAGGGTTGGTAGAGGTGTGCTTTTTAAGTTTCCGGTTATGATCTGGCAAGCTTTGTGGAGATCACATTACAGTAATACAATAACACAAAATAAAAAGTTATCTGTACATATATTGAATTAAAATCAAGAAAAATTTTTAGTGTTATTTTATCGACAGATCGATTTCTTTTTAATATGTCGTTTTAAGCAAAAATAATATTACGTACTTAATTGCCATGTCGAAAATAGTATTATATCCAAAAATTACAAACATTCATTGAGTAGAAAGTTATTTATAGTTAAAAGTAATTTTTATGAAAAATCAGGTAAAATTGCATTTTTCTTAGATGTTATAAAAGTAGTTGATGAAGAGTTCATACACAGGGACATAACTCGAACGAATATTTTAGATTATTTGCTCATGGCGACTAACATTTTAGCCTTATAGGGCTACAGTTTTTTTTATTTACTAAAAACACAACCGTAAGTCTATTCGATGAATTTTCGTGATTTTTTAAAATATTTTACTAATTGTGATATGGCAGTTTAGTACGTAATAGTTTTGCTTAAAATGACATATTTAAAAAATTGATTTATCGACTATCTTAACATGCACCAAAATTCGTTTTCTCAAAAAAAAAAGAAAAAAAGAACAAAAAAGTTACACACATTCAAATAATGACTTCAAAACTATTTATAATTTTTAAGTCCATAGACTTGCATATCATGACAACTTTCATTCATTTCAGAATTTCCTTTTAATAAATGAAGTTTTATTTTGTGGGCCCTCAAAATCAACAGAGATTAGACCATTCCTGTAATGATCCAGTTCCTGTTGATTTTGCGGTGGGAGATTAGTTCTGTGCAGTCCTACGAGATCCACCCTCTCAGGCTTTGCATTCTTGCTTTGAGAAGCGGTTAGTTTCTTGCTAATCGCCTGAGGCGCCCTCACCAGGGAATACCGACTGGGTTGCCTAGGCACCTTTTGCAGGTACCCCTCCTCGGGGGTGCTGACTTCTCAATCCCACTTTCCGACACTGGTGTCTAAGTTATTGCAATGGAAGAGAACTAAGCATCCCCCTACTTTAGTGTAATTGTTTTTAACTAAATTATCTCCCCCTGAAAGGTGTCCTTCAAAAATAAAAACAAAAATTTGCCCCCCCCCAAAAAAAACAGTAATAATGCACAAGTGCCGTCCAAACTGTTTCAAAAATAATTATAACGTTTCCATTAGCAATCACTATAAAACAGTTATGTAAAATAATAGGGCCAGCCAAAAATAATTAAAAAAACAAAACATTTCTGAAGTTGAAATCAGTTAAAAATATTACTTAATCATTACGTTATCTTCATGTAAGATCATTAGAAAACAGACAAAATTTAAGCTAAATCGCTAAATTCAATTTTAGAACGCTAAACTATTAAAAAATTTCAATCTGGCAACTTATATTATTGAAACTATTTATTTTTGTAATATTTTGTATGGCAGCCATGTTGGAATGGAACGATTAAACAGAACTGTTATCACATTAAACTTACGCACTCTCCTAAAAACAAATTTGCGATAATTTTAAAATAATATGCTTAACCGATAACATTCTGCATGTATCCAGTAAAATATAACATTCATTGCAGCATGATTTCGTAAATATTTGGTTCCGGTTGGTAAATTAAAAACTACGCAAATTGTTTCCAGAGAAGTGGAGATTAAACCACGTGGATTACTTCCTCCCTCACTTCGTCAATCAAGACGTAACTAAAGCAGAAAAAAAGAAGAAAATCCAAAACGAGGCTTTCTTGACCGGTTTTTCGATTAGTCATCTTTCGGCGAGGAGGTAGAGAGATCCTGAAAAAAAAAAAAAAGAAGCTAAAATGCCGAAAGCCAAGAAAGGAAAGAAGAAAGATGATGATGAATGGTTTGATTCTGCCGCTGAAAAGAAAATCGAACAACAATTAAAGGCCCTGGGACTTGATGCTAAAGATGAGGATAGTGATACAGGCGCGAAAAAGGTAAGTAAAAGTACAATCTACCTAAAAGTAGTCACAACTGAATGATCGTCATTGGCTTTTTTCTTCTTGACCAGATGTCTAGTTTTATTTGCGCATAAAAAGTTAATAGAAATAATTTGTATGATTTACTTGTGTGTCTTAAAAGTATTGATCAAACGTTTAATTGTAATTTTTGTTAGAACTCCGTTATCTAGCAACTAGTTAGAACTTAATATAAGTCACATGTGGACAAAATAGGTTTAAAATATTAAATGAAAAATTCCACTCAAACTTTTAAAAATGTTTTAAAAATGTCTAAACCTTATATACAGAAGTTAGACAACATAATGAAAACCTTAAAAATGTCGATGTTTCTACAGAATTTGAACCGAACTAAACGTATGGTTCGGTTCGGTTCAAATTCTGGATAAGCACCAAAAATTTCCGTGCTTGTATAATAAAGGAAGTCGACAAATCTTATTAAAAAAAAAAAAAAAAAAAAAAACATTGCAGAAACAGGGGACATAACTCGGATTGCTTAACAGGCGCTTCTACACTACTAGGACGAAATTTCGGAAATCATAATACTGAATTTCAGATGAAAACAATCGTATTTACGTATTCTTCGTATTTTTTTAGATGATTATATTCCAAAATTACGGAAATCGATAAGGTAGAAAATTATTTATTACATATAGGTACGGGATAAAATGGACGAATAAAAATGGGGGGGGGGCTAGTTTTGAAAGCCGATTTATCATAATTTGTTTGTAGGATTCAAATACTTTTTGATTGTATGTGAAAGATTAAAGGCTAAAGTTAATTTCCCAAAGGAAAAAAATGTGTACACGTAAAAAAAAAAAAAAAAAAAAAAAAGTTATGAAAAATGTTTTCACGGCGAGAGGTGTATCAGAATTTTCGGAGTTTTTGACACCCCGGTATTTTTTTTAGATTAGGTCCACCTCCACAATTTTCTTTTAAATGACACCTTAGTAGGTTTTCGACTATGCTGAATACGAAAATCTTATTGAAATTTTGAAGAAATAATTAGTTATTGAGATATAAAAAGTTGTATTATGCATTGTATTCTTAAACGGCCATCTTTTTTACGTGCGTGCAGTGTCAGTCATAGATGAGTAGATTTGTTTATGGCGCGCGCGTACAAAAGATGGCCGCCAAAGAATACAATGCATAATACAACTTTTTATATCTTGATAACTACTTATTTCTGTAAAATTTCAAAGCGATTTTCGTGTTCAGTATAGTCGAAAACCTAGAAAAGTTGTCATTTAAAAGAAAATTGTGGAGGTGGTGGACCTAATCTGAAAATTTACTCAAACGCTTTTTTTTTTTTTTTTTAATTCACCCCCCCCCTCATTTTGAAATGTCTATTAAAATTTAAATAATTTACGCACCGAAGTTTTATATATATCACAAATTGAAAATAAAAGATCAATAAATAAAATATTCTAATTTAAAACAAGAAAGTTATTTGGAAATTTGCCTGTAAAGTCCAAAGTGTAAAACCTTTGATTTTTTTTTAAAGTGGAAGCTTATGTTCTGCTTACATTGTCAAGTAAATATTGGATGCTGACGACAATTTTTTCTCTTTCATTCAATGTTTTCTTTTTTTTTTTTTAGATATTTTTTTTTTAAAATTCACTCGATAAAGTAGAATTAAAATATATTAAATCAAAAATTCATGTATTTCTTTGAGAAAAGAAAAATTCAACAACTGTTTTTTTTGTTTTTTTTTTTGTTGTTAAGGCAAAAACTAATAAGTAAAATGTGACTAGTTTTCAACTATGGGGACACATTTCTTCACGCACAGGGCTAGATGGCTAACACGAACGTGTGGTTTTTACATCATTCTGTCCATCCGTATTTCAAAACAGGAACAAACACTACTTCCGGCGTTTCGCTAACACGTAACATTGCTTATGTAATGGCGGCTTTTTCAAATAGTTGTTTAAAAAAATTCTTTTATTTTAAAAAAAATACATGGAATTTAAAATATAAATATGGATAAATTCTTAACAATGAAGAATGGAAGTACCCATTGAATGTTATTTTTTTAAAGGTAAGTGATTTTTTGGAATTTATATATACATATATTTATTGAAGCAAGTTAAAACCCATTGATTTTCTTTAAATCTTTAAGAAAACGGATTTTAAAAAACAAATATTGCATAATTTGTTATTAAACCTGTTTTTTTTCTTTAATTTGGTCTTTGCTCCTTTAATTGAAAAAAAAATTAGGGTTTGAATTACATTTTTCAAGTAGTTATTAGCTTGGAAAGATAGGACGTCGAATTATTCAATTTTTTATCACACATTTTTAATGTTTTCTGACACACCTAGGCAAGCTCAGCTAAATTTTGAAGTCAAATAAATTCATTGTAAAAATCCTTTTAAAAGATAAAGATTAGTTTTCTGGGTCTATTTCAAGGATAATTAGTAAAGTCCTAAGACATTGAACAAAAAAACCCCAAAAAACCTTCTTTATACAAAAAAAAAATAGCTTAATTAGCCCAAAGCGCGAGGGATTCTGCCCTTCGCAAAATTGCAACAAACGGAAGTTTTGTAAACACGGATAATATGGAAGCCCAAAATTTTAGCCAGTCGAAAGGCTATGTGGAAATTACATCATGTAATTATGAGGTAAAGGGTGCTAGTATTCTTTCTCTACCCCTAGACGTGCATCCGTACACTTATCTTGAACGTTTGTATCGTTTTTACCAGTTTTTAATTTAATTATTTTTCTATCTTCCTGTTTTTAAATTAAATTTTTTCAAATAATTGTTTAAGATTATATAAAAATTATGTTAGGCTGAAAGTTTCACATTCATGCAAGCAAGGAAAATATTAAAATCTTACATATAAAAATTATGTGAAATTTGTAATTTAAAAAAAAAAAAATATATATTTTTTGCTATTATAATTTTTTGGTGTGAAAATATTAAACAATGCTTAATTCAATGATAATATCAGTAGTTTGAGAAATTAATTTTTCTTCAAATTATATCAACTTTATTAATACAAACTTTAGGGGCTTTTTTTGTAATGTTCTCTTAAAAATTAAATTAGTTTTTTTAATTGTTATAATTTACGATGTTTTATTTTTATAAAAAAAAAGCAAAAATAAATTCTTTTTTACTACAGAAAACCATAACTTTAGTAAAGGTATTTTTTGTTTAAACAAAATAATAAATTTACACTTAGATTTAAATGAAAATAAAAGGTTCAATATATTCCGTGATCATTATTTGAGAAATACTGAAATTTTCCTTAAAATTGGTTAAATTCCTGACTTAATTTTTAAGTAAAGGGAGGGGTCAAAATGTTTATACATTTTGAGCTCCGGCATTCATTTTGTATGTACCTAATTAAAGAAAATAAAAAAAAAGAATTTGATGAAAACGATCGTAAGACACAGGAGAGTTCAACAGGGAAGTAATTTTTCGTTTTGATTTAACTAAGATGGCCGAAATTTTTTTTCACCTGCTAACACGATTAAAGGTTTTTTTTTGTTATTAGGTAAATGTGTAGTTTAGCAGCGTAAATTATTTGAAGGCCAAGTGCTGTATGCACCTTCTGGGAAGGTTGGGCATGAGGCCAGCACCCTCACCTGAACAAAGAACTCCTCGCTACAAAAGCATCTACACAGTTGTGGATGGCCTATGCCTCTCTAGGGTCTCAAGGCTATGGATTGTCACTACATAATTATGAAGATTCTGCAGGTTTTATTATTATTTTCATTTTATCTGAAGCTGAGGTTAAACATTTCATTAATGGCTTTTAACTTCAGCTGCGTGTTACCATTTCGTTTGTGCTGCCCGCCAAAATCAAGTTGTCATTAATTGATTCCGTCATGTCTTAAGTTATCTACTGCATGATTTTGGACTATCGACATCGATGTGGGGCACGCTTAGTTTTAGACATCTGATGGTGATGGCTGTTGATGTGGTCTTATCAATAAAAACATCATTGTGTGACATACTTTCTCAGGGTGGCCTGTCCAGTGAGACTGGCAATATTCTCAATCCCATGTGCTGCAGCCAAGATTAGCATTGTGTCATTGCTACAATAATGAATGAAATTTTCAACCAATCTCATTTGATATCTATAGATTAGTGCTCTCTTTCTCTCTCTGAGTCAGCTGTAATTATGAATGCTAAATACATTAGTAGCAAATTACTCTAATTACAACTAAGTTTACAATCCAAGGATTTCAGTCCTTTGCAGTTTAGTGGAATTCTGCTTTTCTATATTATATTTCTATTTGTCTGTCCCACTTTTTCTCAGAAACTACTGGGCTGATTTGGCTGGAATTTTGTGTGGACCTTTATAATAAGGTGCAGCAAAATATTATGATATGTTAGATGCACAGTTTAGCGATAAATATTTATTATTATTTAATGCAACAATGAGCACTAATTTAACCATGTTCAATCATCAATTTGGCATAAACGATTCGCTCTAAGTCAACAAGCTGTAACTTTTGTCCATTTTTAACAGGCTGAAAAGCCTAGTTTTTTTGGGTTTTTTTTCTCTGGAAAAGTGGATTTCTGCTTAAATTTCTAGAACCTTCTATTGATGTGAATTTTGCATGTTTTGGTTGAATTGTTTTTTTTTCCTTTTATTATTAGCAATACCATACCATTTTTTTTTGTTTGGATCGAATAAACTCAAATCAAGTGTTATTGAAAAGAGCTTAAAGAAATATTATCTCCGATTTATTTTTTTAAATCGGACTATTAGAACTGGACTTATGACCATTAAAAGTATCAAAAAATGCATGGTTCACTGGACATTTTGCTTTAAGTCAGTCCTATTCAAATGCATATGAGCTTGTGACTGAAAATGGTAGTAAATTTGCACAATTTACAGACTAACACATAAAAAGCTGTATTTTCAGATCTTTTTAAGATATGAAACTTTGAACATATTATCATTATACCATGGAGATTCAGTTAGCTTTATTTACGACCATCTCACTTGGTAATATATTATATATAGTATATTTCAGTTTCATTTTAACAGCTTTAAGTAGAAACATCATAAAAACAGCTTAGAAAAATGTTAAGTAAGGCTTTATCATCATAGGAAGTTTTATTCTGATGGACATTATCATTTGTTGTTATCACATCATAAAAAATCCAAGATGGTGACTGGGAAATCCAAAATTGCCACCATGACACGATTCAAAGAAATTATTAATAAAATATGGCTTGTAGCATATGAAACTAAAAAAATATTTTACAGATCAGAATTATGTTTTCAAGTACATTAAACTAATTAGCATAATTAAGTTTCATTTTAATGGAAGCATCATAAAAAAACAGTTTAAAAAATGCGAGGTAAGGCTTTATCATGTGAAATATTATTCTGATGGACATTATTATTTGTCATCAATACATTAGATGTATCAGAAGCGGCCATTAAAAAATGACGTGATAAGAACTAATAATTCAACTTAGTATCTTTTCGAAGCTTATAACTAATTGAAAAATGTAAACCAAACCCTAATTTTTTTTTTTTTTTCAATTAAAGGAGCAAAGACCAAATTTAAAAAAAATAACAGGTTTGATAGCAAATTATGCAATATTTGTTTTTTAAAATCGGTTTTCTTTAAAAAGATTTGAAGAAAATAAACGAGATTTAACTATAAAAAATCGATATAAATTCCACAAAACTATTTACCTATAAAAAATACTATTGAATGTTTAGTCCCATTCTTCATTGTTCAGAATTTATCCATATTTATATTTTAAAATCCATTTATTTTTTAAATAAAAGAATTTTTTAAACACCCATTTAAAAAACCTTCCATAACACAAGTATTTTACGTTTTTATTAAAACCGGAAGTAGTTTTTTTTATTTTTATTGTTTTGGACTTCTTATTTAAATGATGTCGAAGCATTTCTCCTAACAAACACCCCGGATATCTTAGCACTAAGTGAGACTAACCTACACTCCTCCATCCTCTCTAACTACTTTAACATGCCTGGCTATCTCCCACTCTGCCGTAAGGACTCTGACAGACATATGCACGGACTTGGAGTCTACATTCGTAACACCCTCCCCTTGACTAGAGAAACAAACCTAGAATCGGAAGATCAAGCCTTTATGTGCTTTAGACTAAACATACAACATAACATTAGCTACTTTTATTTTCTCTACCACTCTCCCTCGACCCAGAACTGCACCATAATAAACAAAGTCTCTGACAGCATGAACGAAGCACTCTCCCTCGACACTAGAGCACAAGTACATGTATTTGGTGACTTTTATGTCCACCACAAAAACTGGCTTGGATTCTCTACTTACACAGATGCAGCGGCCAGCACAATACATAGCTTCGCTATATCTCACTCCCTATCACAAAGGGTTATGTTTCCCTGACCAGCAAGAACACACATCACTTTTAGATCTGTTTCTGACCACAATTCCCAAGGATTGTATAACAAATGCTGACAGCCCACTCTGGAACGCTGATCATACAGTGATAATGATCGAAATCGCCCTAAACTCTAGACCCAAAACTGAAGAGCCAGTGCTCAAAACAACGAGATGTTATAAAAAGGCTGACTGGAAAGCCATCAGAGATGCCCCATGGGGAAATATATTTTCGCTTCCTGCTGAACAGTGCGCAAATGAGACCACTTAATGGTTCTAAACAGCAATTAAAGCACATGTTCCCATGCGGAAATTTTATAGCAAGCCCCACTCTCCCCAATGGTTTCCTTCTACTTGGCAACTGCCATTGCTCAAAGGCAGCATGCATACCGCAGATTTAACCAACATAAGTCCAGTTCAAACAGACAGAAGTATATAGAAGCTAGAAGTAACGTTAAGAAAGAAATAGCGACATCTAAGAGAGAATTTACTAAAACCACTAAAAATGCATCGAAGCACAAAAATTAGGAACGCGTGACTTTTGGAAAATCTACAACAGTGTAGTAAATAATGGGCAATCAACAGTTCCCCCACTAACCAACAATCACGAGGTTGTTTGCTCAGCAACCGACAAAGCTAATATGCTTGCCAGCCGGTTTGCCTCAAACTACACACTGGAATCTTCCAACCACCCCCTGCCTGACTTTCCTTTGCGGACAGACGCCACGCTAGACAATCTAAAAATCACCCCTGCTCAGGTGCATGCTATCATAAAAAACCGTGACACTTCAAAAACATGTGGACCCGATCTTATCCCAGCTGTGCTATTAAAAAAGTGCTCAGTCGAAGTAGGTCCAGTTCTCTCCAAACTCTACAACAAATGCCTTAATGAATCTTGCTTTCCGGGCTGTTGGAAAACTGCTTCTGTGAAGAATTCTGGCGAAAGAACTGACCCATCAAATTATCGCCCCATTAGCTTCCTCCCACTTTTCGCCAAAATATTTGAAACCATAATTAACCATACTCTAGTCCATCACCTTACAGATGCTAAACTTCTGACTGACAAACAATATGGATTTAGACAAGGCCGTTCCACAGCAGACATCCTCACTGTAACCATTCACTGGACAAAGCGAGGGAGGGCAGAGCGGTAGCTCTAGATATATCTAAGGCTTTTGACAGGGTATGGCATGAGAAACCTTCTCTGCCACCAATAGCAATGGCCAGTGACTCTTTATCTGAGAGTACATCTTTCAAACTGCTTGGCCTAACATTCACAGGAAACATGAGTTGGAACAATTACATTGAAAGCATTGCCAGGGCCGCTGCAAGAAAGGTGGGCTCTCTCTACCGTGCTAGACAACTACTAACACCCAAAAGTATCATGTACCTCTATAAGGCCACCATTCGCCCATGTATGGAGTATTGCTATCACATTTGGGCTGGTGCATCTTCTACTAGTCTCTCATCCCTTGACAGGATTCAAAAGAGTCCCAAACCTGATAGGCCCTGAACTGGCATCTAAGCTTCAGCCTCTGTCCCATCAACGAAATGTTGCATCCCTCTGCGTGTTCTACAAGTATTTTAATGGTGAATGCTTTGATGAACTGCAAGCACTTGTGCCCCCACTCGACAAACTCGACAGGATGCTAAATCCCACCCCCACACTGTAGAGATCCCTAGATGTAAAAGATCTTTCTACTCCAATAGTTTCTTCCCCAGAACCGCCAGACTTTGGAATTCCATTCCAGGTCCCTGCTTCCCCAACAGTACTGATGTGCAGAAGTTCAAGTGTAACGTGAACCGACATCTTGCTGCCCAAATCCCTACATAGTACCCCGGTAGTTGTTGCCCCTGATAGTAGCCCCCTACACCAAAGTGGCAATTTGCCTTGTTTGGGGTGAAAATGTAATAAAAAAAAAAAAAAAATAATTATATTCCTTGACTGGAATATTTCCATTGTTTTCAGCTGGAACTTCAACCCATGTTGAAATTTAGAATGATCCCATTGTTTACGTTTTACCAGAACATTCCAACTATCAATCAAGAATGTCGATTGATTCCTTTGTTTTAATTGAATTACGTCAGCAATTGGATTTAACGTCTGGCTTTGCCAAAATCCTGAATTTGCGTGTGTGCAATACATTCAATGTTTTCGGTGTTACATGTCATTCTATCCAGCACCTTTTTAAATATTACTAAACAATTGACCCACTCACCTGCAGTTCTCAAACAAATCTCTAAGTTGATAAGCTTGATATTGATTCCAGCAATATAACTCTACAGACTTTGTAGCCTGTTAAAGATGGGCAATAGTTATAGTCCGTTGACTTAATATGAGTGTCAAATTGATTGTTGAATATGGTTAAATATGTGCTAATTTTTGCATTAATTACTAAATCCCTAACTGCATAATTTTTAGTTTGTTTTCTTTATCATAACAAAGGTTCATTTCAAATTTTAGCCAGGAGTTTCTAAGAAAAAGTGGAACAGACAAATATGCAAAGAGAAATATAATATAGATTAAAATGAATATAAAATATTTTTTTAAATTTCTGATATAATGGTAAATTAACGTTTTAATAAAAATAGGGTGGCCATTTTTATTTATTTATAATCTTTTGTTATTTTTCTTCACAGAATAAAGCAAAGACTAAAAATAACAAAAAAAAGAAAGCTGACTTGTTAGCGGAACTGATTGCTGAAGGTGGTGATGACAACGATGATGAAAGCAATGAAAACCAAAATTTTGTGAGTATATTCCCCCCCCCCCCCCCCCCGATGTCACAAGCATTATCATCACCATGCGACATAAAAAAAGAAAAAGAAAAAGGCCCCTGGATTTTCCTGATGAAGAAACTGTTATAATTCGAAATATTAAATTTGTTTTAATAAATAAATATATTTGGTACTTGTTCAGTTTAATCAAGATATTAAAACATGAAAATATCAAAAATTATATTGTACATATCCGTTATGGAATGAAGTTCTCCGAAAAAAACAATTTCACTTAATTTCATAAAGTACTTTTTTTTTTTTTTACAGCGAAAAAACAATTTATGATACCGAGCAAAGGGTTTGATTTTTAAGAAGAAAAGCTAGCATTAAAGTTGGGGAGGGAGTGCCGGCGCTTTAAACTGAGTTATTTCCTTGTGGCGTGTTAAAAAAATTCAAAGATGGCTACCTTCAATGTGCTTTCATAAACATGTTTTTTTGCTGTAAAAAAAAAAAAGAAAAATTACTTGATCAAATTAAGTTAAAAAAATTTTTTCAGAGATCTTCAGCCCAAAATGGATATGTACAATATAATTTTTTTTTTAATATTTTTATTTTTTAATGTCTTGATTAAACTGTACAAGTGCCGTATACTTATTAAAAATGTCTGCACTGGTTTTGGTCTTCAAATCGTTAAAGTTTGAATTTTGTATTCCATATAAAACTGCTTAAAACAGTGAATTCCTATATTATGAAACATGCGTCAACCAACACTCACACCGTACTAAACAATCAAACCTTCAACATCTGAAGACGTCCCAAGCATTATCACTGCCATGCGATGTAAAAAATACCCTGGATTGTTTTGTGTTTTGCCTGCATGAAGTTTTCTTTGTTTATCACAACTATTTGTCAACTTGAAGGATTACAGGTTTTTACCCCTTACATAGAGACCAGTAATGTTCTCTGGTTGCATGCAAAGTCAAGGAAGATTTGGTCCAGAACACACAAAGGAGGACACAGAATCCATTGTTACTTTGATTCCATTGATTTGTGGTTCCATGCCTGACACGTCTTTGTTTGCAACACACAGTGGCAGAGTATGAAAGATCTTGATGCTGACTCTTCTGGGATTTTCACCAGAGTCCTGTATCATGTTATCCCCACCCCTATCACAGTTGAGAAGGATTAGACTTTGAGATGGGGGGGGGGGTTCAAGATTGTGAAGTTTGTAGCCTAAATGTGATTGACTCGTTCAGATTTCGTTTTTTACAAGGCTACTCGAGGATACGAGTTATTGAGTTTGATGGACAGTGAAACACCAGGGGCATTAATAACAATGGTTATAACTGGTCAAAAAATGGCTATATAAGAGGATAACTCAACAAGAATGTGTTACATTAAACTAGAAAATGACAATGTTATAGTAATCTGGAAAGCAGCTCCAGGTTATTGTGTTCTACAGATGGATACTTCTAGAAAAAAAACTTTGCTCATGAAAGTTCTTAGTTCTAGGCAGATATAGGTAGAAAGGAAAATTATTTACAATGGTTGTTGCTAGATGGGTTTTTGTAGTGAATGCATTACGGGGAGAGGGTGTAGTTTAAAGCTCAGTCTAGCACCTAGCATGAAAATAATAATAGAGAAGAGAAAGATTAGTGACATCTCTTCTGCGAAAAAAAGACTGTAGGATTGAGAATATAACATCGCCCACTGCAATTTCAAAAGGTCTGGCTTCATCTAATAAATGTTCGTCTTTCTCTCGTATCAATATATTAATATTTTTTCAGCGATGTGAGTCCTCTGCTTTTTATTCATTTCACTTATTCTCCCGCTTGATCTGTTAATTGGTTTTATATTTGTAACCTTTTTTTTGTTAATTGAGTTAATATTTACGTCTTTTTATATAATTTATTTAAAAATTTTTTTTCTTAGGTTGAGGATGCTGTCCCTGAAAAGGGTAAAGGAAAGAAAGGGAAAGCTGATTTGGAGTCAGAGAGTGGACCAAAACAGAAAAAGGGCAAGAAGAAAAACCGTAAGGCTTTTTATTCAGATGATGAGGAAGAAGTTGGTCCAGAGGGCCAGGAGGTGAAATCCACATCCGATGAAGATTTACCAAAAAGTAAGAAAAAGACAAAAAAAAAGACTCCCAAGAAATTCTTCAGTGATGATGAAGAAGAAGAAAATGAAAAAGTGGAAGAAATAGAACCAGAGCCAGAGGAAAACATGGAAGAAGATATTGTTGAAAATGGAGTTGAAAATAATGACGCAGAAGTTGAAAAATCTGAAGAAATAGAAAGTACAGAAAATAATGAAGAGGAAGAAACCAAACCAGGTAAATTTTTATTGGTCAAGATGGTTGACTCTTTTTGACTTCTGGTTTCTGCTGTCCATTTGGTTGGATAATTAGACATGGTCAAGCAGACAAGAATGCCATTCTTAGCATTGAGAAAGTTGGAGAGGCTTCCACGTTATCTTAGAGGAAAATAATCATTAACCAAAAGGGACCAGATCTTACTTGTTACCATCCTCCTACCTGCAGAGCAGAAACGAGAAGTCAAGAAGAACAGACAGTTTTGACTATAACCTTTTTATTTTTGTTTTAATACATGGCTGTTTTCTAACGACAGTCCTAGGTATGACTTGAAAGTTCATTTGGTAGTGGGGACCCAATTTGGGAGCTTTATTTCAGATCCACACAGTTTGGACCCAGAATCATAGTACATGCCATTTATATGTTTAAGAGAAACTATTGTTTGCAGACTATTTAAAAAAAAACAAACAATAATAATGTTGACGGATTACTGGTAATAATAAACCTACCTTTTTGGGGAGGGAGGGTAGTGATTGTGCAGTTGTAGGCTCTTAACTTTTACTATATGAATAGCTGCTATATGTCATTGGTTTGGTTGTTTTGTTTTACAGCATATCAACCCTTTTCGGGTTATTTAATGCAGAATCCATTAATTTGGGGGAGAAAAAAATTTAATGCTTAAAGTTCTTCATATCTTCAAATAGTTATTCTTGATATTTGGTTTGGTTGTTTTGATTTTTTTTTTTTTTTTTTTTTTTTTTTTTTTTTACTTTGCAAAACATGATTGAGTTGTTTTGCAAAGGTAAAAAAAATTATTCTGGTACTACCAGATGAGGCTGTCTAAAGATACTGATTTCCTGATCTAAAATGTACTAAACATTGATGTTCTTCCCCCCCCCCCCCACTACAAAACTCTATAATGTTCTATAAAGTCAAAAGCAAGAATAGTAAAATAGTTTTATTTAAACCAGTTCAAAAAATAATGCTTGACGTGCATGCGCAGTTTTCAAAGTTGTTTAGAAAGGCATGATTTTTCCGACCATCCCTTTTTCTTTTCTTTTTTTTAACACAGTGATCACCACTTATCAAGGCCCGGAAGCCACTCAGGGATGAGGGTTATTGCAAGTACATTACGTTAGTGTGGAGATTTGATGAAGTGTTTAATTAGGGGGGGCGGTTCATTAGGAATTTGTTAACATTGGACTTGAAGACATCCAAGTTGTAGTCCGGAGGGAAGCAGGCAGACGGAACAGAGTTCCACAGGCATGCAGTTCTAAGAAAGAAGCTTTGTTCATGGAATCCGTTTTGATTTAGGCACAGATATAGAGTGTGGGAAATTTTTCACAGTGGATTCAGCTAGACGGGTGTTTTTCGTGAAAGATTGGCGAGGGGGGACCAGAGATTGAAGTTCAGACGAGCTCCTGCCATGGAAATAACGATAAAACAAGGATAGTCTCGCAACGTCTCTTCTGTGGGAGAGAGGTTGCAGGGTAGAGAAAAGGGCATCCCCCACTAAGCCACGAAGTCTATTTTGTACTCTGTCATGGCAGGATAGGCTGTTTTTAGCAGCTCCTGTCCAGATATGGCAACAGTATTCCATCCTTGGACATACTTGGCTTTTATATAGATAGAGAATTGCATCAGTAGTGAGATATCTTCTGGAGCGGTAGAAGGATTCCACCATCTTTCCAGCGACCTTGGCAACAGACTTGATGTACGTGTTCCATTTCAGATCAAAGGTCAAATCCAGAAGCTTGTCAAAACACGGGGCCTCACCCAGACGAAAGCCATCCATCACAATTGATGCCAGCTGGGGATCAGAGCGTTGGTTTAAATGTTTATTTCTATACAAAATAATTGACTGTTTTTTTTCTAATTCTCACATATTCGACTGAGACATTGCTCTTTCAGATGGTACTGATTTGAACTCAATCCGATGCAGCTGAGAAAAGTTTTTATGAGACAGATAAACTCACACACACATTTTGCCATTTCTATATATAGATAGAAGGTATGAGATAAAGGGTACCTGTGTGTGTGTGTTTGTATGTTTGCTAAATATTTTTGTTAGCCACATCTGGCTGGGTAGTAACGGTACCATTTGAAAGAGCAATGACCTGGATCTATACTATGTGAAAATTAGAAAAAAAGATTCTGTAACGGTAAACCGGACAAGTTTTTGGAGGGATTGGGGTCCTTTTTTGCGTCACTGTTTCTGCAAGTCAGGCAGGCGTAATTAACTAAAACTATGTTTAAAAAGCTTATTTTGCAACGTCAGGAAGTTATAAGCACTCGTGGCCATGTGGGCAAATATGTTTGCCTTTATCTTTTTACCTCCTTCTCCTCTCTTGCCTTTCATTTTCGAGCCCGGCCACTATGGGCTCAAACATGAAGACAGTTAAGTTTTTTAAAACAAAAACGTGAAGACAGTTAAGTTTGTAAAAAAAAACAACAAAAAAACAAAAACAAAAAAAAAACATACGTTTTTCCTAATGTTTAGTTTACTAAAGTTGTTTTTTCTAATTTTTTTTTTTTTCCTCAAACAAATATCTTTGAATTTAAATATAATCTTTCTCCACCCTTTGAAAATAGTAAAATTTATTTACAGAGAAATGTTTCTCTTTAAAATGAAAATAAACATTCATTGTTAATTATCATTTAAGTTTTTTTTTTTTTTTAATTCAGAAAAAATATATTTTCCATAAAATGCCCCAAAAATGTCAAACTGATTGTCAGTAATAAATTTATTCAGTATCAGATATCCAATCAATGTCCTAAAAGTTCATACAAAAATATGTAACCCCCCCCCCCCCAAATCCTTGGGATTAAAAAAAATACTTTATATATATATTGGGTGGGTAAAATTTTTTGGTGGCAGATTCATTGGAAAGACACTTATAACATTGTTATAAATGCATAAAATCCCATTGTACAAAAGGAAATTGATTTATCTACAACTTTCCTAATGTGTATGTTTTTTTTTTTTGTTTGTTTAATAGCTTATTGTTGAGATACAAAAATGATCAACATATCACAGATATGATTTTATAAAAAAATTTTTCCGATGCAAAATTATGTTATTAAAAAAACTGTCATTAACAAATTGTAAGCTGATTTTTTTTTTTTTTTTTTTTTTCAACTTTTGATATTTTCATTTTAACTTTATTGTCCTTTTAAGGAATTTTTTTTTTTTTTTTTTTGTGGGTGAGGTACATATTTTTGTATGAACTTTTAGGACATTGATTGGATATCTGATACTGAATGAATTTATTACTGACAATGAGTTTGATATTTTTGAGGCATTTTATGGAAAATATATTTTTTCTGAATTAAAAAACAAAACAAAACTTAATTAAATGGTAATTAATAATGAATGTTTATTTTCATTTTAAAGAAATAAACATTTCTCTGTAAATAAATTTTACTATTTTCAAAATATTAGTTTTTTTTAGTTTTGTTTTACAAACTTAATTGTCTTCATAGTGGCTGGGCTCGAACATGTAATGCGAGAGAGGGGAAGAAGGTAAAAAGTTACAGGCAAACATATTTGCCCGCATGGCCACGAGTGCTCATGACTTCCTGACGTTGCAAAATAAGCTTTTTAAACATAGTTTTAGTTAATTACGCCTGCCTGATTTGCGGAAACAGTGACGCAAAAAAGGACCCCAATCCCTCCAAAAACTTGTCCGGTTTACCGTTACAAAATCTTTTTTTCTAATTTTCACATAGTATAGATCCAGGTCATTGCTCTTTCAAATGGTACCTCCAAGTAACATGAAATTTCTATATAAACTAATTTAAAGCAACACTGTTTAATGAATCCTTTCGATAGTTTATCGTTCAGCAGGTGATTACTTTTATGCTGTGGCTGTGTTCTTTCGGGCATATTTCAAATCAGAATCAGGAATTCAGAAAAGAATAGATAATTATATTGGAGTTAAGGCGGGTATTGGAATCACATAACAGAAATTCCCTGACCTTGCTCATATTACTAATTAGCAGAGTGTTACGGCCATCAGCCAAGAGAAGCTATCAGGCAATGTGATGATTCATGGAAATGAAACCAGGCCACTGAGGGTTGAGGAATATATGATATATAACAGTTGATATAGCAAGGGAAGGCTGAGGAAAATGCAAGAGCTTGTGAGAAAGTGATGGATTTTAAAGAAAGAGAAATAAAGATCTGGCCAGAGATAGGTTAGTTTAGAAGTCAATTTCTAAAAGCTTTGCAACGTGCCGGCATGTAAAATGGACATCAAACCAAATATGATTTTTTCTTTTGTCTTTTCAGAAAAGAAAGTTGAAATGCCAAAATTGAGTAAGAAAGAATTAAAGAAAATGAAGAAACATGTAAGTCTTGCATTTTGATATTTGTTGTTTTGAAATAGTTGTTTACAATGATTTCTCATCGAAAAATCTGTTTTTATTTTTGCTAAGAAACATTTTAACTTGCATCATATTTGTTTGGTGATCATGGAACCAGGTAACGCTAAAATGCATGTATAAGGTAGAAAAAAAATTTCTCAAGTCACTCTGTAAGAAATTAAATTAAAAATTAACCATGTTATTAGGTTCTCTAGCTTTGTATAAGAATTATGTGTAAATCTATTTACTTGTATTTACATTTAAAAATGCATTTCAAAGCGTGATCATCATAATGGCCGAACGTTAAGAAGCAGGGCTACATAATACTTAAATCCGGACTGTGTATTAAAAACGTGAAACATATATGTAGATTAATATTTTCCAGAGGTGAAGCAACCAATGAATTTTTAACAAACTTCATACAAGAGTGCTCAATACCGAAGTAGGGCAAGATATACTTTTATTTGTTTTACATAAGCATTTATGTCACTACTCATTCAGACGAACACTACTTTTGTATAAGCAATATCGCCTGATGAGTTACGTGTAACTGGCTGACTGAAACATGCTCATGAATGTGTTGCGACATGTAAATACTTACGCAATATATATATATATATATATATATATATATATAATTATTAACTAGAATACCGGTCCCAGAATAGGTACAATTAACTCTCTGAACAGAACAGTTTTGCATCACTGTTGTTACATTCCTTTATGAAGATTGAAATCATGATATATATATATATATGACCATGATATGTTGCGTCCTACATGTTTCATTGAATGGTTGAAATTTACCAAACAAATCTTCAGAGACATATATAAGATCTTCAAAAGTTTTTTTTTTCTTTTTTTTTTAACCTTTGATTGAAAGGATAAAAGATGGTAAAAGGAAATGTAAATATTCTTTAAAAATTAGAGAAAAAAAACATTTTACTTAAAGGAAATATTATGACTTTCCAGAGATGTAGACGCAATTTAATTCACATGCAATACGAATTGTGCTTTTATTATCTCTGGAAAGTTTCAATATTTTCTGTAAGTAAGTTTTGTTTGTTTGTTTGTTTGTTTTTTTTTTTCTCTCAGATAATTTAAAAAAACTTTTTAAGATCTTCTATATATCTCTGAAGATTTGTTTGGTTAATTTCAACCATTCAATGAAATGTGTGTAAAACACAACATATCAACAATAAATAATGTGAAATAAGTGTATCTGTGGCGTTGAAATTTTCACTATATATATATATATATATATATATATATATATATATATATACACACACATATATTTGTAGTCATCCACATACAGTACTGTTTCCTTGTATCACAACTCCTCAGTGCGGCTAGACTAGCACCTCTTCCAAGCTGAGGATTGAACCTAGAACCATCGCATTGACAGGTTCTACCCATGGGAGTGGTGCCCACAAATGTCTATTTTAAACAAACATTCGCCCACCACTTTTATAGTGCTCAAACCGCTTGTTTACAACTAAACAGCAAGCCTTGCATTTTTCAGCCAATTAAGTAGCAGGTGAGATTATTTACGACAGTGCTCTACCCTAAGAGGGGGGGGCTTAAAATATATTTGTAATCATCCACATACAGTACTGTTTCGTTGTATCACAACTCATCAGTGCGGCTAGATTAGCACCTGTCCCAAGCCGAGGATTGAACCTAGAACCATCGTGTTGACAGTCGGCATTTCTATCCATATGCCCTGTATTGGTCTAGAAATTTTTATTGACTATATACATTATAAGTGTATATTTTTACAAACGCGCGCATACACACACACACACATATATATATGGTATAATCCAGTTGATTGACGCACCAGTTCTCGTTAATATAAGCAATATCTCTTTGAACATAAAACAAAGCAATACACCACCATGTATCTTTTGATACAGTATACAGCATGATCATGTTGACATACTGGTTCTCGTTAAATCACCAAAGTTGAGCAACATTGAGCCTGGTCAGTACTGAAAACAATCTAACATTATCATCTCTCCTGACTGAGGACCCCTTATGAATTTAATATTCCAATGAAACTTCCTTCACGGGAAGCCAGTTCAACCCACCTAGAATAAATGCTGCTCACACATATGCACACACATATATTTCCCCCAAACCTCTGATCTTGATGGAGGTGAGACTAAAACTTGCTGCTATGGTTTCAAATGATCTGAAATAACAGCAATGGGAGACTTGATTCCAAATATTTCTCATGTGTTATATCTCCCCTCTTTTGGAAATAGAGTATGATTATACATACCTCCAAGATCAAATAATCCCTATATACTGTAGAATTTTCTGTATGTATGAAAATCAATAGTCGCTTAGATTTGGAACTTATAAAATTGTCAAAAAAGGTGGTATATCTATCTATCTATTTATATATTAGTGGTTTGGCAAGGCTACAGGGAAGAGAACCAAACAAAAAAAATCAGCATAATTCATCCCAATGCAGTAAAACTTAAGCCAGCTTGCCAGGGCATTATATATATACAAATGTAGGCAAATTTAGGCATATTTTATTGGTTTGAAAATGTAGGGTTTTTTTACCAATTGTTATACAATTGTAATGATAGAATAGTATTATAATCTTCAAAAAAACTGAAAATTTTCATGTAGTTTCGTCCAATAGAACCAAAGATATGAGTATTTCAATATTCAATTTGGCTACGAGTATAAATATATCCATATACATATATATGATGAAAATAATGGAAATAGTATTCCGACAAAATAGAGAAAATAAAAAAGGAACAAACCGTATTATGTGTTCACCAACGTTTCATATTTATTTCGAGACTTCCTCTGGGTGAATGAGATTAAGAAACCAAAAAATATACCAGTACAAAATATTTGAAAAAGTTTCACGTGCACAGTGTGACGCAGTTCTATTTAAGAGAAACGGAAAATTAATGTTGGAAATTCAAAAAGGAAGGGGGGCTGGCGCTGTTAAAGAGAAGGAAATTTTAGTGACATCATATAGCCGTTAATTTAATTTTAAAACTATGAACGCAAGTTTATATTCTTATTGGGAAAAAGATATATCTGTTGAAATTTAAATATAAGTTTGTAACAGGAATGAAATGAGTGTTTTTTATGTAATTTATTGATTGAGATTATGTGTTAATTATTACAGGGGGTGTTTGAATGGTGTGAGAAAGTTAACCTGTGTCCACAGTTAAATAATGTTCTTTTAATAACAGTTTACTTATTAATGGTGCTATGTTATAGAAACCTCCACGTTGTTTAATAGTGCTTGAAATTGCGATAAGCGCAGATTCAAGGAATCTATTAGATGAAACTACATGAAAATTTGCAGGCTTTTTGAAGATTATAATACTATTCTATAGTTAAAATTTTATGACAATTGGTAAAAAGAACATATTTTCAAACCAATAAAATGTGCCAAAATATTTGCCTAAATTTATTATATATATATACACAGTGTCCTGGCAGGCCAACTTCAATTTTGCTGCTTCGGTTGTCTCCCCTGTGGCCTTGCCAAGCCACTAATATATATATATATATATATATATATATATATATATATATATATATTTGTAGTAAACGACATCCAGTCCTGTTTCGTTGTATAACAACTCATCAGTGCCGCTAGACTAGCACCTCTCCCAAGCTGAGGATTGAACTTACAACCATTGCATTGATAGGCAGCAGTACTACCGATTGACCTACGAGAGCAATGCCCGCAAATAACCTCGCCAAATGTCTATTTTAAACAAACATTCATCCACCACTTTTTATAGTGCTCAAACTGCTTATTTATAAACAAACAGCGAGCCTAATCTTTTATTTTATTTTTTCTTTCTTCAGTTGGAATTCCAAAAGCAACTTGCTGAAGAAGGTGACATTCGGCAGTTCACAGTGTCACAAGCTGAAAAATCTGCAAAAGCAGGCGCTCAACTTGACAATCAGCAAGACATCAAGGTAGGTTTTGTTTCATTCTTCGTGTCTCTATTTGATTATTGTTTTTTTTTTTTTTTTTTTTTTTTTTTTATACTTATGTTCATCTCTTACAAAGCATATTGCCACTTGGACGTAAGGGCTTACTATTTGGGGTCACGTCTAGGAAATATTAACAAGATATTTGTTTATGTTACATTTAAACTTCTTCATATCAGTACAGCCAGGGAAGCAGGCAGCAGGAAAGGAATTCCGAAGTCTAGCTGTTTGAGGGAAGAAACTATTAGAATAGAAAGCTTTTTGGCATTTAGTGAAGGGGTGAGATCTTTTTGTTAAACGGGTTTGTCGGGGATATGTACGTCGAGGGGGTACAAGTGAAACGAGTTCCTCAGAACACATTCCATTAAAATATTTGTAAAACAGGCACAGTGATGCAACATTGTGGTGATGGGACAGGAGCTGGAACTAGGTTGATAAAGTGGGACTAATTAAATTGACAACTCTTTTTTGGACTTTATCTAAGAGGGAGAGACTAGTGGTAGATGCACCAGATGTGGCAACAATACTCCATGCATAGGCGAATGGTGGCCTTGTAAAGGTACAGGATACTCTCAGGTGTGTGTAGTCTTCTAGCTCAATAGAGGGAACCCACCTTCTCAAGCGTGAGTTGTGTCCCACTTATTTATTAATGCGTTCTTTGCCATCTCTCTTTTTTTTTTGTTATCACCGCAGTTTGATTCTTTATTAGTTATATTGCTTTTTGGTTTTTATTTAGTTTGTTTTTTAATATAAAGAAAATCAGATTTAACTAAAACACCCACACATTACATAATCTGTACTAATCTTATCCTGTCAGGTTTTCATATTTGTAATTCAGGATTTACTCCTATAGTAATTAACTGATCATTAGTTATAGGCAACATATTTGCTGCTCAGGCAGTGTTGGGTAAATGAGCTAGTTTTAGAGATGAAGAACAATTTTTTATTATGTTAAATCTTTATTATGTACGTACTCGCCACAAAATGAAAATGTCATATTCCAAAAGTTAGGTAAATTGATCAAGTAGGGTTTTTATTTTATTTTATTTATTTTTTTTGTTTATCAGATTTTACGATTTTTAATAATTAAGGTTTTTAATTTTGGCAAAATTTAAAGCAATATGGCTGCTGCTCCCCACCCCATCCTCGTTTCCTAATAGCATTTTTTGTGCTTGTTAAGATAATCAACAAATTGTTTTGTTTTTTGCTTTTTTAGCAAAATTCATTGAGTAAAAAATTATTTATAGTTAAAAATAATTTTACAGAAAATTGGGGGAAATTCTATTTTTCCTAAATGTAAACTCTTTGAAGATTACGAATACAGGGGAAATACTTACCTCCCTTTTCGTCAGTATAATGGCCAACATATTCTATTAGCCTTATAGTGATAGGCTTGTTTTTTTTTTTTGTTTTTTTTTTACTAAAACACAATAGCAGTTGTTCTAACTTGATAAATATTTGTAATGTTTGGGCATATTACTATTTTCGACATAACAATTCAGTAAGTACTGTTGTTTTTGCTTAAAACCACATATTTGATAATACTAAAACTCTGTTAGAAAGTTTCATTATTTAAATAAAATAAAGAATCCTTAAATTTTTGACTGTGTTCTAACTATTCATCCTAACTCCATGTTAAATAGGCTTTTTCATTATTTTCATTTTACACAATTACTGAAAAGCATTCTTAGCAATGTCCTTTGCACAAAATGATGAAAGTTTGTGGCAAGACCTAAAGAAATTCTGATAAAATAATGCAAGTGACTTCTCAAGACAATGCAACTTTTTAGAATTTTAAAAACCTTGTGAAACAGTTTACAAACAGATAGAAATCAGATAACCTCCAAGTACCAATTTTTAAATTTTAACCCATTAGCAGCTCTTTTTCCGGATGAAAACCGATTAAAGTTTTCCACATGGCTGAATGCCCTATATACCAAATTTCAAGTCTGTAGATAAAAAATTTGTTGAGTACATAGGTTGAGAAGTGTCCTCATGCACACATTCTCACTTTTATAGATATATGGATAGATAGATCATAGACGTGGAATGGTTTTCTTTCTAATATTAAAACGTTCTGTTAAGAAACTTTATTTAAATAAAAAGAAACCTTAAATTCTATTAATTTCTCAAACTTCACATTCTCAAATGTCTATCGCTATTCATCATAAATATATATCTTTAATATACTTTTTTTTTTCTTTATTTTCATTTTCCGAAATTCCAGAAAAGCGCCCTTTCCTACCTTGGTAATGTCCTTTGCAGAAAACGATAAGTTTATGGCAAGAGGCAAGACCTAAAGAAATGCTAATAAAATAATGCAAGTGACTTTTCAAGACCATGCAACTTTTTAAACATTTCTTATGAAAATAAATTGTAGCCTGTCAAGTGAACATATTGATTTTGACGTAGACCATCTATCTATATAAAAAGCAAAATAGGCATCAGCGCTTTTGTATGCCTGTGAAAGGCTTTTCAGATCAGGGGTTCCGCTGTTGGTTAGATTCCGCAAGAAGTTTTCCTATGCTTCCGAGATCATAATAATAAGATTCGTAAACGGACATCGTTTCTTTCTTTTTTTTTTTTTTTAATCGAGTTAATGAAAATTCTGACTGTGCCGTCATTTTGAGTGTTTGTTTGCCTTTTTTGTATAATAAAGTGAAACTCTGGCCCCCGACCAGGTTTAAAAGCAATGTTAGTTCATTTCTGTGCATGTATGGCGACTCCTATGATTCTTAAGTTAATTACCAACTCCTTGAATTCACTATCCTTGTTGGCCTAATGGTTAGCATGGAAAACTAATTACCCACCTCTCTCTCTCTTTCTATCTTTTTATTTTTATTTTAACCACATGGAAGCCATTCTTAACATTGCTTTGTCCTTTTGCCAATATCCTCCACCCCGAGCAACGACGGGTATTACTCGCTAGTTACAGCTAAGGTAAAATTCACAGCAAGCAATGATATTACTAAGTGGAAATATAGAATCCACTTAGATGGCCTCACTCGTCATCTGAATAGTTTAAATACTGAGCACTCAACTTCTGATGATCTATGGAACCAGATATCGTAAAATTGTGTTTTTATATTTTTATTCAATCTAATCAAAGAATATTGTCACTGACGCATAAGGGACTACTTTGATAGGGGCCATATTTATAGGGTGAGAAGTTGAACAGCACTGTTCCTTTTTTTTTCTCTGTAACACGGACAGATAACTTAGATCTAAATGTACTTATTTACCAGTAATACCTAAGGAAAACTTGCTTACCTTTTTTACTCATAGTGTAGACAATTATAACTATGGTAAAATGCACAGCTAGAAATTAAATTGCTTTATCATTATTTTCATGGCAAGTGCTCAACTCTGCTCCTATTGATGGTCACCTCTGTAGAATATTCACAACAAACACTTGACTAGCTACAACAACTGTCAACAATTTTCTTTATTTACTATCTGTGCCTAAAACTTGGAATTCTGTTCTTTCCTAGAACTACGCGTCTATGGAACACTACCCAAGTTTCATTATTACCGATCATCACTGTGTTATTTTACCGGTCGTCTGATACCCGACATTCATTAATATTTATTTTCAAGTGGCATTTGGGCCTAGATAAGTGACCCACCCACCCCGGTAAAAAACACAAAAAACAAAAATCAACAGGTGACCTAACCAGTTACTGATCATTCAATTGCTGGTGAACCTGTGGAGCAAGATATTGTTAAATTGTATTTTTATATACTATTATTCACCCTAATCAAGGCATATTAAAATTAACTAGTCGAGCCCCTTAAAATCCCATGGTAGTTGAAAATTTTTTAAACACATAAATAAAAAAAATGTAAGAGAACAAATACTAATAAATTTAAAATGATTTTTTTTAGCAAATTCTTTCTTAACCTTTTTAAGCTAAAAAGAATTGATTAAAAAAAAATTTGGATCTTTTTTTTATTTCACTGAAAATTCAACACAACAGATTTTGTTTTTTCTGAATAATTTTTTATATAAATTATAAAGGAACAAATATCAATTCACTTGCACGATTTTTTTTATTTTACAAATTTTAGCCATTTAACTTTTTGAAGAGGAAATAATGACTTTAATTGATAAAGAGCAACTATAAAAAGGAGGTAATTCGTTAATGTTTGCGATGATGTTTTTTTTTTTTTTTTTTTTTTGTGAAACTGAACGTACAAACAGTAAATTATTTAGATATTGTTTGTACGAATCACTTAATGCTTTGACCTGATCATAGTTGACAGAATGGGTAAAAATCTACTCTTGTTAATTAAATAAATGGTTCAGTTTGACACGAAGATTGCAGTGTTTGAAAAAATACGCCTGTGGATGAGAATAGTAGTCCAAATAATATGAATTATCAATCCTCATCACAAAAATTCCGAAACAAATGTTATTTTTCTAACAGCATTTATTATTTGAAATGTGAATCAAAATATAATTTTCACTTTTTAAAAAAATTTTTTTTTTTTTTAGTTTTTTGTTATTAGAGCATTTTTTTTTTTTTTTTTCTTACACCCTATTCATGCATTTGTAATTCATTAAACTAGACTTTCTACTTTTTAAAAATATTTCTTGTAGGTTGAAAATTTTTCGATCTCTGCTCGAGGGAAAGATCTTTTTGTAAATGCTAGTCTGCATATAACGAATATGCGGCGTTATGGCTTGGTTGGGCCAAATGGGTAAGTAAAAAAATTTTTATTTATTAATTTAAGCAATTACCTTCCAGTTGTGTTTTATCTAGACTTGAATGGCGATATAATTATGACAAGAACTACATACAATACGTATTTAAAGCAAAATAAATTGTTTTTGTACTATTAAAATGATTTCCAATACTTTTGATGTTTTCCCATTCATTTATGTTTGAATTCATGTTTTGAAACGTGACATAAATAAAACAAATATGGGTTATAGTCATCTAACATAGTTTCTAACTTCCGGCATAGCGCTACTGATAGAACCTCAGACTAAGATCTGAAGTGTTTGATTCTGAGTTCAGGTCATGGCGTCTGCTTTATTATTTACTATTAATGTAATATTTTGCTTGTGTTGTCCTTAGTTTGGCTGTATGTTACACTTTGAAAAAAAAACAAATATAATTTTTGAAGGCAAAGCTGCTTCAAAATAGACCAAATATATAAAATTTGCATTTAAAAAGGTCAATCTGGCAACTCTAAACAAGAATGGGAGTGACCTCCCTTTTTAGCCTTGTTTTCAAATATTATTATTATATATGATCATTGTTGTAATGGTCTAAGAAAATAATTTATTCCATCACTAGTACATAATACAGATTTTTCTTTATTTTTGTTTTTTTTTTCATGTGAGGGGAAAATTTAAACCAGCACTGCACTGAGTTTTTCCTAACCTTACAAATAATTTAAAAATTAAAAGCTGTAGTTTATATTTGAGATGAAATAAAAAGCATTTAAAACTACTTAAAAACATAAAAAAATGATGCAGGTAATATGCAAAGTAACTTTTATTGGCTATCCATGCTTCTGTTCAGTCTTGAAAGACAAAGGATACTCCTTAGGGGCAGTTGCGCGTGTAATTGTGAGGCAAGGGTTGCGCACCTCTCCTGAATCGGCACTGTTTCAGTCCAATGGCAAGAAGACCGGGACGACTGGAAACGATGCCAAGATAAGCGGAGAGCACATACAGCACTTGAAAGTCCCAAATGGTTACCCATTTAATACCGATCAGGTTCAATGTTACTTAACTTCGGTGATCCAGTGGGAACCGATGTGTCAACGTGATTTTGCCGTATTATTGGCTATGGTAACAGTTTTTTTTTTTTTTTTTTTTTTCTTAGGCCTTCTCCAGACAAAATTCAAGTTTTCAAAACAAAATTTAGAGTTTGTTTTTACAATCCATAGCGATTCAAACAAGTGTTAAAAAATCACATATACAACAAATAAATGTTATTGGCTATGGTAACATTTATTTGTTGTATATGTGATTTTTAACACTTGTTTGAATTGCTATGGATTGTAAAACAAACTCTAAATTTTGTTTTGAAAACTTGAATTTTGTCTGGAGAAGGCCTTAAAAAAAACTTGGAAAAGCCTTAAAATGTCTTTAAAAAGTCCTTGAAAATGGACATTGAAAATCTGTACGAACCCTGCAAGAGAAAAAAATAATTTCTATGTACATATTCCAATTTATTAGTTTAGAGCTCAGATGAGATGAAGAGCCCATTTTTTAATTTCATGTTCATTTAATTTTCTACCTGAAAAATTTGATTTACTTGATAAAATAAAAAAATTATTTAAGAAAGGATAATTTATATTAATTTATTTATTTGTTGCGGACTATTATTCTCATCTTTATGAGTTGTTTCATGACGTTTCGGCCAACTATTCCTCTGGCCTTCGTCAGGTGGTAACCACGACGGATAGGAACTTCGAATCTCCTAACTCCATTCTCAGCAATCACTGCCATCTGTAGTTGTCGTCTCACCACATTTTGGCCAAGTTGATAGAGGCGTTGAATCTCTACGGTTCCAGATGAGCATTGTCTGAAGATAGCTGTTTCAATCCTACCCAAAGCCAGCCAGAGGTTTACTTGGTCAAAAATGTGGTGAGACGACAACAACTACGGATGACAGTGATTGCTGAGAATGCAGTTAGGAGATTCGAGGTTCCTATCCGTTGTGGTTACCACCTGACGAAGGCCAGAGGAAAAGTTGGCCGAAACGTCATGAAACAACAACTAATAAAGATGAGAATAATAATCCGCAATAAATAAATAAATAAATTAATATAAAATAATATTCATCTCAATAATGAATTCCAATTAAAATAAAGGATAATTTGTTTAACATTTTATATTTTTTCACTCGGATGTATTGGCTTTTATGACCAAATATTATCTGTTTGTGCACTTATTTCTAAGATTTGAGTTAAAATGAATTAATTAAAACATATAGTTTTATTTCCATAAAATATTGGTGGGACTGAATTATCCTAGATGTTTGTTCCTTACAATACTGATGGGAAATTTTTGTCCAATGCCTTAAAATCATATTTAACGATTATAATAACAAATGGAAAGTAGGAAATGTGTTTAAACAGACAAAATGTTGACTGCGCGAAAGTCGGAGTGAAAATGCTTTTGAATTCGGGACAAGATCAAAGTGTAGTATCTGTTCATCAGATGCTGCACTTCTATTTCTTGTTCTCTTTCGGTGGAGGAGAAATCCTTCACGACTGAGACAATTTTTATTTTTGTACCTTTTCTCCATGTTAAAAAACGACCCTGGTGTCTAACTCTGTCCCGTGGGGAGGCATAGTAAATAGGTACAAACATAAATGAGTGTGAAACTTTACAAGAATAGAGACAAAATCAATTTTATTTAACGAGTGTCATAACTCAATCTAACAAAAAAAATGGTGTTTAAAAAAACAATTGGCAGATATTTTTTGTCCCAATCTAAAAAAAATATCAAAAAAACTTTTTGCTAAAGTTGACAAATTTGTGTTCAACTTGCTTGTATTCTTTTTAAAATATACATTTCTTTTCTCTGACACAACTGTTAGTGCATGAGTAATTAATGCATACAATTTTTGTTATTTTAGGCATGGAAAAACTACACTTTTGAAACACATTGCAGAAAGGGCCTTGAATATTCCTTCCAATATTGATATTTTGTATTGCGAACAAGGTGGGTCACATTTATTGGCAAGGCTTGAATTTCTGAAAATGACAAACTATTAAAATTTTTGAGAAGACTTTGGGGTGCTTATCCAGTTTTATCTTGATCTTAAAACTGTTCATAAAAATGAAATAAAAACATGGTACATGTTCATGTCCTTATGAGTTGTCTTCAATAAGTTTTCAGACTTTTTTCGGGCTCTCCAAAGTAATCTCCTCCAACTGCAATGCACTTGCTGTATTGTTCCAACAACTTTTGGAATGCTCCATGAAAGTCCTTTTGTAGGAGTGTTTCAATAACCCTCGTCACAGCCTCTTTTCCCTCCTCAAGTGTCTCATAACAATAGCTTCTAAGGTTTTCCTTCAGCTTGGGGTATAACCAAAAGTCACAGGGAGCAAGGTCTGGACTATAGGGAAAGTGATGTCCATCTTGGTCAAATAGTCTGTCACAAGGATAGAGTTGTAGACTGGTGCATTGTCCTGGTGGAAATGCCATTGATCCGACTTGAAAAGTGCTTGCCTCTTACGACAAAATCTCTTCCTGAATTCCCTTAAAACGACAACATAGTACTTCTTGTTGACTGTCTTTCCAGTGAGAACCTAGTGGATGTAGATCATGCCTGTACTGTCAAAAAAAGGGACAATCATAAGCTGACCTTCTTGGGTTTGGGAAAACCAACATGCTTCCACTGGGAACTCTGTCTCTTGATCTCTGGATCGTAGCAATAGATCCAGCTTTCATCGCAAGTCAACAGACCATCAAGAACTGCGAGATCTAAATTGATCAGCTCAGCTATCTCCCTGCTGTCATGACAACATCTTTCTTTCTGATCTTCTCTGCGCACCCCTCGGACAAACTTTACACAAATCTTCCGCATCTTCAGTTCCTTGCGAATAATTGTGTGTACAGTTCCCACACTGACATAAAACTGTGCACTTATTGTCAATATAGACACACGACGATCCTTATCCATGAAATTCTATATTTGACCAATCAATTCTGATGTTCTGACTTCCTTACTCCTCCCACACCTCTCATCATCCCTCAAAGACTTCCTGCCTTCCTTGAGTCTCTTATGCCACTCAAAAACAGATGTTTGATTAATGCAAGATGGTCCAAAAGCAGTCTGAAGCATTCCATACGTTTCTGTAGCAATTTTTCCAAGTTTCATTGCATATTGCTCATCTAAAGTGTCCTCACAACTGTGACTAGGGTGTATTCAAATTCCTGCTGTAGCTGTTCATTTGAACCTGGAATCATAAAAATTGGTCAGTCATCTCGTAAAATGTTTAGCAATAACATACTGGATTTTCAAGAGTTTATGACAATTTTAAATGTCTGTACAAAAGTCTGGAAACTTATTGTAGGCACCTCGTTTGTATATGGTAAGTTTAAAGAACACAGTACACTAAAAATTATGCAAATGGTTATAGTCAGCTAACGTACTTCCTAATTTCCGGCATATATCTCCCCTGTACATGTACTCTTTATTACGCTTTTCTGATCTTTATTATATTTATACTTTCATAAACATATCTATTGTATAAATTCAAATAAAAAAAACTTATTTTTAAAATTAAAAAAAAAAAAACAAACTTATTTTTATAATTTCATACACATATTATAAAATTTAAAATAAGATAAAAACTTTGATTTTTTTTTTTTTTTTTTAAATTTTGTTATTAAAAGTGCAAGTAAAAACTAATTGTTATTTTTATCTATATAATTTTGTTCATTTTTATTGTATACTTTTCAATAATGTCCTTTTCTTATATTTTATTTCAATAAATCGCTTCACAATAGAAATACTGAAGAACAGTACAAGTGAAGGAACTGATTTGCCTTGTTACTGCTTTTGGTAGCGCTACGCCAGAAGTTAGGAATTATATTAGCTGACTATAACCATTCAAATTCATCAAGTATTTTTTTTTTTTTTTTTTTTTTTTTTTTTAACAAGAAAAAATACTTTTTAATGGCAAAATGTCTCCTCTGCCATTTTCTGCTTACATTAAGGTCAACAGCCAAGGAACATAATTCAAACACAGTCATTATAATAATACCAGCTAGAAACAGTTTACCAATCAAATTTTGAATTTATAAAATAAAATCTTTATAATATAAGGTAGAATGATAAAATTATCGTCCTAAAGAAAACAATACTCATCTTTATTTTAAAATTTTTATTGAAAAAAAAAATAAATTCAGGTAACTTTATTATGTAGTAGAGCTGACATCTATTCAATGTAGCCGCTTTCAGCCTCAATCACCACCTCAATACAGGTCCAGAATTGAGAGCATGTTTTCCATAAGTGCTGGTTGGAGCTTGGCAGATGTCAGCGATCAGACTGGCTTTGGTGTTGTGGTAGGTCATGTTGGTGATGTTCTCAACTTATGACCATACAAAGTAGTTAGGGGAGGAGGGAAGCCAGTGAGAGAAGGATACAAAGTCATAGCACTCCTTCTGAAGCCATACCTAGGTCTGTTTGGACTTGTGGGCTGGCGCCGAGTCCTACTGCCACACCCAGTGTCTGCCAGCGGCCAGCTGATTGCACCAGGGGATTACCACACACTTCAACACATCCAGGCACACATTGATGTTGACTTTCAAGCCAACTTCGAAGATGTGAGGTGGCATGATGTGGTCTTTACTTGAAACCATAATCGTGGTTCGAAACTTTGTTTTCGTCATCCTGGGCATGTCCCTGTTATTCGTGGCAATCCAGCGATGCATTTTGAGGGTGCTGGCAATGGTCCTGTTGTCATAACTTGGATCAGTAAAGAGCATGAGTTGTACAGCAGCGCATCTCCAATCTCGTTTGTTGAACATTGCTTTGCTTTCAGAAATAATAGAAGGCTCCTATTGCTTTTGGGATTTGTACACAACTGATCAACTAGTAGATGGCATGCTACAAATGGAAATGGAATAATGTCGTCTTTTCTTGGGCGACAATTTTATCGTTCCACCCTGTAGTATTATGGCAAAATATGTTCTTTTGATTGTTGCTCATTCTGGGAGTGTCTCAATTCTATTTGATCCTAAAATCTCTTTTGGGTGTGGAAGTGAAAAGATATTTACTTTTAAAAAAAAAAATTTTTTTTTTTTTTTAAATTTTTATCAGAGGTGGTAGCAGATGAAACCAAATCTATTGATGCTGTTGTCAGTTCCGACAAGAAACGTACGGCCCTTTTGGAAGAAGAAAAGAAACTGTTATCTGCTAGCAAGAAAGGAAATGTTGAGAATTTGGATAGATTAAATGCGGTAAGTTCTACAATGTGTGTGTGTGTGTGTATCTATATATATATATATATATGTGTGTGTGTGTGTTACTTTGGTCAGGTGGAGTATCCATATTGTTATATTTCAGGAAATTCATTCTTTCATCAGACATGTGTTCAAGTAAGATGTCATAGCTCCAACATGCAGATCTGAAAGTCTGCATTGTATGATCTGCTATTAACTCAAATTTCCTTTATATACACATTAAACAATGTGTCAAGCAAACTACATTTAGTTAAATAATTACTTCATAAAGAAACAAACTTTTTTCTCCTCTCATTTCTTCTGTGTTTGTGGCAAAACATAAACGGAAAAAAATGGCCATGGATCTAATTTCTTCTATTTAAAACGTTTTTTTTTTTTATTTGGTATTTGTTTTCCTTCAGCATTTCTTCACAAATAAGAAGAGTAATTCATATGAAGTGATTAAATTTGCTTTTCTCATTTTCTCATAAACATCTAAAATAAGATTATATTTCCGAGTATGCATTAGGAGAGTTAGAGTAGATCTAAGTTAGAGGGAAAATCTCTTCCATCCTTCTGGAAAATACAATATTGATCAGGATTGAATATGAAAATCGATAAAATCTTTTTGGGTGGACCTAAATGAAAGTCACCCCCCTATAATTTTTTTTTTTCAAATTTTTCAGTGGTTTATTGATTGGACACTAATAAACCAGATTATCTAAAAAAAAAAAAATAAATAAATAAATAAGTCATTATTTCGACATTTGAAAGGCGTGTTCACGTTTTAGTTACATTATAGTAAATCGATCCCCCATTTTCTAAACACAAAGGAATTATTGCCCTTTGATTTTTTTTTGGTACTTCTACACTTTTGCTTCTGAGCTGAAATAATAACAATATTATTTCAAAAGCCATTCTTAACAAGGAGAGGGGAGGGTGTTTTGTAACTATTCTGTGCTTCCACTGGACAATTCCAATTTATATAAATCTCTAAACATTTAACTATAATTTTTTTTTTTTTTTTTTTTTTTTTTTTTTTTTACTGTAAAAAACACGTTAAATATTTTCTCTAACATAAAAACATGAAAATACACTAGCGAGAGTGATTTATAGATTTTAAATTTATAAAATTTTAAATAAATATTTGTTTTATCATTACTACAAGCAGTGGAAGATTTTGTTTGAACAAAATCTAATAGAAAAAAAGATAAATTAAACGAATCGTTTTTGCCATTGAAAATTTTGCGATTCCGATACTCCCAAAAGTTTCCATTTTTCTGATTCTCGATTCTGATTCATTGTCCCAACACTAATATATATATATATATATATATATATATATATATATATATACATACATACTAGCATTTCAGCCTGGCGTTGCCCGGATGTTTGGAGGTGTGTGTTCAGCAAAAAAAAAAAAAAAGTGGTAGTAGGAAGGCAGGCAGAACGGGGAAAAAAACATGGCATAGGTTTTAGGGCTAGACAATTGAAAGGAAAGGATGACTTTCGAAAATATCGGCGAAAAAAGCGACCCCCTCCCCTTGTAGAAAAGTGCCCAGTTGAAGGTGAAGATATTAATGTTTTTAGCCAATTTTTCGATATTTGTCGTCTGAAAGGTTGAACTTCAAAACGATACTGATCGTGGTAAAGTCCGTCACCACTGTCGAAAGTTTTAGGCAGACATGCAAACATACATACATACATACATTTATATATTGGTAACTAAAGATTTTCGACCCAAACTGATTAAAAAGCTTGCCCTATCTCTGAATACCCTTTATGTAAAATTTCAAGTGTTTAGACCCAAAATTGTCGGAGTTTGGTAGAGTTCTCAAAGGCCAAATCATTGAACTTTGACCCCTTAACAGTCAAATTTCTGGCCGAAAATGGATTACAAAGATTTTCCTAAATCTCAATACCCTGTATATCAAATTTCGAGTCTGTAGACTTAAAATTGAGAGAGTTACTGCATAGGGAAATGTACACAGACACAACACACACGTTCACTTTTCTAGATATGTACCACTGCATGATTTGTCTTCTGTTCGCAGCTGATGGGGTTGGACATCTTGTCATATTGGTGTTGATTGCTGCTCTTTAGGCATTACGATCACTGACCAGATACTCTGTGATGTTTAAAGCACGGATTGAAATGGAAACACAAAGCATTTCTTTTTTTTTTTTCATTAAAAGTTGAAATGGGACTTAATTCAAATACAAGATACTTATAGAAAGAAGCCTGAAACAAATATCTTATTCATTATCATCCAATTTATGTGAGAATGTGTCTTTGTATATTTTGCTCTTTTTTTTTTTTTTTTTTCCAGATTTATGAGGAGCTCCGGGCTATTGGTGCTGATGCTGCAGAAGCTAAGGCTCGCAGAATTTTGGCTGGTCTTGGATTTACAAAACAAATGATGGAGAAACAGACCAAAGATTTGTCTGGTGGTTGGCGAATGAGAGTCTCGTTGGCACGGTTAGTTATTTTTATTCAATGCTTTACAATTACTTGCTGACATATTGTTGTCTGCGAGCATGGATAACATAATAGATCAGTTAAAGTGTTATCGTAAATCTTTCTCTAGCTCTATTCCTTTCCTTGTGTTTTGTCACATTTCCTCTCTAATTCAGAATTCATAACATGATTTTGATTCTAGAAAATCACAAAAATTTAATGCTTAGGCTGAGGAGGTATTAAAAATATATTGTCACTAATCCAAAACATCATCCAAGGTTGTGTCAGCATCTTCCAGCACTTTACGGTAAGCTGCCAGAAAAGCATCCAAGAAAATCCGACTATGAGACGATCAGCTGTTCGCAGCTGATAACATTGTTTTTTTGTTAATAGGGGGGTGCGTTTTTGATACTTTTCTGGAAATAAATAACCAATAGTTGCCAAATCTGCAATTAAAGAAAATAGTTGTCAATTTAAAATTTTATGCTTCTGAAAAAAAAAAAAAAACTATACTAACCCAACAATTGTTATCTAATCTTTCAATATGGCCAAACCAATGAGTCTCTTGTCTTGCATACATCTCTCTATACTGTATAGATTTAATCTTCCTTTGAGGTCACCATATCTAGACCCTTTTTTAACTTGCATTGCACATCCATTGTATCATTCTCATATCATTTCCCTCCATGCATCAATTGTATCTGTGTGTGTGTGTGTATATATATATATATATGGTTGAGGGGTTACATAGTCGGGACTAATGAAGACAATAAGGTTGTTAAATAGTGCTCAATAAAAAGAACAAAATATTTTTTTATTATTTGGGAGTAAACAGTTACATATAGTCGCTACAAATAGCCATCTGTTTCAGTCAAAGAGACCTTCAGGCGACCTGGAACCTCTCAGCGCCAAAAAGAAAAATGGGAGAGATTAGAGAGAAATTATATATAATATAAACAGAACCCTCTCCACATCCACTCTCCTTTACAACCCACAGTCTCAGTATAATTATGACCCACTTTAATTTCAAATTTACATTCTGTTAAAGTTTTGAATAATCTTCCAATAGGTCCTAATGCGTTCTTTCCCTTTTATCCCGTTTTTTTTTTTTTAATCCTCTTTCTATCCCCTTTTTTTAGAGAGCTCGCAATTTTTTATAAACTCTTTATGAACTTTTTATACCTTTTTTGAAGAGCTCCATTTTTCCCTTTCAATTTCTCTCTAATCTCCCATTTTTCTTTTTGGTCGCCTGAAGATGTCTCTTTGACTGAAACAGATGGCTATTTGTAATGACCATATGTCACTGTTTACCCCCAAATAATAAAATATATATATATCCAAAATTGTAGGTACTTTAAATATTAATTTATAGAGAAAAAAAATATCTATCGTTTTGTCTTTCTATAAAAAAAATTTAAATACCCAATTAACGATATTTTAAAAAGTGCCATCTTTATTCTCATTACATTATCACGTGAGCCATGTACTTGCACTTAAAGGCTTTAAAACTGTCCAATAACATCCTGACGGACTAAAAAAAAGATTTATACGTCTTTAAGAAAAAAATGAAATGGTGATAGAAAAGAAATCGCTTGAAAGGACTTGCTCGGGCCGAAAGGTTGCTTAATATCTTTATTTATTTAAAGAGAAAAAAAAAATATATATATATATATATATATATATATATATATGAATGGAAATGTATAAAAAGGAATACAAAAAGTATAAAAGCTTATAACTTTTCTTTATTCGTTTTCAGCATAACTAATATATATATAATCGTTTAGGCTTTGTATAAAAAAAAGTTTAAATACCAATTAACGATATTTCGAAAGAAGTGCCATCTTTATCTTATTATATATCGTTTTTTTTTTTGTTTCTTTTTAATTTTACTTTTTTAGGGCTTTGTTTTTGGAACCAACACTTTTGCTGTTGGACGAGCCTACAAACCATCTCGACTTGAATGCTGTTATTTGGTTAGACAAGTAAGTAATGACAAGAGCCTATTATCATTTTTCTTTTTTTTTTCATTAAAAACAAGTGGGTACTGTAATAGGAACCAAATTTTGGGAGGGGGGGGGGGCAACAAAAGTGGAGAGTTGAGTAGAAAGATTGTTTACATTTAAATTTCTGCATGTTGGTATGGTCGGGAAATGGGGAGCAGGTGGGGAGGATTTCAAACACAAGTAATCTAAGGAAATAAGCTATTAGAGTAGAAAATTCTCCTGCATCTAGGCACTGCTTTATAGTGAAGAGGTGTGATTTTGCTGTTAAATGTGTTAGAGGTTTTATCATTGGAAAGGGGATGTGTATAAGTGCAGTAAGTTCACTGGAGTTTATTCCCTAAATGTAAAACAATCACAGATGCACCACTGTGATGATGTGAAGAAGATTGAAGGTTAGCAATTGGTATTTTTATTAGGTACCTGCCTAGATTCACTTAGCAGGGGAAAAAGAACACTACTGAAAGTTGAGCTGGAATCTCTTGGTGAAAAGAAGCAAATGTTAGTCAAGGCCAAGGAATTACAAAACAACTCCAATGAGATGTACAGCAGAGTATACCTAAGACCTGACCTAACTAAGAACCAGCAGATTGGTTCAAAAACACTTGAAGGTTTGGAGGGAAGGTCGCACAAAGAATTGAGTCATCAAGCGGAGCAGGATCATAGAGCAGACACCCAATGGGATCGAAGTTTAGCAGACGGTATTACTATTAGGTTAGAAGCTTAGCAAACAGTATTAGGTTAGAAACTTTTTTTTAAGAGAGAGGTTAGTTGTGTGAACTAGCTTAGATGTAGTAACAATACTTCACTTAATATGCAGCTGAATGGGGACTTTCTTATAAAGATAGGATGAAAAAATCATTAACAGATAGCATGCATTTTTTTTTTTTTTTTGTGTGTGTAGCATTAAACGGTAAGGAACAAATGCCCCCCCCCTCCCTTTCCTGTTACAGGTATAAATTATTGGTAATGGTTTCATTTATTTGAATTTGCAATTTTAATTGCATTGGGACAGGTATTTTTCTACTGACTGACTATCCAGTTGTAGACAGGTTTCCATGGCTTGCACAGGCTTACCTTTTGGCAGCTGCATAGACATCTGTTCGCTGTTGCAAACTTTCTTAGAAAAGCCATACTTTATTTCAAGCAAAAAAGTTTTCCAGTCGGATGCCCTTACAAACCTCAACCACTTTAAGGGGACATATTTTGTCGAAATACCATATTGCTATAGTTCTCTGCTAACTGGGCTATTGTGTTTGTCTGTTTTCAACAATATAATCATCCACACAAACACTGTTCTGACCTTGGATGCCGCAAGAACTACTATTGCTACTTATGGGAACAGCAAGATTATCCATCAAGGTTTTACTCCTAGATCCACTGTGGTTTTCTGTGTATATTAATAGGGTTACTACTTGAAGGATGTGACTCTTCACCACATATGGACGGTGATTCACTATGGAAACACTGTTGCAAATTAAAACTGCAAAATGAGTTATTTTATGCATCACGTAGTAGCAGGTGCACATGGTACTGTATAAAAAAGATTTTGAAATATAACATTCTTAACTTTGATAATGATATGTTCATATGATATTCTGTTTTAATTTCCGTATTTATTATGTGTTGGATTGTTTTGCCTTCTAAGCTAATCTATCTCTGGCCAGGTCATTGTTTAAACTACATAATCTGAAATGTGACATATTTTCTTTAGAAACCATTTCCTTAGTTGAGACAAGGTTTTTGTAGGTCAGATGCTGTTCTTGATGTCAACGAAGTGAGGTGATGGTGGCTATTGCTTTTATTGAAACACCAAAGTTAAACAGCGCTTCATCTGCTCTTTAGAACTTATTAGAAATTAACAAAATAATACAATATCATTTCAGAACTCCAAAACTTGTTATACTTCTATTCATTTAATGGAATTCCTTCCCTGTTCCTGCTTCCCTAAGTTTAAATGTAATGTGAAGAGACATCTCGCTGTTCAACTACTCAGTCCCTTGTTAAACATGATCTCAAATAGTCGCCCCTCTTATGTCCACATGACAATATGCCTTGTTTGAGGTGAAAAAGAATTTTTTAAAGAAGTCATTTTTTTTTTCCTTGTTTAGGAGTTAGATGTTTTCTGATATTATGCAAGAAGCTCGTTCTCCAATTCTCACGATTCAACAGGTCAGCAATCTCCAAATCCCACTCTGTGTGGTCTTGAGCAATCACTTGCTTTCAAGTTTTTCTTGGCTTCATACAATATCATTTCATTGTGAGTTTGAGGCATCCATAATTCTATAGTGGTTCATCCAAGAGGATGAATGCTCCAGCATAACTAATTATGGTCGACAAAATAGAAAATATTTGTAAAGTTGTCCGTTGCTATTTTTAGTGTATGTGAAATGTACAATGGGAGCATTAGAAAATTTTTGTTTTAAATTTTATTACATCTGGCTTATTTATTCATTTTTTAAAAGAATTTTAAAAATTATTTTGGTACCCACATTATGAGTGGAGGTAGCCAAAAACAACATTCAAAGACAAATGGTTATTCTTTTTAAAAGTAAAAATTCAACTTGAGAAGTGACAAAATGGCTAACTGGATTACCAATTTTTTTTTTTTTCCTCAACGATTACAAAGCATCAGTGTTATAATGTTGTTGCAACTTTGAAACAAGGTGGGTTTGCACAGACTTGAAAAGTCTTTGAATTTTGACTTTGGCCTTTAAAAGGCCTTATTTTTATTATCCTGAAAAATCCTTGAAAACATGGAAAATGTCTTGAAAAGGCTTTGGAAATTGTATTCTTTATGTCCAGTAAAAATCTGTGTCAAAATATTAAAAATAAAATCGAAATAAATACTATTAAATTATTTTTAAGTATTAATAAAAATACCATTAAATTTTTTTTTAAATATTAAAAAATAAAATCCAAATATAGTGTTCTGAAATTACATAGTAGTATATGGATACAAGAGTTACGTCCCTTTTGGGAGGGGTGCTCAAATCTCCCTCTATTTTTGCTTTCATTTATAATTTCATTTTTTTTTTTTTTTGTGGGGGGCACAAGAGGCAAAGAGTAGTGGCGGCCACCATAAATAAAAATGACCCCAGCCCTCTTAAAAAAAAAATTCTCTTTGCACAGTCTGAATTCTCCAATGGTGACCTCAACTTTTGACTTTGAATTTGTAAAACAAACCCCAAATTTTGTTTTGAAACTTTGAATTTTGTCTGGAAAAAGCCTTGAAAAACTTTGAAAAGTCCTTGAAAATGGGCATTGAAAATCTGTACAAACCCTGGACACGGTCCTAAGCTGCTACTCACCAAAACAGAATGGGTTAAAAAAAAAAAAAAAACTTCATAAAAGAAATAAAAACTAAAAAAAAAAAATTAAACTTAAAATGAGATTTTTACTTTGCACATGTAACCGATGGCTCTTCTATATTTGCAGTTATTTACAAAGTTGGAAGAAAACACTGTTGGTTGTGTCTCACGACCAGAGCTTTTTGGACAACGTTTGCACTGATATTATCCATCTTGACCAACAAAAACTCTTCTATTACAGAGGAAATTATGGTAAATATAGTGTGAATTAAATAGTTAAAATATTTGTTTCTCTTTGTAGGCGTGTATATATATATGTGTATGTGCCTATAAAGTTGAGTTTTTTTTTTTTTTTTTTTTTTTTTTTTTTTTTTCTTGCTCTGACATTTTCTCTATTTAAAAATTATTAAATGAACTTCTTGATACACTCAGTCATGGATATGCAAGCAACTACATGAAGGTTAACTCCTTTACATATTCCTTTGAATTCCTGTTATTTAATTACTTATTCATTTTTATGGTTTCTTATTAGATGATTACATTCATTTCACTGTTATGCTGAATTCTATTTATGCATAGTTTATACATTCTGCATAATTGTAGAATTTTAGAATTGTTCTTTGATAAGCTCTTAGAGGCAAATTGTTAAATTGACCCCTGATTTTCGTCAAACAATTTCACGACTTGCGTACGTTGTTCAATGCTATACTTATCCGTAATTAATTTCCAAAATATTATCTGTAAAATATCTAAAATAGAAAAAAAAATGACAGATTTTCAGTCCTTCAGTGACTTTTTAGACACCCTGTATTAACATTCAATACTCCAATAATTCCTAAAGGGATCAGATTAGTATATACAATAGCAAAAGTTGACCTATATATACCAACCCCCCTGAGATGCTTCACGTGTTATAAATTTGGACACCACAGAAAAATAAAATTCAAAGGACACAGAATATGTGGAAACGGTAGTTTAAAGAAGCCCAACCATAACATAGATAAATGCACTAACAAAATTAAATGCCAAAATTGCCTAAAAAGAAAAAACTCAGTATTTCTCCAAAATATGCAAAGCCTATAAAAAAAAAAAAAAACAATCAAGGAAGTGCAATACAGGTATCCTTTTCAGAGGCAAAGACAATGCTGAACTCTTATCAAAAAAGCAAACGCATGCAGAAATTGCACAAAAACCAAACGAAACGAAACGGATTACTAGACTTAACAGACTATTTCTTGAATTAAAAAAAAAAACGTAATCAAAACTGTGAGAATAACACAAAAAGGAACTAACCAAAATCAAATATCCATTAAAATACAATCAAATGACCAAAATCCAAAACCAGTTCCTAAGATTAAATCTGACAAAGCCAATCAAGATACACAAATAAATCAGCAATAAAACGAGTCCTTCAATCTCCCACAAAAACTCTAAAATCAAAACAACCAACAATAAAAATAAAAGCAAAAAGCAGGTAAAAACACTTGAAAAAAATAAAAGCGGCAAATGGGGAAAGATACTTTCCGAAAACCGACCATACAAAATCCAAATCGTTCAGCATCTTGTAACAGAGATAAGCCAAATATAAAAACCTATGAATCAAGAACACAACCTGAAGAATCAGAAGATATGGAAATAGAAAGCAAATCCACCAGTGAATGCTTTTTTATCCTTGTCCTTGCACCAGCCTCTACAAAAATATCCCAAACCAGAGACCTACTAAAAACCGATACCTCCAAGAACAACCCTGAACTAGAACAAATCGAAGACAGCAACTGTAGACAGAAGACATAAAGGAAACAATAGTCACTGAAGAACAACCGTTAAAAATCTAAATAAAATATGAAAAACAAAATAATCCAATGGAATATAAGGAGTTTAAAAGCTAACGTGGACAAAACTAACACTGCTCGTTTCAAACCAATTTCCAGAAGGTATCTGCTTACAGGAAACTTCCTGAAAGAGGGTCCTGGATATGCCCTAAAACTATATCCGATGGTGAGGCCCCACCTTGCAGGCTTTGGGGAGTGTGGAGCCACCCTTTAATTGCCATTGCTCCCAGGTCCACTCTGACCCGGAGTGGTAGTACCTGTTAGGGTCCCAACTATGAGTTAAATAGAATCTGACATAAAAAAAAAATATACTCCATTAAAAATCGTTCCTCAAAATAACTAGATTCGGCATTAAATAACCTGAAAACGGTTGATATGCTGTAAAACAAAAACAACCAACCAATCCTGAAAGAGAATGACATATACAACTACATAAACAAACAAGGAGATAAAGCATCAGACGGTGCGACTATAATTATTAACAGTTAAATAGTACAATAAAATAAAATTACAAACGAACATTCAAGCAATAGCAGTAACAGCTACCCTTCAGTTGTTCCTTTACAAGAAACACGCATACAAGAACAGGTACTTATACTGCTATAGACCTCATGATTTGTGATCCTACTTTACTCTCTGATTATAACGGAGAAGTAAACGAAGATAATTATAGTAGTGACCACTTCCCCATAATACTAGAAAACTGCACATCCCAAAGAGAGGTACAGCTACCACGTTGGAATTTTTAAAAGGCAAACTGTAGCAGAAGCAGCAATAACTAAAATGAGGGGAAAAAGAGCTTACCTCGGGTATGTCTGTTGTGTCACCAGTTGGGGGGAAAAAGAGAATTCCAAGATGGCGTCCGGGGGTTTTTATTAGCATTTACCCCATGCAACTCTCGGAAAATCACGTTTCTGTCTCATGTGATTATGCAAATGGATAATTCCCGGCCACTATAAAAGCAGGAGGCTAGAGACGAGTCGGCAGTGTCCTGCAAACTGTGTGTGTGGGTGTTTCTGGCGATTGGAGTGTGTCTTCTTTTACCACGGTTATCACGGACAGGAATTCCCTCTCTTCTGGAGGTGGGCGATATTGACTATTTTGAAGTTGTACTGTTGCTGACAGAACATTTATTTATTTATTTATTTTTTGCCTACTACATTTTTGTTTCAAGCTATTTCGGCCCGAATATGGCGAAGGTGCGGATAAGCAGTGATATTATCAAGCCGTTCTCTGGCGAGGGAGACGTTGTAGCGTGGCTGAAAAAAGTGAGACTTGTCGCACAACTTCAGTAGGTGGATGACGTAGCGAGTCTGCTACCTTTATACCTGGAAGGCGATGCGCTGGCCCTCTACATGGAAATGGAGGAGGACGATCAAAAGAAAATAGACCAGATTGAGGCTCGATTAAAGGAGGCATTTACTGATGACGCGTTTGCAGCATATAGAAAAATAACTATGGTTAGATGGGCTGGTGAACGTGTGGATGTGTACGCCAACAAAATCAGGCAGTTGGTTGGATTGGCCGGATTCACAGGAGAAAGCTCAGAGAGACTCACAAAATTAATTTTTGTCACTGGATTCCCTGACACCATCTCAATTGCTCTTCAACAGGTGCCGAACATCAAAGCCCTGACCATGGGGGAGCTAATGTCGAGAGCGAGAATTTTGACGACGACTAGCGAACAAAATCAGGATGTGGTTGCGGCCACACGCTCACCCAACAACAGGGCCCAGAATAATCTTGTTAACGTGACCTGTTTCAAATGCAATGTTAAAGGCCACCTTGCAAGGGACTGTCGAAAACGTGGAACACTGTGTTACCGTTGCGCTGAGAGTGGACACTGGGCTCGGAACTGCTCGGGAAACGAGCAAGGGGAGGACGCATAAGCGCCAGTCTCCTTCCCAACCAAGATGTGAACACGACGCTCCCGGTGATAAGCATCCATGTTGACGGGACGCGATGTTTGGCGCTTATTGATACAGGATGCTCCAGGACAATTTTACATGCAGACCGGTGCCGGTCTTGGAGAAAAACAAACGTAAATGTCAACACAATTGGTGGAATGTCCCATGCGTGCTGCGGTGTTGGAACGGTCTCTGTATCCACTGATAAAGGTGTGTCTGTCAGAGTCGATGTGTTGGTGGTGCATGGCAAGCCACTGGGATTTGACTTGCTTCTAGGGATCGACGCCATAAAAGCTCTAGGAGGTGTCATTGTCAAGCCTACAGGATCAGTGCGGCTGGGCGCCAGGAAAAGTATTAAATGCGCAGCCATTTCTATCGATGAACCAGATTTCACTGCTACCTTTGACCATCAAAACCGAACGTGGACCGCATCGTGGAAATGGTCTGTGGACCACCCCCCCTGAAAGGCTGCATAATCGAGTGTCAGAGTACCCAGTGCCAGCAGAAATTCGTGAAGAATACACGCAGGAGCTCCACACCTGGATAGATAATGGTTGGCTCGTGCCATACCCAGAGGATAAATTGGGACCCCCCAAAGGTCTAATTCCCCTGATGGCTGTGATACAGCAGAACAAAGCCAAAGTGCGCCCGGTAATGGACTACCGGGAGCTAAATCATTACGTAGACGCATTTACGGCCAACGCAGATGTTTGTGCGGCTAAGCTGCGTGAGTGGAGACAAAAAGGTGCTAACGTGTCTCTACTGGACCTCAGAAGAGCATACCTACAAGTCCGGGTCCATGAGACACTGTGGCCATACCAGACTGTGGAAATCGATGGGAAAAAATACTGTCTGACCCGTCTGGGGTTTGGATTGAATGTGGCTCCCTTGATAATGAGAGCAATTGTCAGCGAAGTACTATCTCAGGAAGAAGTTATAAGCCGCGCAGCATCTGCTTACATTGATGACATTTTTGTCAATGAAGACGTGGTGCCCGCGACCCGTGTGAGAGAACACCTCGCGCAGTTCGGGTTGGAGTGCAAGAACCCGGAGCAGTTGAAGGACGGTGCACGGGTGCTGGGATTGGCAGTCAGGATGGAACGCAATGAACTGCGGTGGAAGCGAGGAAATGCAATTCCGGAGGCTCCCAGTATTGTTACGCGACGAACAATCTTTTCCCTGTGTGGTCGACTTGTCGGGCACTTTCCGGTGTGCGGTTGGCTTCGTGTGGCTTGCGGAATACTCAGAAGGAGAGTAAGTTCGGTAACGAAGGGCTGGGATGATGAAGCAAGGGACGCTGTACTACATCGTATGATGTTCGAAACCTTAAAATCTGCACAGCAGAACGATCCGGCACAGGGAAATTGGTGTGTGGACGGCGAAGAGCTGAATGTATGGGTCGATGCTAGCTCCCTAGCAATTGGGGCAGCCTTGGAGATGTGTGAAACTGTGCTGGAAGATGCATGTTGGCTGCGACCTGAAGATGACTCTCAACATATCAACTTGGCTGAACTGGATGCCGTATTGAAAGGCATCAATTTGGCTCTCCAGTGGCAGAGCAAGGTGCTACACATAAAGACAGATTCTGTTTGCGTATACCATTGGGTCTCGGACATGCTAACTGGAAAGGCGCGAGTACGCACCAAAGCAGCAAGCGAGATGCTTATTAGGAGGCGATTAAGCACTCTTAAGGAGCTCGTGAAAGAGTACGGGCTGACAGTGGATGTGACGCTGGTTCCATCAGCACGAAACATTGCTGACCGACTGACACGAGTGCCACAGCGGTGGTTTGAGGCAATGAAAAAGAAAAACGGTCTTGACCCAGTGATAGGCGCGGTCCACACAGACGAGCTGGATGAGAGTCAAATCATGGCTATTCACAAAGATAGTGGACATCCGGGGGTGCAACGCACTACCTACTTTGTCAGGAGAAGATGTCCAACCACGACAAAAGCAACTGTCAGAACGGTCATACAGAAATGCGAGGAATGTCAGTCCATTGACCCAGCGCCAGTCAGGTGGGAAAAGGGAAAGCTGGAAGTTAACGAGAATTGGAATGGATATCACGCATTATGGCACCTTCCATTTTTTAACTTTAACTAGTAATACACACGGACGAAAAAACGCTTTGGATAATCACAGATTTCAAGGTTGTTCTACTAAAATAGCCATATTTTTTAAACCAAAGCACTTCAAGTCTTCAAATTACTACTGTTTTGTTCGGAAATGAATATACTTTCAAATGAATTAATAAATATGAATGTACATTATATATTTTAAGAGTTTTAAGCAAATAAAGTGATAAAAATGTGAACGTCATAAAATGGCGTTTTCGGTAAGGTTTTGTAGTGACCCCCCCCTGTTTTCTAAAGGTCCGTACCGTGATTGTATGAAGAATTTCGTCATGAAATTTGGGAACCAATTAGAAGAGGTGTTAATCTTAATACTGTCAAGTGTCCGAAATATTTTTGACCATTTCTGTTTTTGTTGTGTTAAAAATAAGACTTTAATATGACGAGTATTGAACATTTTGAAAAAAAAATTCTTCGGACACCCAGTAGTAAGTAAATCAATCTTTTTACTATCTTTATCAATTAAAAGTATTGTTTTATGTTGAGTAGGACCGCGGTAATTGATAATTTAAAAGGACCTACCCGAAAAAAAAAATTGTTTCTATTTATCGAATTTGGTCAAATGAAGTTTAAGCAGCAGCAGCAGCAGCAGCAGCTCCAGCCTGTAGAATCAGCGATAGCACAGTTGTAAACAAACACGCGTTCTTTAATTTTTATTCAAGAACGAATTAAGAAAAACATGAAAATATGAATATAAATGTTCTTATGTTTAATTAGAGCTATTTTGTTATCAGAATAACATTAGTTTAGAACTATTCGGTTTTCAGAATATATAATAACAACAATCCTAACCAATTCGGCATTATAAATCTGTTGCAATTTCTCACAAATCTCGTCAAATTTAAAAACATGGTTAAAAAAACAAAAACTTTTGTAGATATATAGCTTGCATGCACTTTTATTCTTTAAATTAGTTTTGAACAGCGAATTAAAACAATGTTTTACTGCGAACAGCCACAAATGTTTTTTTTTCAAAATCAAAATAAGTATCAAAATCTCGTTTATACATAGATTCGAAAAAGTTGTCAAAAAACAAATATATAACAAATAAATGTTATCAAAGGCAAGATAAGTTACTTTTCTACCGAACTGGATATATTTTTTGTGTTTTTATTCAATGTAACATGTTTATTCAGCTCGAAAAAAACACAGTGTTTACCGTGGAAAATTAAAAATGGCGCCCGACCCGACTCTCTTTGACACGGTAAGTTTGAGAAAAGGAGTTAAAAATAAAAAAAAAACTATACAAAATACTGTTAAAAACTCACCGAATATATGTCAGCCTATGTCACGGTAACATATATTGAGCGAGTTTCTAGCAGTATTTTGTCTACTTTTTTATTTTTAACTCTTTTCCCCAAACTTACCGTTTCAAGAGAGTCGAGCGCCATTTTAAATTTTCCAAAACATCGGTAAACACTGTTTTCAAGCTGAATAAACATGTTACATTAAATAAAAACACTAAAAAATTATCCAGTTAGGTAGAAAAGTAACTTGCTTTTGATAACATTTATTTGTTATATATTTGTTTTTTTGACAACTTTTTCGAATCTATGTGTATAGTAATACAAACCCTCAAAATCTATATCAATATTCTTGAAATTTTAAAAGCAGTTAGAAAACACATCAAACTACAATTAGGAAGCTTTTTATTTCGTTATTTTTTTTTCTACTTATTAAGCGAAAGATATTTTTACAACCTGCTCCAGCGTAGTATAAACGGCCTATGGAATTAACACCTTCAACCTCGAAAATAGAAATCAACAAATTTTTGAACGCTCTTTTTGAAAAAAAGCTCTCTTAACTTCACCTCTAATACAAATTATGTGTGGCAAGTCTCCTCCTAAAACACTCTTTAACCCTAACAATAACACTAAGTTCGAGTGGCAAGCCCCCCCAACAAAATACCTCTGTAAGCCACATACAAGCATCTAAAACAAACAAACAAAAAATAGATCCTTCCTTAAAGAAAAATACACATAAAAATAAATTGGTTAACTGTCCTAAAATGCTAGAACGGCCAGGAAATGATGAATTATTTTACATTAAATTTTTGTGAAACTAACCGCTCCCCCCTCTAATATTGTTTTTGTTAGCTTTGTCTCTGTCAAGTTTTCAGTATGTTCACACATAATTTTCCTTAGCCCTACAATTAATTCAAAGTCCGAATGGCAACCCTCCCCATATTCTCATTGCATAGAAACCCTCTTAAAACTACACATAATCATCTTAAAAAAAAAAAAAAAAAAAAAAGCATGCATATTTTCCCATAGAAAAAAACAGTTAACTGCCCTAAAATGCTAGAATGACCTGTAATAGGAAATTATTTTACATTCAATTCTAAAATAATTTGTTTATCTTTCATTAAAGTTTTTCATGGCATTTTATACATAATTTCCTAAAAAGGTAGAATCACATTTTGGAGGGGTGGTCAGAAGGAGTTGAGTGGGGTTAAACAGAAGTGTTAATCTACAATAATACCAAAGAAATATTGCAATATATTCATTTTTAAATGGTCTTATGTTTAGATTTAAGTTTTTTGTACATAAAGCACATTACAATTCAACGTTGAGTTCTCCAACTTCTTTTCTGTTTATGGATACATGGCATTTTTAAGGAATTGCTGCATATTTATGCACATTTACTGCAGATTATTTGGAAACCATAAACTTTGGGAGATTTTCAGTTGCATATTCTGATTCCTTGTACAAAAATACACTTATATGGTAAATTTCATTTTTTAGTCTTGTGTTTTAACAAAGATATGACATTTTTACTGAAAAAGTAGTGTAAAAAATGTGACGAAACGCATATGGTCTTAAACAGGGAAAAATATCCAAACGTGTGAGGCACAAAAATAGCCATAACTTCCTTAATTTTAATCAGATTAAAAAAATTTAAAAAGATTCTTTCTTAGCTCATCAAGCTCTTTCTATGCATACCAATATTGAAATATTTCAAGCTATTTCAATTTTTTCATGTGTATTGCTACTTTAACAGACTGTGGTCCATCGCGTTTCTCCATTTGGAGGAAATTGGCAAGGCAGGACTCGGCAAGCGTGATTCATCAGTTGGAGGCAGTGTTCCTCGAGCGTGGCGCGCTGCATGAACTCCTTTTAGACAATGACACAGCTTTCTGCAGCAATATGTTCCAAGCATTTGCATGTAAATGGGGAGTTCACTTGCGATTCCGTTGTGCATACGCTCCAGCCGGGAATGGCATAGCGGAGCGATGTCATCGTACAGTGAAACGAATAGCAGCTAGAATGTGTTGTCCCATACAGGAGGCTGTCTACTGGTATAACATCACACCAAGAGACGACGCATCTCCCTCCACTGCGCCTGCCAACAGGATTTATCAATACGAAGTTCGAGTAAAGGAGACCAATCTCGCAACTGCGTCCCCAGGTCCCAAGAACAGCTTTTACCAGGTTGGAGATCGCGTATGGGTCAGAAGACCGCAAAATCGATGTACCACGAGGTTCGGCAAGGGTGAGGTGACCAAGGTGATCAGCCCTCAGTCAATTTTGGTGGACGGTGTGCCTCGTCACGTGAAGGATTTGCGCCCTCGCCATTATGTTGTTACATCGGAGGAAGAGGGAGACTCAGACAGTATGATGTCTTCTGAAAAGACAGAGAGTATGATGCAGGACGACGAAGAGGATTTTGAGCCATATAATGTACATACTGAAGAAGCGGAGGAAGGACCACCCGTCTTGCCTCTACGAAGGAGTACCCGACAGAAACAAATACTGCCCCCCTGCCCTGATTGTGAAACACCGCCTATGGAGCAGACTGGTGGCAATAATGGCGATGAGGAGAATGGCAGGGAGGAAGTGCTGCCTCCGGTTCTTCGGAGAAGTACCAGACAGAGACGACTGCCCCCCTGCCCCATTTGTGATCATGAGATCAGGGGGGAGTGTAGCAGAAGCAGCAATAACTAAAATGAGGGGAAAAAGAGCTTACCTCGGGTATGTCTGTTGTGTCACCAGTTGGGGGGAAAAAGAGAATTCCAAGATGGCGTCCGGGGGTTTTTATTAGCATTTACCCCATGCAACTCTCGGAAAATCACGTTTCTGTCTCATGTGATTATGCAAATGGATAATTCCCGGCCACTATAAAAGCAGGAGGCTAGAGACGAGTCGGCAGTGTCCTGCAAACTGTGTGTGTGGGTGTTTCTGGCGATTGGAGTGTGTCTTCTTTTACCACGGTTATCACGGACAGGAATTCCCTCTCTTCTGGAGGTGGGCGATATTGACTATTTTGAAGTTGTACTGTTGCTGACAGAACATTTATTTATTTATTTTTTTTTTGCCTACTACATTTTTGTTTCACAAACTAGGAAAAATTCCAGCAGTTATGTCAAAATGAATTAACCTCCCAAGTTGAATAAAAAAAAAAACTCCACTACATTTTTTACTGAAAATAGAAAATGAATAGTCTCTCCCTCGTAGACAGGATCCAAAAGAGTCGTCAACTTAATAGATCCTGCACTATCAGCTAGGCTTCAATCGTTGTCCCATGTTGCATCCCTCTGCCTGTTTTACAAGTATTTTAATGGTAGGTGCTCTGGCGAACTACAAGCCCTTGTTCCTCTTCGACGCAAGCAGCAAACTCCCACACCTACACAGTAGGTCCTGGATATGACCTTAAACTATATCTAATGGTAAAGCCCCAGCTTGCGGGCTTTGGGGAGTGTGGAGCCACCCTTTAATTGCCATTGCTCCCAAGTCCACTCTGACATGGAGTGGTAGTACCTGTTAGGGTGCCAACTATGGGTTAAATAGAAACCGACTTGAAAAAAATATTCTATTAAAAAATTTTTCTTTAAAATCACTGGATTCAGCATTAAATAACCTGAAAAGGGTTGATATGCCATAAAACAAAAACAACCAACCAACCTACACAGTAGAAATCCCTAGATATAAGAAAGCCTTCTACTCTAATAGTTTCTTCCATATTTTGGAATTCCCTTCCGGGTTCCTGCTTTCCAGATTGTACTAACATGCTGAAGTTCAAGTAACGTAAACAGACATTTTGCTGCTCAACTCCCTATATAGTATCCCTGAAAACTATGTCCCAGATAGTAGCCTCCTACATCAAAGTGGTGCCATGCCTTGTTTGGGGTCAAAATGCGATTTAAAAATAAAAAAAAGTATAGGCAAAACACTATCTTTTAATAAGGAAGAGTAAAGCTTGGTTTGATAAGGAATGTAGAAACGCCATAGAACTACGACAAGCGGCTTTTTAAAAAATTTCAAAACCAACCTACAAAAGAAAATTTAAATGCATTCAAGAACAGCACAGCCAGTGTCCACTGATTATTGAAAGCGGCCAAAATAAGAACTTGGAAGCAAAACATCCAAAATAAACACCCGCACAAAAAAGCAAAACTATATAGGAAATGGCAAGGACAATATTCTTTCTTGACTCCATCTTGAACACTCTAAAATAACCCACAAATTCTTGAAGGAGAGGAGCCTCCATGGTGCATAGCGTGTCATGTTCTGTACACTGTATGACACTTCATGATAGATAGCACCAAATTTACATTTATATGACAAGAGTACAGTAGAACCCAGAGATACGTTTTTTTTTTTTTTTTTTTTTCAGGTTATGATCTGATGTTTTTCCCACCCCTGGTTATGGTGTTTGCCACGTCTTATGATGTTATTTATAATGTTATTTGATTATATACATGGGTATTATATACTGTACTGTATTTTGTTATTAATTTTTAATATGTACTGTATAAAATTTTGCTTAGACCCCGCCATAGGGTGATTTCACCTTATGATCCCAACCCTGAAACGGATTAATGCTATGTCCCAGGTTCTACTGTACTTTATTGTAAAAACATTTAAAGGGTCTATTTAAACACAAAGGTAGACCAAATAATAGCATACTTTAAAGAAATAAAATTTGAAAAATAAATGTAAAACTACTCAAGTAAGCAACATAACACAAATATACTACAATATCTTCAAAACAAGTAATAAAATAAGAAAATGATACATACATATAATAAACTCTGCCTAAGAAATAAGCCTTAACCAAGGAATAAACTTCGACTAAAACGAATATGATCAGAAATAGTGTTTGGCCTTGAATGACCCTACAGTGGTTGAGGGGCTGTCAAGCCCAAACCAAACCAATTTTTACATGGATCAATAAATAATAATCTAAATGATATCTTTGAAGAGTTTTAAGCAAATAAAGTGATTAAAATCCTAACACTACCATTTTTGCAACTTTTGTGAAGAACGGATTAGGGTTAGGCTTTTTAAATAATTGTTACCACTCGTCAATGAGAAATTTCATCATGAAATTTAGAAAACAATTAAAGATGAAACCCTTGCTACTAATGGCCTAGAGTAGCATATAAAGACTATTGGGTGTTACCTTGATTCCGAATATCTGCTATTTGTGGTTTTAAATCTACCTTCAACCCTAACCTGACGAGCTGAGTCTATGAGCCAAGAAAATGTGCAGACAAACATGGAGATTTACCTGTGCAGTTAAATGAATGACGGTTCTTTTTTTTTTTTTTTTCTTTTTTTCTTTTTTTTTCTTTTCTTTTTTCTTTTTTTTTTCTTTTTTTTTTTTTTTCCTTTTTTTCTTTTTTTTTTCCTTTTTTTTCCTTTTTTTTTTTCTTTTTTTTATCCTGACAAAAGACTTTATTAATTTAATTTTTTTTTTAATTTTTTTTTTAAGGTGCCTTCAAAAAAATGTTGGTCCAGAAAAGAAAGGAACAGTTAAAGGAATTTGAGAAACAAGAAAAGAGAATCAAAGAACTGAAAGCTTCAGGAAAATCGTCCAAACAAGCTGTATGTATATTATTTTATTTTTACTTTTTGGAATCCTTTGAGATGAAGTCTTCATAATTTATGCATTTTTTGCAAACTGTGATCCTCATCTTCACGATCGTTGTTAACGTTTCTGCCAACTTATCCTCTGATCTTTTTTAGGTGGTTAATCACAACGGGATAGGAATGCAGGGTCTGTTAACTGTATCCTCAGTAATTACTGCCTTCCATAGTTGTTGTTGTCTTACCACGTTTTGGCCAACTAATCCTCTAGCCTGCTTTGGGTAGGATTAAAACCACTATCTTTAAACAATCTGGAATCATAGAGACTCAGAATCGTAGAGACTGAACACCTCTATCCACTGTGCCACAGGCGATCAAGGGTTGATTTTATAAATCCAATTTTGAGATTTTATCTGGTCTTCCATTGTCGGGTCCGTACCAAATGGTATTATATATTACAGTTACAAGACTCAGCATTCCTATGCTGTTGTGGTTTAACCACCTGAAGAAGGCCAGAGTATAAGTTGTATAAATTGGCCGAAACGTGGTTAAGCAACAAAAACTATAAGATCAGGATAACAGTCTGCAAAAAAAGTGAATACATAAGCTCTGTGTACTTTTGTCTCTCTCACTTTTTGCCTTTTTCTTTTTATTTAAAAAATAATCTAGCCATTAAAATTCTATTTATTCTATTTTATTATTGCCCTTTATTTATATATATATATATATATATATATATACACACGCATATATATTTGATTAACTTTCTGTTTCAGATTATATTTTTTACCTGTTATTTTTATTTTGGTTCAAGAATAAGATTACATACAACTTATTCTCCAATAAATGCGTAAGTTACTAATTAAATGTAAAATTTCATGAAAATCTTTTTTAATCACCAAATTTAAAAACCATACGTGTGAAATATCAGGAAAATTCATTAAAATAACCTGCTGGCTTGACAGGCTGCAGGGATGCAAGTTCTTTGGTCTTTTAGCAGATTTCTGGGCTCTTCTACACTATCAGAACAAAATTTTGTAGTCGATAAATGGAGTTTTTAGATAAAATACTATGGTTTCTACTGATTTTTTTTTTGTCAATTCTAATAAATTACAATGTTAGCTTCCAAATTATGCTGTCGAAATTACCTGAATATTAATGAATTATTAAAAAAAACAAACTTTAATCATGTTAGCAGGTGCAAAATTGCAACCATCTTGTTTTATACAATAAAGCAAAACGAAAAATTACCTCCCTTTTTGAACTCTCTTGTGTCTTAAGCAAATATGATTGTTTTCTTCAAATTCTATTTTCTATTTTCTTTCATAAATAATTTTCTACCTTATCGATTTTCGTAATTTTTGGATATAATCATCTTAAAAATATGAGGACTACGTAGATACCATTGTTTTCAAGTGAAATTAAGTTTTACGATTTTTGAAATTTCATTCTGATAGTGTTTTTCTGTTTTACTAAAATCATTGTTTTTGGTAGATAATACCATTAACCATTCCCATCCCAGAGGCTGAGAGCAAACTCAATGACAATGGCGTAGGGCATTTGTAAAGCTAATTCATGATGGTCACTAGTGTGATGCATTATTAATAGACTGAGAGGGTTGAGGAAGTCCTGTGTGTGGTGTAGTCGTTTGCTCCACCCATCTCCACAGCAATAGGTTAAAATACAAATCTTTTGAGAAGACCACAATTTTTTAATGGTTTGCAGTCCACCATTAACATTGCTATATGTCTAGGATTTGTCGCAAATTAGTGGCTTCCGTGAGTCTGTTAGTCCGGACTATTGCTAGATAACCGTCCATTAGTTTTTCCTGAAATTTTGCCACAAATTGTATTTCATTAAATAGATGTGCACAGTAAAAAAATTTTTTTTTTACAAAAATTCCCGTTGCACCCCCAGGGGCTCAAAAGGTAAAAAAATACTCCAAAATGACACATTTTGCCCCGTAACTTTTGATCCATCCATTAGATTTTTTAAAAATTTGGCCAAAATGTAGAACCCATTGTTCTTAATATAAATCCAGTATGAGTGACCCTGACAAAATTCTGGTTCGCGTCCTCTGGGACTTTTAGTACTAAAAACGCCTTTTTGTGTCTCAGTTTTCATATTTCTCAACAAAAACTTGATATGTCTGTCTATATAGTGGTTTTTCATGGTGGTCAACTCAAATATACATGTGCTAAGGCCTGAAACTGCACCATTATCCATTTACACTGAAATTTGGCGTATCCAGGAGCTCAAAAGAGGTGAAAAATGACCCAAAATGGCCAAAAATGAGACTTTTTGCGCCATAGCATTTGATCCATCTATTAGATTTTCCTGAAACTGGGCCAAAATGTGGAGGCTATTGTTCTTAATATAAATTTGGTATAGGTAACCCTGGCAAAATTCTGGTTTGCATCCCTCTGGGACTTTTAAGGCTAAAAAACATGCCTTTTTGTAGCTCTTTTTTTTCATATTACTCAAGAACTTGATATGTATGTCTATAATAGTAGTTTTTCATGGTGCTGACTTTGAATATACATGTCTTAAGGCATGAAACTGCATCGTTTGTTTATTTTCACTGGGATTCAGCATTCCCAGGAGCTCAAAATGGAACACAAATGTCCCAAAATTGAAAAAAATGACACGTTTTACCCCATCCATTAGATTTTTCTGAAACTTGGCGAAAATGTGAAGGCATCATTTCTTCACTTTTTTTTTTTTTTTTTTTTTGTGGCGTCATCTCACATGCAGCATAAGTGGCGGACCACACACACGTGGTTTATTGTTCTTTAAAAGTATTTCCTTCTATTTTTAGGAAAGTAAGCAGAAGGAAGCCCTAACTCGAAAGCAACAGAAAAATAAAGCGAAACAGAGTGTTTTTGCAGAGGATGACAAACCTACGGAACTTTTACAAAGGCCCAAGGAATATGTCGTAAAGTTTTCATTTCCGAACCCTGCACCATTGAATCCACCAATTTTAGGATCACATGGTAATTTCTTTATACACTGTTTTACATCCTCTGTCTTAAGGTAATACTTGTAACGGGCTTAGCAGTTGTGCAACTAGGCTCTGGATGTGGTCAGTCATGATTATCAGTATTTTCTTTCTCTTCTGTTTGGTAAGCATCTGTGACTAAAATCATAGAAAAACATTCCTTAAATTATTTTTTTTCTCTTAAAGATTATTTTGTAAAATGTGAACTAATTTTTCAATCCTATTATATAACTAAAAGAATACGTCCCAGAACAGTTTTGCATGACTTTTATTTCTTTTTACGAAGATTAAAATCCCGATATCATGATACTAAACCTTATGTTTAGGATCCTTAGTCCCATTTTGATCAAAATTCAAATGATTTGGAATATATAGAGTATAAGGACCCCGGGAGACCAGAGGCACAAAAGTGACAGCTTTCAATCGATACTGGTTGGCCTTTACCTTCATACATCATCACCCCTCCACTCCCCTGATTTATCGGAGAGGGACCTATGTTTTCAGTGGCGTCTGTGCGTCCATTAATTTTTCCTGAAATTTTGCCACAAATTGTATTTCATTAAATAGATGTGCACAGTAAAAAAAATTTTTTGCGAAAATTTCCATAGCATCCCCAGGGGCTCAAAAGAGGTAAAAAAATGCCTCAAAATGGCCCAAAATGACACGTTCTGCCCCATAACTTTTTATCCATTGATTAGATTTTTTCTGAAACTTGGCCAAAATATGGAGTATTGTTCCTAATACAAATAAGTATGGGTGACCTTGGTAAAATTCTGGTTCACGTCCCAGAGGGCTTATAATGCTAAAAACACCCCTTTTTGTGTCTCTTTGTTCATATTTCTCGACAAAAACATGATATGTCTGACTATATAGTGGTTTTTCACAGTGGTCAACTCAAATATACATATGTTAAGGCCTGAAACTGCACCATTATCCATTTACACAGGGATTCGGTGTATCCAGGGGCTTAAAAGATGTCAAAAATGACACTTTTTGCTCCATAGCATTGGATCCATCCATTAGATTTTCCTGAAACTGGGCCAAAATGTGGAGGCCATGGTTCTTAATATAAATTCAGTATGGGTAACCCTGGCAGAATTCTGGTTTGCATCCCTCTGGTATTTTTAGGGCTAAAAAAGCATGCTTTTTTGTAGCTCTTTTTTCATATTACTCAAAAACTTGATATGTATGTCTATATAGTAGTTTTCTCTGGTGCTGAATTCAAATATACATGTCTTAAGGAATGAAATTGCACCTTGTGTCCACTTTCACTGGGATTTAGCATTCCCAGAAGCTCATAAGTGGTCACAAATGCTCCAAAATTGAAAAAAAAAAAAAAAAAAAAAGACACTTTTTACTTCATAACTTTTGCCTCATCCATTAGATTTTTCTGAAACTTGGCAAAAATGTAAAGGCAATTGTTTTTCATATAAATTCAGTATCGCTGACCCTGGAAAAATTTTGCTTTGCATCCCTGAACATATACACTTGCCTTACCACTAACTCAACGTTGACCCTTCGCACTTCTCACATTCATCATTTCGTCACTATTTTTTGTGGCGTCATTTCACATGCAGCTCCAGAGGGGGACAACGCATGCGTGGCTTGTTTTTCTTATTATTTACAAAACTTTTTAATAAGCAATCGAGGGATAATTATTTTACATTTTCTTAGTTATATTACTTTTTGTTAGGCATTTTAATTTTTAGATAAGATCGATTGTTAATATAGAGAATGTTTTGTTTTAAGAGAGGGGATTAAATTTATTTTTAATGAGTGCTACAAAACTTTGGGAGGAGGAACAGGATTTTCCCTATATTAAAAATCGATGATAAAATTGAGAATTTAGGATGCAGATCTTTATAAAGTAAAACTTTCTTTATATTAACAATATTTGAAAATTAAAATGTCTACCAAAATGAAAAATATAAATTTAAAATTAAATTAAAATGTCTACCAAATGAAAATGTAAAATAATTTAAAATGAAATTAAAATGTCCACCAAATGAAAATTTAAAATATTTAAAATTAAAATGCCTACCAAATGAAAATGTAAAATAATTTAAAATTAAATTAAAATGTCTACCAAAATAAAAATGCAAAATAATTATCGATTGTTTATTAAAGTTTTGTAAATAAAAAAAAAAACATGCTCCTACATTAAAAAAAAAAAAAAAAAAAAAAAATCTTGGCAAAAAAACCCCAAAAAAACAATTTGTGTTTGTAACAAATGCAATATATAAAGGTCAAGGTCAACTAGTATCAATTAAAAGCTCACACTTTTGTGCCTCTGATCTCCAAGGATCCTTATACATTTTCTAGAATAAAAAAATCATGATAGTGTATAGTAATACATAAATAAATAAAGCAGGGGAGACTAAGGCAGTAGACCAAGATATATCCAAGGCCTTTGACAGTCAGATCCTATGGTATTGCTGGACGAATACTTAACATAATTAAATCCTTCTTAAGAAAAGAATCCAGGTTGTCCTTGATGGTCGTACATCAAACAATATGATAAATGCAGGAGTACCTCCGGGGTTGATCCTTGGCCCTTTATTATTCCTGATATTCATAAATGAACTCCCTGATAAAATTGTCTCTGAAATGGGTATATTTGCTGATGACACCACGCTCTATAACAGACATGAGGGGAAAACGAATGAACACGTATCTAAAACCATGGCAGAAAGCCTAGAAGAAGACCCTTGGTCTGTGGTGGAATAGGGATAAAAATGGATGATCACATTCAATACTGCCAAGACTTAGTTCCTTTCCTTTAATAACTATAAGAAACCTTCTCAGCCACTAATAGCCATGGCTAATGATATATTACCTGAAAGTACTTTGTTCAAACTCGTCTTCTTAACGTTCATAGGAAACATGAGTGGGAACAGATATATTGAGTGTATTGCCAAGGCTGCTGCAAAGAAGGTGGGCTCTCTCTACTGTGCTAGAAACTTATGCCTGGGAGTATCCTGTACCTTTACAAGGCCACCATTCGCCATGTTGCCACATTTGGACTGGTACATCTGCTACTGGTCTCTCCCTCTTAGACAGGATCCAAAAGAGTCGCCAACCTAATAGGTCCTGCATTATCAGCTAGACTTCAACCACTGTCCCATCGACGAAATATTGCATCCCTCTGCCTGTTTTTACAAGTACTTTAATGGTAGATGCTCTGACGAATTATAAGCCCTTGTACCTCCTCGACGTAAATATCCCTGACAAATATCAAAATCCGACCCCTACACAGTAGAGATCCCTAGATGTAAGAAAGCCTTCTACTCTAATAGTTTCTTCCCTAGGACTGCTAGACTTTGGGATTTCCTCTGGGTTCCTGTTTCCCTGACTGCACTGACATGCAGAAGTTCAAGTGTAAGGTAAACAGATATCTTGCTGCTCAACTTCCTACATAGAATCCCTGCAACTTATGTCTCAGATAGAAGAATATGTATAAAATTTTAGCTTAAGTAATCTTTAAAAAAAAAAAAAAATGAAATTCAAGGGATCTTGTTTAATTAGTAAGTGATGAATCAACTTTAATGTAAATCTGAAATATAATTTTAAAATATAAGATTGCACTCGTATTATGCTCCCTTAAAATACTGCAAAGAAATTGAAATTTGGAGAATATTAATTGATGCATAATACCTATTGTTAAAATCTTTAAACAATTGGAAATATCTGAATGATCAAGGGTTCCATCCCCTTATTGCATATAACTAAATTTATATTGAGTTTATATATGGACTCTTTATTAGCGGCATACCAAAATTCACAAAAATTAATTAGTTTACATGTAAATCCTGTACATAGAAGTGTGTGTATGTGTGTGTGTGGGCCAAACTACAACAACTCTCCCAACGATTAACCTATCATTTAGCTGACAATAGCGCCATACAACAACACCTTACATCCCACGATAAAAAGCTATAGTCGTCTGACATTATAAATATCTTAGCTAACAGTACTAAAATTCAATACCTTAACAATTGCACATGACGACTAAAATTACTAGCATTATTATTATTATTATTATTATTATTATTATTAAAAAAATACAGCCCCTCTTTAACCAGATCTCATTGAATGCCAGGAAAATATACTAAAAGTATTTAATAACTAACAAGAAACAAAATAAATAAATTATAAAATAAGAAAATAAAAATGTTAAATAAAAATAATTTACACCTAACCATCCTGCACCCACCTTTTTTAACTAATAAAAAAACAAAACAAAAAAAAAAAAAACTATAAATACACCAAGCCTCAAAAGAAAAAAATGATAACCACAATCGCTACTGATGATAATCAGATGCACTGATTGAAAGTGCTTGAGTAGAATATGACTGAACAACAACTTTTGGGCACCATTTTATACAACATGGCAGCTGAAATAAAAAACGCCCGCTCGGCAAATGGAAAAGATATCCAGAAAAAATCGGGTAAAAGAATAACTGTTGTGTTCAATCAGAAGTGCTTGAATAACGACTTGCTGCCAATATATACATATGTGTACACACAAACACACTTAACATTTTAGAGATGTATTTCTACACTGGAAATCAATTGGTATTTTTATATATTTGGAAATAAGGCTATAATTCTTATAGCTGTAAGGTGTTTCTTAATAATAGGCATATTTGCAAATCAGTGGATGTTATTAACAAATCCCTTACCAAAATATATGTATGGCATAATTGTGTTGAAACAGATCTCTAAAAGTTAATCAGCATGGAATCTGGTCAGTACCAAATCGGTGGCCATTTGAAATTGCTTGGCTCTGTATACCATCTTCCATGACTTCTTTTGTTGAAGGGAGCCTGCATAAATATATATTATGATGTGACAAAAGGTGGAAGTCATAAAAAGAACAAATGTGGGCAGCATAGAAACAATGCTTGCAACCATACAACTGCATTGGACTGGTCATGTCGTAAGAATGGCGGATTACAGGATCCCTAAAATGCTCCTCCCGTACAAAGACATAGTTAAGCATCACCTAAAGGAAATGACCATTGATATACCAGACTGGGAGACAAGTAAATGACCAAGAGAAAGTAATGACTAAGAATTAGAGACTGATCGCAGCCCAGCAGAGAGAACAGTAGCAGATAATGTACCAGGCCTTTGCCTCATCATCTTCAGATATGAAGGACTGCGGGACATGGAATAGAATATATATCTATATATAATGTCCACATATCAATTGCCAATGTAAGTAACATAGTTGTCATCAGGACATCTACATAATTCGCTAATATATAAACGGACTGATTGTAAAGCATTTACTATAACAGTTCTGCTATAATCTGTCAATATCTTTGAGATAGATTTTTTGTTAGATTATTTTACCATTGTTTTTTTTTTTATTTTTATTTCTCTGTCGCACTCTGTCTTTTCCTCAGACAATCATATGCAACGTTGTTGTCCACATTTTGACATGGACCCAACATTGTGCATGAAAGTTTCGCAAAGAAAGAAATTTGACTTGAGTTTTTGCGGTTGAAAAAAAAAGGCATTTATTACCGATCCACACCAAGCCACTTGACACATATTTCTCAAACCAGCAACTATATGGTAACATTCTTGCTTTTCCTTCCTCTGGGTCGATTAACAGTTTCCCAGTCTGCAGCTAAAATCAACTGCTATGTTTGCAGCTTGCCCAATGGCACATGATCATCCAACAATTTTGTTAAAAATGTGGAGGACTAACAAGTTTTGCATCTTGTTTAAAAGTTTCTCTTGCACCGACATGTGCGTAAAAGTCCTATCATACTGTCATTTGCTTAAAAGTCTATCTCACGTTGTTACACGGTTTAATGGTAATATCACTGTCGCCACCCATGCTTTTTTCTCTCCCTCTCTTGGCGTTCTTCTTCCACCACTGTCACATCACCTCGCACCACTGCTTGGTTATTTGCATACGTGAGATGCAATAGCTGCTACATACATGTAAGTGGCTTTGTTACAGATAGAATTTCTCTCTTTCGGAATAAACCAGAGTAAATTATTTGTATCATTTAATTCCATGTTTGATTTAATCCTGTGTTATCTTTTCCAGGTGTGTCCTTTAAGTACGAAACTAGTGATTGGATTTTCAAGGATCTGGATTTTGGTATTGACATGACGTCTCGAGGTAAGCTCTCCTCTTTTTTAGAGGCAATATTAAGTAAACCAAATTGAATTTAAAAGCATTTAATATCTGAAGAAAGACTTTATTTTCTCTATTTTATTCATGAAAGCGCAAATTTTCTCCTTTTCCTTTTTTCTTTTTCTCTCTCTCCTCTTTTTTTCCTCTTTTTCTCTCTATTTTTCTCTTCTCTCATTTCCCTTTTCTCATTTCTTTTCACTTTTCCATTTCCCATCATACGTTAGTTTGATTGTCCACTGATACCTTTGGTTTCACAGAAACTCTTGAAAATTAATCAGGATGTCAAGATAGCAGATGTATCAGTTATTCAGTTTATGTGATGGTGATCAAACTACTATATTGTGGTCTTTGATATAAAATATATATATATGTCTTTGAAGTTTTTAACCTTTAAAACTATACAAAAAATTACTTTTTATCATTCGTTAAAAAACCATCTAGTCAGTAAGTCATTTAATCACCTGCAATCACTGCATCAACTCTCTTGAATTTACTATAATACCAATTTTTTTTATTTTTCAAGGGATCATCAGTTGTTTACCATGAAACACTGTTTCGGGGATTTAAAAACAATATGTATAAAAACATATATATATACATGCTCTTATATATGTAATTGATCACTTATTATTTCTGTGCTAAAAACTAATATATATATATATATATATATATATATATATATATATATATATATATATATATATATATATATATATATATTACAAGTCTTATAGAATACTGTAAGGAGATATTAATATAAAACAATCCCAGCCAAATAAAACTGCTCAATATACTAGACAGAGCAAATAAAAATTATAGTTTATATGATAAAATTTCATTTAAAAGAATCAATTTACAAAATTAAATTTAAAATTTCTTGTTTGAAGCAAAGAATACAATGTTTAAATTAATGTCCTTAATCCAAATCTGAACATATAAACTATATATATATATTGTTAATAAATGACAAATATCTATATTCCAAAGTTCATGATGTTGATCATCTTATAATTTATTCCTTTAATTCAGTTGACATTTACAATTCTTGACAGTATCTGTTTTGTAGCACAAAATCAATCACTTAATTATTATATCAATTAGTGAATCTATTTTGCCCTTACTCATCAGAAGAAATAGCAACAGTCAATCTGTCAAAAGTGCATTTTGACATAATTAAAATCTGAAAATTTGAAGAGAAGCTGTAAATATCTTATAATACGTGTCCATTATGCCATTTTGAATTTTAGAAACTGAATTAAAGGAATAAATTGTAAGATGGTCAACATTATGAACTTTGGAATGTAGACTTTTGTAATTTTTTCACTTTATTGCTCTGTAATTACATTGAGCTTCTTAAATAAGGATTGGTTTATATTATAAGGAAATGAAATATATTTCCACACACACACACACACATATATATATATATATATATATATATATATTCATAAAATAATACAAGAGACTTGTCTGCATATTTTTTTATTGATTTATTCTAAGTGCCTGATTAATGTATAAGTATTTTTACTTGACAAGGGTCGCATGCTCTCATTCTGTTGGCCATGATCGGGTAGAAATCTTAAATAATTTTCAATTGTATTAGTATCGCCACATTGAAGGTTGAATTTTTAAACTTCAAAAGAGTGTCACCTGGATCTGAATTTCCTAGTACTTCATCCGTTATGCCATGGGTCATTGTCGTGAGAATAACACTAAAGATGAGAACAGTAGTTCAAATAATACAAATTATCAATCCTCATCTTAAAAAAAAATCAGAGATATCTTTAGTATTAATGTTCTGAATTTTTTAGATGAGGGCTGATTGTTTATATTGTTTTGATCGGGACTATTGTTCTCATCTTGAGTGTTATTTGTGCAACGTTTCGGTCAGTGTATCCTTTGACGTTCATCAGGCATGCGTGTTATCTTGGAATAGGAGAAAAATTACTGGTTCCGTAAATGGTTTTGTAATCTTGGAGTTGTTTTTTAGTATTTTCACTGGTTTCATATCTATGAAAATAATTGGTTGACTATGGGAGACAACTCTAATAATTTTCAACAGAGGTTTTTTTATAGTTGAAATTTTTAGTTGTACAAATTTTTGTTTTTCTTGCAATTAGGTTTCCATATGCTGCTAATTTATTTCTATGCTTGATCTGTAGTCTTAGTTTGTTATTTTTATATTCTAATATATTGTCTACAAGAATTTTTTTCAAAGTTAAAAGTTAGGCCAAGAATATTAGTATTTAGATGCCGTTGTTTCCCCCCTTACATCTTGCATCGACTATATTAGAATTACTATATACGATGAGCTTTTTTTTCTCTCTTTTTTTGCGGGTCGAGGGGGGGGGGGTGCTTTTTTCACATGACTTGCTTGTTTTTTTTTTAACATTAAATATAATTTTTCTTTCTATAAATAAATTGTTTCGAAATATTTGGTTTAATATCCATTTTACATACTGAGCATCATTATTTTATTTTTATTTATTTATTTTTTTTTTCTTCAAATTTCTTTCAAGTGAATCTTAACCTGCATTGATTAAAACATATTCATTTAGTTAATTTTGTAATTTTTTTTTTTTCTTTTTAGTTGCCATTGTTGGTCCTAATGGTGTTGGGAAAAGTACATTTTTGAAGTTATTAACAGGAGAATTGGATCCAGTAAGTATTATTTTCTTCTGTACTAAGTAATTTTAGTTAATTTCATCTATAGAATTACATATGTTATTATATATTTCTTTTTAGCCAATTAATTAAGTTTCTCTCTATAAAAACACTGTTAAACACAATTTGAAAGTGCATCGAACAAATATTTGGAATCTATAAAATGTTATGTGTATATTTTTATAGATTGGATTCATTTTGAAACTAATTAACCTTTAAGAGTTTTGAATACAATTGCTAGGCATATGGTATGGTAATGTATGGTATTTTAGTTTTATAGAAAGGGGATACAAAAGAGGGGAAAATCTTTCCTGAAAATTCAGATCTTTCCACTTTTTGTGAAATTTTAGCATCGGTTAATATTCTCTAAATCTCAGTTTCTTTGGCATAATTTAAATTTTTCCTTTTTTTTTTTTTTTGTATGGGCATAATTTGTTTGTTTTGGGGGGGGGGGGTATGGGCATAGTTTCATTTTTTTTGGGGGGGGGTATGGGCATAGTTTCATTTTTTTTTGGGGGGGGGGGGTATGGGCATAGTTTCATTTTTTTTGGGGGGGGGGTATGGGCATAGTTTCATTTTTGGGGGGGGGGTATGGGCATAGTTTCATTTTTTGGGGGGGTATGGGCATAGTTTCATTTTTTGGGGGGGTATGGGCATAGTTTCATTTTTTTGGGGGGGGGGGGGGTATGGGCATAGTTTCATTTTTTTGGGAGGGGGGGGTATGGGCATAGTTTCATTTTTTGGGGGGGTATGGGCATAGTTTCATTTTTTGGGGGGGTATGGGCATAGTTTCATTTTTTTGGGGGGGGGGTATGGGCATAGTTTCATTTTTTTTGGGGGGGGAGGTATGGGCATAGTTTCATTTTTTTTTGGGGGGGTAAGGGCATAGTTTCATTTTTTGGGGGGGTATGGGCATAGTTTCATTTTTTTGGGGGGGGGGTATGGGCATAGTTTCATTTTTTTTTGGGGGGGGGTATGGGCATAGTTTCATTTTTTGGGGGGGTATGGGCATAGTTTCATTTTTTGGGGGGGTATGGGCATAGTTTCATTTTTTGGGGGGGGGTATGGGCATGGTTTCAGTTTTTATTGTATGGGCATAATCTCCCATTTGAAATTTAAAATAGTATCCTATTTTCATTAAATTCGATCCATAGTTATTAGATACCAGTTAAGCAAAATTTCCTGAATTTCAGTTTAAGTCCTCTTAAATTCTATGCATTTTCTAGAATCAAAATCTGAATAAGTATTCTAGACATACGGTTTGATATCACTATATCTTGATTTTAATCTTCGTGATAGAACATAAAAGTCGTGCAAAACTATTCTGATCAGGGAATTTTATTAGTGTTCTAATTTATTATATACTTAAATAAAGTATGTGTATCTGTGACCCAATGCTCACCTTTGTGATTGCTTGACGATAAAACAACACAAAGTGAGTACTTGATGTAAATCAGTTAAGTTCTGCGTGTGTGCTAGTGTTACTATCACGTAGTGTATAAAATAAAACCCCAAACATTGTTGTCGCTAGCTGTCTTGTTGCATTGGTCCCCAATGATTCTCTCTTTCTCTGACCTGCTCTTGCTCAGTTTGGACTCCCAATCTCTCTTGAGAGTACCTCCAAGCGGCTAACTGTCCTGAAATTGGGGGGGGGGAGTCTTTTTTCTTTTTTTTTTTTAATTACATATTTATTTTTCTCTTTCAGGTTAAAGGAGAAGTTCGAAAGAATCATAGACTGGTAATGACAACAAAATTTTCTTTTTTTTTTCACTTTATTTCTTAAGCCGATCACATAAGTAGAAAAGACGTCAAGTCCGACATCTACCTGACTGTAATATGACCTGTTGCTTCGTACATCTCCACGCTGACTGTTGGTGAAAGAAGGAGAATTATGAATTCTTCGTTATTTAACGAAATTTCACTTTTTTTTATACAGAAAAGGCGGATTTCGCTGAGTTTTCTGCTTTTTGGTCATAAAGAGAAAAGTAGCTAGAGTCTTACCTCCTTATTTAAATGATCCTGGATATGACCTTAAACTATATCCAGTGGTGAGACCCCAGCTTGCTGGCTTTGGGGAGTGTGGAGCCACCCTTTAATTACCATTGCTCTGACCCGGAGTGGTTCCAACTATGGGTTAAATAGAAACGGACTTGAAAACAACAAATATATTCTATTAAAAATTTTTTCTTCAAAATCTTTGGATTCGGCATTAAATAACCCGAAAAGGATTGATATGCCGTAAAACAAAACCAACCAACCTTATTTAAAAACAAAAAAAAAAAAAAATTTTTTTTTTTTTTTCATCTCTATCTGGCTGGGTTTTATTTCTTTTTTTTTTTTTTTATTTACAAATATACATTTTATCTAGCTTTCTCTAAATTTTTTTAGGATTAGCAAAATTTCATTGTATAAGTTTTCGAGCAACTAAGCCATACTCAAATTTAATTATTCAAATATGGTTATCCATATTTTCTTAGGCCAGAGTTGGTTCTGGTTCTGGCTGGATAATTTATACAAACTGTTTAAGCCTCCTTATCTGGATTTTGCATGACACTCTAACTTCAATAAAAAATTTCCCAGCAACTGAAAAATCTCTTCAAATCTTTTTTTTTATGCTACATGTTTAAAATAACCAATCAGACCCCCCCCCCTTGAGTGACCTCAAGGATCATCACTAATCCATCATAACCTAATGGCTTTGTGCACCTTACAAATCATATGTACACTTTAAAATCATTATTACTCCAAGTAATTCATGTTATGTTGTTTTTCAGCGTATTGGAAAGTACGATCAGCATTCTGCTGACCAGTTAAACCTTGACGAAACACCTGCAGAATATCTACAGGTATTTTAAAAAAAACTTTTTCCTTTTCTCCTTTTTTCTTTGTCTTCTTTTTTTCTTTTTTATTTCTTTTCATTTTCTTATTCAACTAAAACTTAATTTTTCATATTTTCACTTTAAATAGGTTACTTATTTCAATCGGGTCATGGATTAGCTTTTTGCTTTTTTTTTTCAGTTTCCGTGTTTTTTTGTTTTTTTTGTCTCCCAACAAAGGGATTGGACCTAGTAATTCACTCACATTTATTGGTTTGCACTTTTCTCAATAACCACACCTTGGATTTTGAAAAAAAAATTTTGCACAAACATTAATCATGGTGGAAGTAAATTTTTGGCAGAACGTATTTTCCGTGATAACTCTGGTTGTACCCCTACAGGGCATTATAGAGGTAAAATTGCCCCTAAAAATCATTCATCCGTTTGTACTTTTCTCAATAATCACGTCTTGTGAAATTTTGGACAAACATTAGTCATGGTGAAAATAAATAAGAGTGGAGGGAGACATTGCTTGTTTTTCTTAGAGCTGGGCCAATTTCTTTAGTTGATGTCTTTCCTTAACTATTTTTCCCACAGATCTCATCGAAGTGGACACTGTTTCTGTTTTCACTGATGATCTTAAAATAAACCTTAACTGTAAAATAGCTTCTTTTCTTTTTTTTTCTTTTTTTTTTTCTTTTTTTTTTTTTTTAACACACAGACATCACCACATTATCAAGGCCAAGATGCCTCTTGAGGATAAGGGTTAAAGAGTGTACAGTAGAAATTGGACAATATAGTAATCAATTCAGTAAATTTGTTAACTTATATGGAATGGCTCATCAAGAACTTGTTTACGTTAGACTTGCTGACAACCATATTGTAGTCAGCCAGAAAGCAGGAAAACAGAAGACAATTCCACAGGCGTGCAGTTCTAAGAAAGAAGCTTTGTTCATGGAATCTACGTTTAGGTTTAGGCACAGATAAAGAGTGGGGGGAATTATTGATAGTGTTTTCAGCTAGATGAGTGTTTCTTGTGAAAGTTTGACGAGGGGGTACCATAGACTGAAGCTCAGTCGAACACTTTCCATGAAAATAACGATACATCAGAGACAAACTCACAACATCTCTTCTGTGAGAATTATTTGTTTATAATTTCTGCTTCCAGCGTCTTTTTAATCTGGGATACCAAGATGCACGAAAAATGTTGGGGCGTTTCGGCCTGTCCAGCCATGCTCACACCATTCCAAACAGAGATTTATCAGGTGGACAGAAATCCCGAGTGGCCTTGGCTGATTTGACTTGCAGAGCACCAGATGTTGTCATTTTGGTAAGTATTTGAAAAAAAAAAAAAAAAAAAAAATGGAGAGAATATTTGGTATTTTCCGCAAATATTTTTGTTTTGTTTTTTTCTGTATCATTTAATAGCTTGATATTTTATTTCAGCATTACTGCCCCCCTCATCTTTAATAATTTTGTAATATAATTGTTAATATTTCATGTCGGGGGTTAATTATTATTCAGAAAAAAAATGATTTTTCTTTTGTAAATATAAATATCCTTGCTCATTAAATATCTTAAACAAATGTCTTCTCTATATTTATTTAAGATAACAATTTAATTCTTTTTAAAATAGTATTCTGTTATAAAATAATTATCAGTTAGAAATCAATAAAACTAACGTCACTTTATGAAAGAAAATTGTACTATCTTAGTCAATGACATGACATAATTTGATTTTAGAACAATTCATTTTAAAATAGGCAAATTCAGAAATCTTTGATCTTAGCAACATCGGATAAATCAGCAGGTGAAATTCTGTTAAATATTTCATTGGGTGGTTCCTAAAAATGTTCCATTAAAAAAATTTTTTAAACCATTATGTATTTTTTTATTTTATTTATTTTTTTTTTCACTTTCATTTTTGTTTTGCCTTTTTATTTATTCTGTTATTATGTACCTATTTACTATGCCTCCCCACGGGACAGAGTTAGACACCAGGGTCGTTTTTTAACGTGGAGAAAAGGTACAAAAATAAAAATTGTCTCAGTCGTGAAGGATTTCTCCTCCACTGAAAGAGAACAAGAAATGGAAGTGCAGCATCTGAAGAACAGATACTACACTTTGATCTTGTTTATATATTTTATTGAGAAAGAAAAAATTGAACATAAAAAACGTACAAAAAATTCAATTCAACAAAATTAGGCACAAGGCCCTACAAGAAATTGGGAGGGGGAGGGTACAGGGTCTTTTTGACTATGTAACAGATGAGACTTTGAAGTCTTACTCTTGACTGGCAACATTTACCAAAATACCTCAATCACTCTGTGGATCCTAATCTAACTAATAACCCCAGCGTTCAATGTAAAATTTAACTATGTACAATTTGTATATTCATTTCTGTATGTTGTGTGTGCATTTTTTTTTTTTTTTTTTTTTTTTTTGTGTGTGTGTATGTGTGAGAAAATAAAGTTCGATTTCATTAGAAAGAGTTCTTGAATTAATTGGCATAAAATGTTCGTGGAATGGGAAAAAACTAATGAAAATGTTCATTTCGAAAATAAGGAAAAAACTACTAATGTGTTGTTAGTAAGACCCCCCTGTACTATTCTATGTGGCTAGATCCCCCACTGTTTTCCGGGGAACCGAAAACAAGCAGAGCATCCCTAATGGGGTTTGGGGAAGTCGCCTTAATGGAGGTGGGAGAAAATAAAGCAACGGATGGAGGGGATAGGAAGGTGACCTCTGAGTAGGGGGATGACCGGGGGCATCAGAAAATAAAGATGAGGAGCAGGGGGGTTGGGCAGACTCAGAGGTTCTCTAATACCAAAAAATAAAATCAGGAACAGGATCTCATTTGTACCACCAGTCAAGAGTTACTTTACTGAACTTATAATGCTAACCTAGGCGGGATGGGTTCCGTAGGACCCAGCACCGCCCATGCCATGCCTAAGGAGGGAACACGTATTGAAACTTGGCTCCTCGACGGATGCACAAACTAGTGCTGTGCACCCACCTCTTGTCAAATTCCACTCTAGGCAACCTCTTCCAATCGCATCTGATCTTTACTTTAAGCAAATGTTTAAAGTAAATGATCAGATCCCGATCAGGAACAGATGTCCCTTCGTGGACCAACTTGAGGCGCGCGATCCAAATGGTCATGCGCGCTACTGCTAGGATCGCCAGGAAAACCAAACTTTCCTCCCTGGGGAACGGCGGCTCCATGTTGTACACAAAAGTTCCTACGTCGAGATCGAGCAGACACTCGGCATCGATGCGAGCTGTTACCCCCTCGACGTACTTTAGTAGGGGCTGTATCCGGCTGCAACTAAAAAACGCGTGCTCGATTGTTTCGGGCTCGCGTTCGTCACAGCATGGACAGAAGCGACTGGTATGTTATTTATACCGGAAAAGTACGTCGAAGAGGGGCAGCGCATTTCGGACCAGTCGCCAAGTCAGGGAGAATTCCGAGTTATTCAGAATCTCCCGTCCCGGCGCCCAACGCCATTGAGAACGGACAACCTCCATCGACCATCCCATCCGCCTACAAAGTGGATCCTTCGCGGTCCCCTCCACTAAATCCCGATACAGTTTCTTCCTTGGCTGATCGAGGACATTGGTCCCCGGCAAAGCTCTAAGAGCGGTTCGGCATTCGGAGAAGAACTTGGACTCCCCCTTCGGTCTACGACGACCTTCTACCGAAGGGTTGGGTTTGAGATTGGGAAACGAGTTCTCAACCACAGGGACCCAAGGAGCGTCTCCTTCAAGCGAACGACCCAGGAAAGCCAATCTCTCGGCATTTCTATGACACAAGAGACTGGGCTGACCCAGGCCTCCCTCGCTCGGATTTTGAACACAGACCTCTCTGCAGACATAATGCTTACCCTCGTTCCACAAAAGTGAATCGAGGCGCCCTTGTAAGCGGGTTAGTCGTTCTGCAGGGAGAGGAAGTACAGACAAACGGTAAAGGATGAGCGGAAAGACGTATGTAGCACACGCCTCCGCCCGACCCTTCAAGGACAATTTCCTTCCAATCCAAGTCTTTACTGACGATTTGACCTTAGACTGTACTTCCGACCAATTCTTTTCCAGCTGAAGTCCCGGTCCAAACCAGACACCGAGAATACGGACCGGTCCATCGGTCCAGCTGAAAATACCTGGAAGCGAGTTTACCCCGGTCCAGGCCCCCAACCGCAGGCCAACAGACTTGCTACGGTTGAAGATGGCCCCTGTTACTTCTTCGTATCGAGTGAGCGCCTCGACCACCGCTTGAACGTCCGTGAGGCAAGACACGAACACGGTGACGTCATCGGCGAACGCGGAAACCCTGGCTCGTGTGCCTCCAGGGAGAGCTATTCCGCGCAGGACTGGTGTAGCCGCCTCGTCCCTTAACTTGCGAAGGAGGGGTTCCAACGCCAGGACATACAACAGAGGCGACAGCGGACAACCCTGTCGCACCGACCGAGAGACAGCGAATGACTCCGACAGCTTACCGTTGATCTGCACCGCTACCGTCGGCCTGTCATACAGAACAAAGATCCACTTGCGGAAGTCCGGATTAAATCCGGCGGCCTCTAGCACAGATCCTAGGAACCGATGGTCGACCCTATCGAATGCCTTGGACTGATCCAAACTGATCAGCGCGGCTTCGGCGTCGTCTTCTGTCCCCTCTATGATCGAGCGTATCAAGTGCAAATTGTCTTGAATCGATCTCCCCTTCACAGCATAAGTCTGGTCCGGTTCGATCAAGTCAGTGATGACAACCTGCAAGCGATTCGCAAGAATCTTTGCCAAAATCTTTAACTCTGTGTTTAGCAGAGTCAAGGGCCTAAAATCATCAAAGTTTTCCCTCCCACCATGCCGTTGACCTTTCCTCAGCAATGTGATCACACCCTTGGTCACCTGTCCAGGGATGGAACCCTGGGCAAACCAATGGTTGAACATATCCTTCAGAATAGGGACCAACATGGGCGACAGCCTCAAGTAAAACTCATAGGGTAAACCATCAAGCCCCGGGGATTTGTTATAGCCGACCTGCTTCAACGCAGTAATGACCTCATGTTCAGTAATAAGACCATCACAGCTAGCCGCCCGAGCCGCCGTGAGGCGGGGCGAGTCAGCCAAATAGCTGCCAAACTCATCAACCCTGAGTCCGGGTAGTTGGGTGAAGCGCACCGATAGATGCTCCCGAAACCCCTCGCAGATCTCCCGAGTCGATACTAAGGGGTGTCCTTCCAGGTTATGTACTTTACGAATGTACCCATCCGAACCGCGCCTTAAAGCAGCCTTACGCTCAACAGCGTCAACATTCACAGCCTCGTTAGAAACTTTGTTTAACCTAGCCCTAACTACTTGACCTTCATACCGCTCGCTAGCCAAGCGGTTGAGATCTTGTTTAGCTAGTGCTAACTCTAGGGGGTCCCCCCCCTCCACCGCCCGGGTCAGCTTATCCTCTAAACGCTTCTTTGCCTTAGCCTTATCTATCGCGAGGCGTTGGCTATACTGGACAGAGAAGCGCCTAATTTTGGCCTTGAGACTAACCCACCACTTACTCCCTGTAACCGCCCCCACTAAAGCCCGCTGAATTAGCTCAGTGACCTTCAACCGGTAGTCCTCCAGCTCCAACAAGGTGCTGTTGAACTTCCAGTATCCGGCCAGTTTAGGCCTAGCACTTAAGCTCAAACGGGCCATAACAAGTTTATGGTCCGAGTGTCCTAGCAAGTGGAACGTGGGGCAAGATAGGAAGTCTACATCGCCTCTTCTAACTAACATCCGATCCAAGTAAGTGCTTGGATGGGAAGGCACTACAGGATGCCACGTCCACATCTCCCGCCCCGGATGATCCAGACGAAATCTGTCGACGAGATCGCACGAGGCCATCAGGTCAGACAGACTGCTGTCACACCACGCCGACCCGCTAGTCCCCCCGACCTTATCTATTTTGGGATCAAGGATTGCATTCCAATCCCCCATTAAAACTAACCGTTCCGGATCCACTAAGAAGCCCTCCAACCGTCGAAAAAAGGTTGCCCTCCCTACAGCAGCATTGGGAGCATAAACAGCAACAATCCGAAAAACACTACAATTAACAGCAACATCAACAACAAGCGCCCGCCCGTCCTCGCCTGCGTGAACAACATTCACCGACGCTGACAGGGTGCGACTCACTAGTAAGGAGATTCCACGACTATAGGTATTGCCATATGCTGAGTAGACATCGTAATCGTTTACCAGCACCTGACAATCCGCGTCACAAACAAAGTGGGTCTCCTGGATAGCGGCGATATCTACCTTGAGGGACACCAAGTCTCTCACAACGCGCGAGGCTTTGCTTCGACACCTGATGCCCCTCACATTCAATGTAGCCAAGTTCAAAGACATGATCACTTACCTCAAGCACTGTCACAGACGGGTCTGAAATCCCGGGCAGTGAGGACATGGCAGGCCTGGCCAAGGCTGCCGGTTAGTAAATCCGATGAAGGTGATCCATCCTTGGCCACGCCCCCCACATCCAGGGGGAAGGTTAGTTTGAGTGCCCTGTATAGCGATGGGTGTACATACATGGGGATTCTACCCTCACATTTAAAGAAAATGTTGGTCAGTGAAGGATGGTCCCTATCCACCAGCTGCTGGCCTGGGATCGCATTCTTCGCTGCCCTAATCATTGCCCACATTCCTCCAGTCCTAGCGTCCTTGTTGACCCTAACGAAAGTGGTCAACAAGGGAGCGTCCTTGAATTTAGTGGGGTCTGTTACTAGGTCTCCACCGACTTTTTCAAAGTTTTTAAGTTTATTGTACCGGACCTTCTGTTGTCCTTTAAGGTCCGGAGCCGGTTGGAGAGGGTCTGTTTCACAAATCCTGCTTCCTGGCAGGAAGGGGAGCTTTTTGGTCCGTTCAGTGCGGACTTTGGGAGTGGGGGAGGGGACCTCTTTTGGTTGATAGGGAGGCTGAGCGCTTGGGGAGGGGGTAGCCTGCTCGTTTTCTTCTTTTTGGCTCCTGTCACGGGATGAGGGGCGGGAAGAGTTTCTTGGGGCCTTTATAGGAGAGGGGGAAGGTTGTTCGGGTTGCTGGGGTGTTGGGATCACAGGGGGCTCATCCTGTGTTGTTGTTGCGAGGGAGTCCTTCTCAGTCTCAGTGGGGGTAGGAGGGTTTGCGCGTGTCTTGCGGCTTTTCCTCCTCCTGGCCCTCCTGATCTCTGTTGCGCTCAGGGCCATAGAGACTGTTGTTGTCTCTTCCTCTGCCTCTGACGCGGCCTCCTCCTCAGATTCTGGTAGTTTCCTCTTGTTTGAGGAGGAGGGTGTCTGTGTGTCCATCTTCTCCGTCTCGCTCTTCGGTTGTTCTTGGTCTTGGGTGACTGTCTGCAAGAATGGCTGTTTGTTGGTCTTGCCTTTCTTTACGACTGTCACCCAGCCTGTCGGTGCCTCTGGAGGATTTGCGGCCGGCGCTGGAGCAGCGGCTTGATTTGTTGTCACGCTTGTTCCCGCCGCTTTTGTGGGCTTCTTCCCTCCATTCCTCTTCGGACAGTCCTTCGCCATATGCCCTTGTTGTGTGCACAGCCAGCAATGGGGCCTCCTCCCTTCCACTATAAGGGAGAGTGTCCACTCTCCGAACTTGAGTGTGGCTGGGATGGCGTAGAATCCAGCCTTGTCCAGGACCATCTGTACTTTGTAGTCCCCGGTCATGATGTTTCTTAATCCGCGGACCGGGGTGACTTCCTCTACGTCCCCATACTGGCTTAGGATAGCCCCCAGTTGTTTGGCCTCCATATAGCAGGGGACGTTTAGAGCAGAAACATTTGCTCTCCTCTTGTTCATATAGATGGGTTGGAGCTTTATGTTCCTGCTCTGATGGCAGGTCCTGGACAGCCTGACTGCGTCTTCGGAGGTGGGGAGCAGAACATCCCACTGTGCGTAACTCCTTCTACAGATGTAGTTGGCGGGAATGTTCTGCTCCAGCAACACGTTCATCATGGTGTCCTTGTTGACGCCCGTCAGACCCCTTGTCTTGGTGTCTGAAGTTATCAGCGAGAGCACTCTTTTCTCCAGAACTTCCACTTGACCCGGGAGGGGTTGGATGTTGTTCCCCTGGGTATACTCCTTGTAAGTGGAGTCGAAGAGTGCTCTGTAGTCTTCGGGCGTCAACTTCCCTTGCTGCTCTTTGGGGCCCCATGCCGGTCCTCCATCCTGGTGGGTGTCAGCTGGACTCGGGTTGGGGGGCGTAGCTGGTGTTGTGGGGCTCTCTCTTGTTATGGGCATTTTTGGTTTCGGAACTGGGCCGTTGCCAGGCAAAGTAGGCCATTGTGTCTTTGGCGTTGTTTCGTCCTGGCTTGGTTTGCTTTCCGGGCCGCTCCCTTTTCTTATTTTCTTCCTTTGCTGGGTGGCTGTCCCCTTGGGGGATGGAGGTGTCTCCCCTTCTGGTGCCGTGTTCCCAGCTGGAGCCTTGGTGGGTACTGTCAAGGGTGTCTCTCCTTCCAGCTTGCTTTTGTTACCACTGGCCGGAGAGTCACCCCTTTTCCGTATTTGGTCCTCTTGGGGAGTGTTGGGGGGCCAATCACTGTCTTCCCCGCCGAATAGTGAGCAGATGGAGGCTATTACGTCTTCATCCAGCGCCTCGGTTTGGTCCGCGGTGCTGATTTCCTCCTTTTCTGTTGGGGAGTCGCCCTTTGGGGGAGCGGGGGATGGGTTCCCCGGTCTTCCTCCCTTGGTTCTGCCATCCTGGGGTGCAGCTGGTTGGCTGGGTTCTGCACTTTCCCCAGCTAGTGACTTAACGGCAGCTTTTTCCGCTGGGTTGCCCTCGTGGGGAGCGGTTGCAGGTGCTTTTTGGGGGGTCGCCGCGGGCTGCGGCCCTACCCTCCCGCTTTCTTCCAAGGTCGCCGCGCGCCGGGGCCCTACCTTGTTTCCTGGCGCCGTCTCGCCGGGAGATGCATCAGCTCCCTCACATAGGGAGTCGTTCGCAGTTGAGATGCTGCGCATTTGGGGTGACGTACCCCTCCTGCCTGGCATCGTGGCGGTTGCACTGGCCGCTGGCGCAGACCAAAGTGTAGTGGGGGAAAAGAAAACCCAGGGGAATGGAGGGGGAGGAGGGGGAGGAGCGGACTTTGAAGAAATTAGAGTTTTTGACTTCCCCTCACGGGGATGTCGGGTTAGCAGCTCAGATCCCCCCGTGAGGGGGGAGAGCAGAGAAGAAAGACGCAGTGGGTGCTAGCGGGTCAGAGTGCCGCGTCGCAATTAAGAGAGAGAGGGGATAGGCATCCCTGCCCACAGAGGGGAGCAGAAACGAAGCACCCGCCCTACCCCACGTCACCCTACCCACTAACTTACCCCAACGGAAGCGAGAAAGAGAACCCTGTCTGCTCGATCCACTGGGAGAGCAGCGAAGATAGACAAAGTTTGGGCCTGGCAGGTCAGAGTGCTGCTCAGGCAATTAAGTGTGGAGGAATTAGACCATCCCCTGTCTCTAGAGGGAAGAGACCGGAACGAAGAAAAAATGCATGCAACAAACAACAAAAGCAGGTCTCAACTACCAGCTAGTGGTGTTGGTCCCGAGATTCCAGTCTCCCAAAAAAGGGGATCGGTTTCCGGGTCCAAGCTCCCACAAATGTGGAGTCGGTCCTTTAGGTCCTGACTCCCCAAAGGAGGGGGTCGGTCCTTGCTAACGAAAGTTAGTATGAAAACACACCTTAACCTAGCCCGAAAGCCCGGTGGCGGAAAGTTTAGTAACTGAGAGAACAGATACTACACTTTGATCTTGTTTATATATTTTATTGAGAAAGAAAAAATTGAACATAAAAAACGAACAAAAAATTCAATTCAACAAAATTAGGCACAAGGCCCTACAAGAAATTGGGAGGGGGAGGGTACAGGGTCTTTTTGACTATGTAACAGATGAGACTTTGAAGTCTTACTCTTGACTGGCAACATTTACCAAAATACCTCAATCACTCTGTGGATCCTAATCTAACTAATAACCCCAGCGTTCAATGTAAAATTTAACTATTTACAATTTGTATATTCATTTCTGTATGTTGTGTGTGCATTTTTTTTTTTTTTTTTTTTTTTTTTTTTTTTTTTTTTTTTTTTTTGTGTGTGTGTATGTGTGAGAAAATAAAGTTCGATTTCATTAGAAAGAGTTCTTGAATTAATTGGCGTAAAATGTTCGTGGAGTGGGAAAAAACTAATGAAAGTGTTCATTTCAAAAATAAAGAAAATACTACTAATGTGTTGTTAGTAAGACCCCCCTGTACTATTCTATGTGGCTAGATCCCCCACTGTTTTCCGGGGAACCGAAAACAAGCAGAGCATCCCTAATGGGGTTTGGGGAAGTCGCCTTAGTGGAGGTGGGAGAAAATAAAGCAACGGATGGAGGGGGTAGGAAGGTGACCTCTGAGTAGGGGGATGACCGGGGGCATCAGAAAATAAAGATGAGGAGCAGGGGGGTTGGGCAGACTCAGAGGTTCTCTAATACCAAAAAATAAAATCAGGAACAGGATCTCATTTGTACCACCAGTCAAGAGTTACTTTACTGAACTTATAATGCTAACCTAGGCGGGATGGGTTCCGTAGGACCCAGCACCGCCCATGCCATGCCTAAGGAGGGAACACGTATTGAAACTTGGCTCCTCGACGGATGCACAAACTAGTGCTGTGCACCCACCTCTTGTCAAATTCCACTCTAGGCAACCTCTTCCAATCGCATCTGATCTTTACTTTAAGCAAATGTTTAAAGTAAACGATCAGATCCCGATCAGGAACAGATGTCCCTTCGTGGACCAACTTGAGGCGCGCGATCCAAATGGTCATACGCGCTACTGCTAGGATCGCCAGAAAAACCAAACTTTCCTCCCTGGGGAACGGCGGCTCCATGTTGTACACAAAAGTTCCTACGTCGAGATCGAGCAGACACTCGGCATCGATGCGAGCTGTTACCCCCTCGACGTACCTTAATAGGGGCTGTATCCGGCTGCAACTAAAAAACGCGTGCTCGATTGTTTCGGGCTCGCGTTCGTCACAGCACAGACAGAAGCGGCTGGTATGTTCTTTATACCGGAAAAGTATGTCGAAGAGGGGCAGCGCATTTCGGACCAGTCGCCAAGTCAGGGAGAATTCCGAGTTATTCAGAATCTCCCGTCCCGGCGCCCAACGCCATTGAGAACGGACAACCTCCATCGACCATCCCATCCGCCTACAAAGTGGATCCTTCGCGGTCCCCTCCACTAAATCCCGATACAGTTTCTTCCTTGGCTGATCGAGGACATTGGTCCCCGGCAAAACTCTAAGAGCGGTTCGGCATTCGGAGAAGAACTTGGACTCCCCCTTCGGTCTACGACGACCTTCTACCGAAGGGTTGGGTTTGAGATTGGGAAACGAGTTCTCAACCACAGGGACCCAAGGAGCGTCTCCTTCAAGCGAACGACCCAGGAAAGCCAATCTCTCGGCGTTTCTATGACACAAGAGACTGGGCTGACCCAGGCCTCCCTCGCTCGGATTTTGAACACAGACCTCTCTGCAGACATAATGCTTACCCTCGTTCCACAAAAGTGAATCGTCGCGCCCTTGTAAGCGGGTTAGTCGTTCTGCAGGGAGAGGAAGTACAGACAAACGGTAAAGGATGAGCGGAAAGACGTATGTAGCACACGCCTCCGCCCGACCCTTCAAGGACAATTTCCTTCCAATCCAAGTCTTTACTGACGATTTGACCTTAGACTGTACTTCCGACCAATTCTTTTCCAGCTGAAGTCCCGGTCCAAACCAGACACCGAGAATGCGGACCGGTCCATCGGTCCAGCTGAAAATACCTGGAAGCGAGTTTACCCCGGTCCAGGCCCCCAACCGCAGGCCAACAGACTTGCTACGGTTGAAGATGGCCCCTGTTACTTCTTCGTATCGAGCGAGCGCCTCGACCACCGCTTGAACGTCCGTGAGGCAAGACACGAACACGGTGACGTCATCGGCGAACGCGGAAACCCTGGCTCGTGTGCCTCTAGGGAGAGCTATTCCGCGCAGGACTGGTGTAGCCGCCTCGTCCCTTAACTTGCGAAGGAGGGGTTCCAACGCCAGGACATACAACAGAGGCGACAGCGGACAACCCTGTCGCACCGACCGAGAGACAGCGAATGACTCCGACAGCTTACCGTTGATCTGCACCGCTACCGTCGGCCTGTCATACAGAACAAAGATCCACTTGCGGAAGTCCGGATTAAATCCGGCGGCCTCTAGCACAGATCCTAGGAACCGATGGTCGACCCTATCGAATGCCTTGGACTGATCCAAACTGATCAGCGCGGCTTCGGCGTCGTCTTCTGTCCCCTCTATGATCGAGCGTATCAAGTGCAAATTGTCTTGAATCGATCTCCCCTTCACAGCATAAGTCTGGTCCGGTTCGATCAAGTCAGTGATGACAACCTGCAAGCGATTCGCAAGAATCTTTGCCAAAATCTTTAACTCTGTGTTTAGCAGAGTCAAGGGCCTAAAATCATCAAAGTTTTCCCTCCCACCATGCCGTTGACCTTTCCTCAGCAATGTGATCACACCTTTGGTCACCTGTCCAGGGATGGAACCCTGGGCAAACCAATGGTTGAACATATCCTTCAGAATAGGGACCAACATGGGCGACAGCCTCAAGTAAAACTCGTAGGGTAGACCATCAAGCCCCGGGGATTTGTTATAGCCGACCTGCTTCAACGCAGTAATGACCTCATGTTCAGTAATAAGACCATCACAGCTAGCCGCCCGAGCCGCCGTGAGGCGGGGCGAGTCAGCCAAATAGCTGCCAAACTCATCAACCCTGAGTCCGGGTAGTTGGGTGAAGCGCACCGATAGATGCTCCCGAAACCCCTCGCAGATCTCCCGAGTCGATACTAAGGGGTGTCCTTCCAGGTTATGTACTTTACGAATGTACCCATCCGAACCGCGCCTTAAAGCAGCCTTACGCTCAACAGCGTCAACATTCACAGCCTCGTTAGAAACTTTCTTTAACCTAGCCCTAACTACTTGACCTTCATACCGCTCGCTAGCCAAGCGGTTGAGATCTTGTTTAGCTAGTGCTAACTCTAGGGGGTCTCCCCCCTCCACCGCCCGGGTCAGCTTATCCTCTAAACGCTTCTTTGCCTTAGCCTTATCTATCGCGAGGCGTTGGCTATACTGGACAGAGAAGCGCCTAATTTTGGCCTTGAGACTAACCCACCACTTACTCCCTGTAACCGCCCCCACTAAAGCCCGCTGAATTAGCTCAGTGACCTTCAACCGGTAGTCCTCCAGCTCCAACAAGGTGCTGTTGAACTTCCAGTATCCGGCCAGTTTAGGCCTAGCGCTTAAGCTCAAACGGGCCATAACAAGTTTATGGTCCGAGTGTCCTAGCAAGTGGAACGTGGGGCAAGATAGGAAGTCTACATCGCCTCTTCTAACTAACATCCGATCCAAGTAAGTGCTTGGATGGGAAGGCACTACAGGATGCCACGTCCACATCTCCCGCCCCGGATGATCCAGACGAAATCTGTCGACGAGATCGCACGAGGCCATCAGGTCAGACAGACTGCTGTCACACCACGCCGACCCGCTAGTCCCCCCGACCTTATCTATTTTGGGATCAAGGATTGCATTCCAATCCCCCATTAAAACTAACCGTTCCGGATCCACTAAGAAGCCCTCCAACCGTCGAAAAAAGGTTGCCCTCTCTACAGCAGCATTGGGAGCATAAACAGCAACAATCCGAAAAACACTACAATTAACAGCAACATCAACAACAAGCGCCCGCCCGTCCTCGCCTGCGTGAACAACATTCACCGACGCTGACAGGGTGCGACTCACTAGCAAGGAGATTCCACGACTATAGGTATTGCCATATGCTGAGTAGACATCGTAATCGTTTACCAGCACCTGACAATCCGCGTCACAAACAAAGTGGGTCTCCTGGATAGCGGCAATATCTACCTTGAGGGACACCAAGTCTCTCACAACGCGCGAGGCCTTGCTTCGACACCTGATGCCCCTCACATTCAATGTAGCCAAGTTCAAAGACATGATCACTTACCTCAAGCACTGTCACAGACGGGTCTGAAATCCTGGGCAGTGAGGACATGGCAGGCCTGGCCAAGGCTGCCGGTAAGTAAATCCGATGAAGGTGATCCATCCTTGGCCACGCCCCCCACGTCCAGGGGGAAGGTTAGTTTGAGTGCCCTGTATAGCGATGGGTGTACATACATGGGGATTCTACCCTCACATTTAAAGAAAATGTTGGTCAGTGAAGGATGGTCCCTATCCACCAGCTGCTGGCCTGGGATCGCATTCTTCGCTGCCTTAATCATTGCCCACATTCCTCCAGTCCTACCGTCCTTGTTGACCCTAACGAAAGTGGTCAACAAGGGAGCGTCCTTGAATTTAGTGGGGTCTGTTACTAGGTCTCCACCGACTTTTTCAAAGTTTTTGAGTTTATTGTACCGGACCTTCTGTTGTCCTTTAAGGTCCGGAGCCGGTTGGAGAGGGTCTGTTTCACAAATCCTGCTTCCTGGCAGAAAGGGGAGCTTTTTGGTCCGTTCAGTGCGGACTTTGGGAGTGGGGGAGGGGACCTCTTTTGGTTGATGGGGAGGCTGAGCGCTTGGGGAGGGGGTAGCCTGCTCGTTTTCTTCTTTTTGGCTCCTGTCACGGGATGAGGGGCGGGAAGAGTTTCTTGGGGCCTTTATAGGAGAGGGGGAAGGTTGTTCGGGTTGCTGGGGTGTTGGGATCACAGGGGGCTCATCCTGTGTTGTTGTTGCGAGGGAGTCCTTCTCAGTCTCAGTGGGGGTAGGAGGGTTTGCGCGTGTCTTGCGGCTTTTCCTCCTCCTGGCCCTCCTGATCTCTGTTGCGCTCAGGGCCATAGAGACTGTTGTTGTCTCTTCCTCTGCCTCTGACGCGGCCTCCTCCTCAGATTCTGGTAGTTTCCTCTTGTTTGAGGAGGAGGGTGTCTGTGTGTCCATTTTCTCCGTCTCGCTCTTCGGTTGTTCTTGGTCTTGGGTGACTGTCTGCAAGGATGGCTGTTTGTTGATCTTGCCTTTCTTTACGACCGTCACCCAGCCTGTCGGTGCCTCTGGAGGATTTGCGGCCGGCGCGGGAGCAGCGGCTTGATTTGTTGTCACGCTTGTTCCCGCCGCTTTTGTGGGCTTCTTCCCTCCATTCCTCTTTGGACAGTCCTTCGCCATATGCCCTTGTTGTGTGCACAGCCAGCAATGAGGCCTCCTCCCTTCTACTATAAGGGAGAGTGTCCACTCTCCGAACTTGAGTGTGGCTGGGATGGCGTAGAATCCAGCCTTGTCCAGGACCATCTGTACTTTGTAGTCCCCGGTCATGATGTTTCTTAATCCGCGGACCGGGGTGACTTCCTCTACGTCTCCATACTGGCTTAGGATAGCCCCCAGTTGTTTGGCCTCCATATAGCAGGGGACGTTTAGAGCAGAAACATTTGCTCTCCTCTTGTTCATATAGATGGGTTGGAGCTTTATGTTCCTGCTCTGATGGCAGGTCCTGGACAGCCTGACTGCGTCTTCGGAGGTGGGGAGCAGAACATCCCACTGTGCGTAACATTCTACAGATGTAGTTGGCGGGAATGTTCTGCTCCAGCAACACGTTCATCATGGTGTCCTTGTTGACGCCCGTCAGACCCCTTGTCTTGGTGTCTGAAGTTATCAGCGAGAGCACTCTTTTCTCCAGAACTTCCACTTGACCCGGGAGGGGTTGGATGTTGTTCCCCTGGGTATACTCCTTGTAAGTGGAGTCGAAGAGTGCTCTGTAGTCTTCGGGCGTCAACTTCCCTTGCTGCTCTTTGGGGCCCCATGCCGGTCCTCCATCCTGGTGGGTGTCAGCTGGACTCGGGTTGGGGGGCGTAGCTGGTGTTGTGGGGGTCTCTCCTGTTATGGGCATTTTTGGTTTCGGAACTGGGCCGTTACCAGGCAAAGTAGGCCATTGTGTCCTTGGCGTTGTTTCGTCCTGGCTTGGTTTGCTCTCCGGGCCGCTGTCCTTTCTTATTTTCTTTCTTTGCTGGGTGGCTGTCCCCTTGGGGGATGGAGGTGTCTCCCCTTCTGGTGCCGTGTTCCCAGCTGGAGCCTTGGTGGGTACTGTCAAGGGTGTCTCTCCTTCCAGCTTGCTTTTGTTACCACTGGCCGGAGAGTCACCCCTTTTCCGTATTTGGTCCTCTTGGGGAGTGTTGGGGGGCCAATCACTGTCTTCCCCGCCAAATAGTGAGCAGATGGAGGCTATTACGTCTTCATCCAGCGCCTCGGTTTGGTCCGCGGTGCTGTTTTCCTCCTTTTCTGTTGGGGAGTCGCCCTTTGGGGGAGCGGGGGATGGGTTCCCCGGTCTTCCTCCCTTGGTTCTGCCGTCCTGGGGTGCAGCTGGTTGGCTGGGTTCTGCACTTTCCCCAGCTAGTGACTTAACGGCAGCTTTTTCCGCTGGATTGCCCTCGTGGGGAGCGGTTGCAGGTGCTTTTCGGGGGGTCGCCGCGGGCTGCGGCCCTACCCTCCCGCTTTCTTCCAAGGTCGCCGCGCGCCGGGGCCCTACCTTGTTTCCTGGCGCCGTCTCGCCGGGAGGTGCATCAGCTCCCTCACATAGGGAGTCGTTAGCAGTTGAGATGCTGCGCATTTGGGGTGACGTACCCCTCCTGCCTGGCATCGTGGCGGTTGCACTGGCCGCTGGCGCGGACCAAAGTGTAGTGGGGGAAAAGAAAACCCAGGGGAATGGAGGGGGAGGAGGGGGAGGAGCGGACTTTGAAGAAATTAGAGTTTTTGACTTCCCCTCACGGGGATATCTTGACCAAAAGGCCAAGGACTGTTATTATGTAGTTTATATACAATTGAAGGATGTTTCATGGAAGGGGAAGTTCTGGACAAGAACTAAAATCTTTTATTGACTTATTGGGTTTGTATTACTGTACACATAGATTCGAAAATGTTGTCAAAAAACAAATATATAACAAATAAATGTTATCAAAAGCAAGATAAGTTACTTTTCTACCAAACTGGATATATTTTTCGTGTTTTTATTCAATGTAACATGTTTATTCAGCTCGAAAAACATACAGTGTTTACCGATGTATTGGAAAATTCAAGATGGCGTCTGATTCTCTCTTTAACACGGTAAGTTTGGGAAAAGGTGTTATAAATAAAAAACTACACAAAATACTATTAAAAACCCCCCCGAATATATGTCAACCTGTCACGGTAACATATATTGAGCGAGTTTTTAACAGTATTTTATCTGTTTTTTTATTTATAACACCTTTTCCCAAACTTACCGTGTTAAAGAGAGAATCAGACGCCATCTTGAATTTTCCAATACATCGGTAAACACTGTATGTTTTTCGAGCTGAATAAACATGTTACATTGAATAAAAGCAGGAAAAATATATCCAGTTTGGTAGAAAAGTAACTTATCTTGCTTTTGATAACATTTATTTGTTATATATTTGTTTTTTGACAACTTTTTCGAATCTATGTGTACAGTAATACAAACCCGACTTATCTTTCTAATGGTCTCATCTACCCGTTTGAGTAATAGTTTTTCACGTCTTAATTTGAGATGCCATTTTCATTGCTAGAAATTCAGATTGAACAGTTGCTTTTTAATATCCATTGATGTTGGTTTAAACATAGCAATGCACATGGCCAATAAAACGCTTTGGATAATCATAGATTTCAAGGGGTTTCTACTAAAATAGTCATATTTTAAAAACCAAAGCACTTTAAGTTTTCAAAATACCACCGTTTTGTTCGGAAATGAATATACTTTCAAATGAATTAGTAAATAATAATGCACACAATATATTTTTAGAGTTTTAAGTAAATAAAGTGATAAAACGTGAACATCATAAAATGGCGTTTTCGGTAAGATTTTATAACAACCCTACCTGATTTGTAAACGCTCGTACTGCGTTTGTGTTAAGAATTTTTTTATGAAATTTGGAAATTAGCTAGAAAAGATGTCATTTTTAATAATTTCGAGTGTCCGAAATTCATTTTCTTTTTTTTTTTTCTTTTTTGTGTTAAAAAAAAAGATTTCAAAATGCCGAGTATGGAAAATTTTGAAAAAAAATTTCCTTTGGACACTCACTATTAAATAAAACAATCTTTTTACTATGTTTATTCGTTAAAAAGATAATTGGACAGTGTTTTCTCTAGTGGTACATAGCAATTTAAAAACATGATATCCGAAAAAATCGTTATGAATTTTAATCTAGACTGATGTAATATTAGTAATAGCAGCAGCGATAGCATGGCGCAAACAGACGTTTTGTTTTTGTTGTTTATTTTTATTCTAGATCGACTTTTGTTTTTGTTTGTTTTTTTATTGAAAATCTGGTTATAAAAAAAATTTCCTACATGTTTTATCAACCATAAAAATATTTTTAAAAACTGGGTAGTAGTCAATTTTTTTAAATATTTGAACAACCGAAGATGTGAAATATGATTGTTTTGTTTCACGTGTACGAGCGGTACACACTTCTAATTTTTGTCCTTTAAAAAATGTTTTCAGTGAATTATTATCGAATGGAAACTAATCTACTCGATTATTAAAAAAATGTAATTAAAAATATAAATAAAATTAATTCAAATTTTTTTTAACAATTTGTCAGCTTTAGCAAAAACTTGTTTCTTTTTTATATTTATTATTTTTATATAATAGGTGGCGCAAAAAATACTTGCTATTTTTCCCAGCATCATGTTTTCTGTTAAAATGACGTCACTTTTTAAAATAACATTTATTTTTGTCTGTCTGTCGTAATTCTTGTAAAGTTTCACAATGTATCAAACACACTCTTTAAAAAAAACAAAAAAAAACTCGCTTAATCTTATGCCTAACTCTAGGTAAAAGTGGCAAGCCTCCTCCTTAACAATAACGCTAAGTACAAGTGGCAGAGCTCCTCACTAAACAAACTTGTAAGCTCATATAAGCATTAAAAAAAAAAACAGCGTAAAAAATGTTTAAAGAAAAGTGCACATGATTAATCTCCCATAAAAAAAATAAATTGGTAAACTGTCCTAAAACGCTAGGATGGTCTTGAAATGGTGAATTATTTTACATTTATTTGAAACCAACCCCCACTCTAAATTCCAGAATTGGTTTTGTTTCTATCAACTCTTCAGGATGTTCACACATAATTTTCCTTAGCCCTATCATTAACCCAAAGTCGGAGTGGCAACCTCTTCACCTTCTCATAATTGTACAAAGACCCTCTTAAAACCACACATAATAGCTTTTTAGAAAAAAAAAAAAATGCCCAAGATTTATCTATCATTGAGGAAAAAAGTAGGGGGGGGTAACTGCCCTAAAACGCTTCAATGATTCAAAATGGGAAATCATTTTACATTAAATTCTAAAATTTTTGTTTATCTTTTATTAAAGTTTTTCAAGTTATTCACATGTAATTGTCTATAAAGGTAGAATCACATTTTGAAGAGGTGGTCAGATGAGTAGGGGTAACAGAAGGTATTAATTAATCTACAATAATACCAAAAAAATATTGCAATATATTCATTTTTAAACAGTCCTAGATTTCGATTTCAGTTTTGGGCACATATAATGCATTACAATTCAACTTTGAGTTCTCTAATTTTTTTTTCTTTTAATGTGGATACATAGCATTTTTAAGGAATTGCAAAATATGTATGTGCATTTACTGCAGATTATTTGGAAACCATTCATTTCTGGAGATTTTCAGTAGCATATTCAGATTTCTTGCACAAAAATACACGTATATGGTAAATTTTATTGCTTAGTCTTGTGTTTTAACAAAATATAACATTTTTACTGAAAAAGTAGTGTAAAAAATGTGACAAAACACATACGGTCTTAAAAAGGGAAAAATATCCAAACGGGCAAGGCAAAAATAGTCATAACTTCCATAATTTTAATTGGATTTAAAAAATTTAAAAAGATTCTTTCTTAGTTTATCAAGCTCTTTCTATATATACCAATATTGAAAGATTTTAAGCGATTTAAATTTTTTCATGTGTATTGCTATTAAAAACCACTTTTCCAGGGTTTGCACAGACTTGAAAAGTTCTTGAATTTTGACTTTAAAAAAAAAAGCCTTATTTCTATTATTACCTTGAAAAATCCTTGAAAATATGGAAAATGTTATGAAAATCTCTTGAAAGGCCTTGAAATTCTTATTCTTTATGTCCAGTAAAAATTTGTGTTGAAACTATTAAAAATAAAATCAAAATAAATATTATTAAATTATTTTTTAAGTATTAATAAAAATACCATTAAGATAGTTTCAAATATTGAAAATATAATCAAAATACATTGTTTTGAAATTGCATAGTATTGTTGTTGTGGATACAAGAGTTACTTCCCATGATCACAAAACAAAACTATCTTAGGAGATAAAGTGTCAAATCTCCCTCTATTTTTGCTTTCATTTATAATTTAATTTTTTGTGAGTAGAGGAGTATTAGCTATGTTGGTTGAAAATTTTAAAGTCGTAAAGAGAGGTAATATTTGAGATGAAATAAAAAGCAATTAAAACTTAAAAACACCAAAAAACGGTGCAGGAAGATTGCAAAGTAACTTTTATTGGTTGTGTATTTGATTTTCGACCACTTTTTCGAATTGCTCTGGATTGTAAAACAAACCCCAGATTCTGTTTTGAAAACTTAAATTTTGTCTGTATATAACTTTGAAAAAAACTTTGAAATGAACATTGAAAATCTGTACGAACTCTGTTTTCTTCTTTCCTTTTTTCAGGATGAACCTACAAACAATCTCGATATTGAATCGATTGATGCTCTTGCCGATGCAATCAACGAATATGAAGGAGGTAACATTGCTTTTCTTTACATTTTTAATCAAACTTTTGATAAAGACGGGTTTTGTATGAATGTGTTGCTCAATGTTGTAAGCAATCGGTAATTCTTTCACATTATATGAATGGTGAGAATTGAAATTCAAATGTTGTTCAGCCAAGGTTTGTTTTCTATATTATTACTATGAGGCTACTTCATGGAGTGGGCAAGTGGTCTGATGTTGTTGCAGTTTTGTTCAGAGATAGGTTTTAAAATCCGTAACACCGTGTTTCAGCAGAAGGACAAATTCAAGATGACTTGGATGCATGCTGGTTCCAAACAATGGCACTTGATAAACTATGTGTTACTCAGAAAATGTGAGATGAGGGCTATCTGCAGTGTTCGTGTTATGCGTGATGCAGAGTGTTGGACCAACTATTGGTCGGTCAATGCAAACGTTAAGCTTGTGAAGCCCAAGACGAGAGGACCTGGTGAGGTTATCCCAAAGCGACTTAATGTTGAGCGTCTAAGGGATAATATTGTGAGGGAGAAAATAGTTAAGGAGATGGAAGAGATTGACTGAAAACTCTTGGCCTGCTTTTAGGGAGTCTGTCTATGAGGTATGTGAGAGAGTATTAGGTTATTGTGAACATAAACATCAGGATTGGTTCAATGAGAATGATACTGAAATTCAAGCTCTGCTTGATTCAAAGGCCAGGGCATTGCATGCTTATCTCGGAGGTGGTTTGACGGATGTGATCAAGATCAATTGAGGGACAATTTTAAGGCAATCAAAGGTGAGGTGCAGAGGAGGTTGTGAAACATACAGGACGAATGGTGGAGGCAGAAAGCTGAGGAAATACAGCTTGCCTCGGATTCTAACAACACTAAGGTCTTATACAGCTTACTGCATGCGGTTTATGGATCATCCAGATCACCTATCACTCCATTGCACTCGAGAGATGGTGGGGATCTTCAAGACCCTACCAACATTCTTCAGAGATGGAGGGAGCATTTTGATAACCTCCTAAACAGGCCTTCTTGCGTTAATCAGGAGTTTGTTAGGTTGATTCCTAGCAATCCGGTCAAGGATATCTTGGCAGAGGTTCCCTCTCTCCAGGAGGTTGAAGCAGCTGTCCATAAGCTGAACAATGGAAAGTCTCCTGACCTGAATCAGTTGCATAGAGAGATCTTTAAATGTTCTGGGCCCAAGATGATGCAACACTTGGCGGACTTGTTGCAGACTGCTTGGCATGGTGAGTATGTTCCACAGGATTGGCGGGATGCATTGATTGTGATGCTATACAAGGGGAAGGGCGCCAGATATAAATGTGGAAACTATTGGGGCATCTCATTGCTGTCAGTAGTTGGTAAGGTTCTCTGTAGGATCATGCTTGACAGAATGCTTTCCAAGAAATTTGGTAATTTCGCCACCATTTATTTATTTTTCAAGCTATTCTCATGAAACTTGGCACTCTTATATAAAATTGTGTTCTTTCTGATTATGCAGTCAAATTTGATGTATCTCTTTACCATAAGCCATGAATTATAAATTAAGATGTACAAACTTCATGGTATCATACAGTGGGTGTCTATTTATGAACAAAACTAAGTATTGTAGTGGTATTTAAATATAGCTTTTACCAAAGGAGAGCTTAATCTGGAGTGTCGTCATTGAATGCCTAAAGAGCATTCATGGCCAGTATTTACTACTCCACTCAAAGAAAAAAAACTTGAGTAGATATGAATTAATCTCAGAAATAAATCGAAGAAAATTTTTCATATAGATTTTGGATTTCTGTAAAAGATGGAAATTCCCATAGTCGACCAGAACTTATGCATTTTGGAACCAGTCCAATTTTCAATTTTGTAAATCCTCTCTATCTGGCCCAAAATATACCATGCAACCATAAATCGTACTCTACATGAATCCTCAATATAGCTTTCACAGTACCAGGATACCAGGAATCCTAATAAGCAACAACTATATATTCACCAGTTGATTGTAATTTTTGTCATTGTTGTTTTACTGAAAATTCAATTACGTAAACAAAGAAATAAAACTAATTTTTTACCTTGTTTCCACCTTAACATTTAAAATGATTACTTTAAAGGTTTTAGGGTATGCTGAAAACGAATATCGCATTTGAATTTTCTGCAAATAAGTAGTTTTCCGGATATTAAGCAATTTCATTTCTTATGTTATTGCTGGTGGCCATCTTGGTACGCGCAAGCATGCAAACGCAACCCTGAGAAACTATGCACAAATGCACAACCCAAATTGCCAACAGCAATAACATAAGAAATAATATTGCTTAATATCCGGAAAGTTACTTATTTGTGGAAAATTTAAATGCAATATTCGCTTTCAGCATCTTGAAAACTTTAAAAGGTAGTCATTTTAAAGAAATGTTATGGTGGAAACAAGGTAAAAATTTACAAATTGCATCACAATAAAATTCTTTATCGAACCGCCTAATTATTATTATTATTATTATTTGGATATCCTCAGTTAAAAAAAAAACGGGTTTGTTTAACAGATTCGAAAAAATGGTCTTGACAAGGAGTTAAAAATAAATTCAAGTTTCACAATATCTTTTTTATTTAATTGTTAGGTGAAAGTACAGAATAGTTAACAAAACACTCTTCCTTCCCCATGTTAAGAATGGGTTTCTAAATAACGTTATTATTTCAGCATGGTAGCATAAGTGCACAAGTACCTTTCATTTGTTACTAGCGGGGGTACCCGCCATTGCCCGGGTGTCTAGAGGTGTTATATTTTGCTATTATTATTAAGTGTTCTTATTAGTAAGGATAAGAGTCTTCAGAGTGGTCATGGAAGTAAGAGATCTTTGAGGTTCATGTGTGTGATATGGAGACATTAACACGTGTATATAAAGAGAGAGTGAGAGTTTATAAATGAGAGAGATTGCATATAAATACATTTTGAGGTGTTTTCATATCTAGATAGACCGATAGGTTGGCATTTATGCCGATGGATTGACAGGTTGGCATTTATGCGTTGACAGTTCGTATGAACGGGAGTGTTTATATAACATAAATAGAACAACACATATACTTTCTAAACATATATTTTTTAGATGATGAATTTCGGATAGTTCTTATATATAAATTGACAATACCTTTTTCATGTAATGATGGACACAGGAGAAGGCAGTTATAAAAAACATGATGAGCATTTATTCTTCCCTTGACCGGTCAATGGCTTTGCGTTCAGGAATTCAAAGGTTCACATTCTAATGTTTCAAAAGTGACCATCTCGCTTCTAGACGTTCGACTCCCATGTCTGGACCCAGACTATTGTCTGACTCTGACTCTCTGCCTCCCTTCTTCTGACTTCTTAGTAACTAACTCTCACTTCCTATATTGAGAAATCCATGCATGTCCGGCCAACGTGACCACAATTCACGTGCCATCAACATGCGCGACCTGCACGTTTCCGAACATTCTGATTTCCCATTTTTCCTTTGTTGTTTTCACAAAATGTTAAAACTTTTAAAAAATCGGAAACAAAAAAAACGAACGTGATGCAAACGAACGATGTTAAAATTTCTTAAAATCGGAAAAACAAAAGCAAAAAAAGAAAACACGAACGTGATGGAAAAAAAAAAAAAACAATGTTAAAACTTTTTTTTTAAATCTGAAAAATAAAAACAAAAAAACAGCAAACACAAAAAATGGCATAAATAACCCTGTTTCAATATAGTATTGTTTGGAAATCAAATTTGAAAAACTTGAAAATAATTGTTTAAAATTGACAAACTCAGAATAAAAAATGACTAGTTTAATAAGACAAAAGCAGAAAAACAGTTTTCTATTTTTAAGAGAATGCTTTAGTCAGCTCAGCGCCATTATGTTAGCATTAGAGTTTAGCGAGCCATTTATCTGTTAATTTCTATAAAAGATAACATTTTAAAGAAATTTCCGCATAATTGACGTAACGTAAAAAAATCCCAATAAGCTTTGGGGGGGAAAAAACATGTTTTGAACAATTGAATTTTTTATTTTTTATTCAAAAATAAAAAATAATTATTAAAACAAAAGCAGTAGTTTTTATTTTATTCAAGAAAATAAAAGGTACTCATGTACTTATTCAGCCGTGCTGAAATAATGACATTATTTAGAAAGCCATTCTTAACATGGGATGGGAGGGTGTTGTGTACCTATTCTGTACTTTCACCTAACAATTTAATTTCACTGCGTTTCGATCTACAACATTCCATGAGAGGTACGTATACGCTAAAGCTTTTTTTTATTTTTTTTATCAACACAACTGCTAATTTTGACTTTCACCAAATTTCCTTTAAAAAAAAACAATTAGAAACTCTTCAAACATTGAGTGAGGTATTTAAACCATTAAAAAAAAAAAAATAACAACGGTAACGTAAGTGCATAAACAAATTTTTTTTTATTGTTTTTCTTTGCTTTCATTTTGTTTGTTTGTTAAATTCGGCAAAAAAAAAAAAAATAACAAAAGAATACAAAAACAATAGGTATCGTAAAACTTTAATTAAACTTTTAAATAATATTTAAAACTAGCACAGATTCCATTTTGACTTTCACCAATTTTCATGTTAATAATTACATAAACTCCGGCAAAAAAAAAAAAAAAAAAAAACAGATAAAATTATAACAAAAATCGGTGAAGCTTAGATAATTAGGTCCTGCAGACGAGTCTCATTCTGACATTCAGGAAATTTAGGTTAACAACTGATGAAGCTACCGAAAAGTAACATATAAACAAAATATTTTAGAAAATAATTTCTTAATTTTACTTAAAAATTGATTATAAAGAATTAAAAAAAAAAAATTATTGAAAAATATTGCAAAGTGTTTACATAGCTGGTTCTTTGTGATAATAGGGGCATCTGAAACCTCCCTTCCAAAACGAAAAAATCTTTAGTGTTTTTACTATTTTAAAGCGCTTTTTATTTATTTATTTTTTTTAAACCCAAGTAGTGGCTAGTTAACTCAGAACAGCAAGTGCGCATAGCGGAAATTCTTCTGGGTTTAGATTTATTGTAATGCTTTTATGGTGGTCAAAAAACGTTTTTCAGCCGCCATATTAATTCCTATTTACTTGCTTCCCCATGAGGGCAGAGTTAGACACAAGGTTGGTTTTTAATGTAGAGAAGCATTTATTACTAAAAAACGAAATGGTGAAATATAAAAGCAAGTTAAGTTAAACATTTTTTTATTCAAAGAATTAAAGAAAGAAAAAATTCAAAGAAATTTCGAAACTCATTGAGATAAAGATTACCTTTAAAGTAGTTAATAAAATTCTTGTACATCATATTAAATGTTATGAAAAGTTCTATGACATTTTTATCATAAAAGCATTAATCTCACTTCAAACAAACAGTTCAACTTAAAAAATATAAAAAAATCGTAATGAAAGAATCGTAAATCTAAGATATTTTTTAATGATGCAATTCTGATTCCCCCCAAAATACACGATTCTTATGATTCTGATTAATTGTCCCACCACTAATATATATATAATATTTTTACTAAAAACTCTTTCTGTTCTACTTTTTTTAGGTGTCATTATTGTCAGTCACGACGAGCGTTTGATACGAGAAACCGACTGCCAGTTGTGGGTAATTGAAGACACTACAATAAATGAAATTGAAGGAGATTTTGATGATTACCGACGTGAGTTGCTTATGTCTTTGGGTGAAGAATTGGTCAATGCAGCAGCAGCCTCTTCCTCCTCAGTCAAATGATTTTTGTAGACCTTAAAATGATTTTTAATATTAATAAAATTGAGTCGCACTTTGATTATTACATCCGTGATTTTCGTCTTTCTTTTTTTTTTTTCTTTTTATAAATAATGGCTTGATATTTCTTCTTCAGAATGCAAAAAAAAAAAAAAAATTAAATTTCAATGATGGATCTGAATTCTTGAGATGAGTGTTGTATAGGGGTTACATATTTATAGATGACAGGAGTTCATATTAGAGACATGTATAACGGGGATTCATATCGAGAGCACATATATGACGATAGTGATGACAATTCTGAGGGGAAGACATTTATATTACAGTTCTTTTAACACATATTAGAGAAGGGGTGATTTATTATTATTATGAAGGAGGCACATTACTTGGAAGAGGTTATACAAGAGTTCGTTATAAGATGATAATAAAACACATTTACCTTTTCCATTATGAGGAATGACGACACGAGACAAACAGTCACAAACATAGATGTTTTTTTTATTCTTCAACCGGCTGATCGGTGATGTCAGGAACTCAAGCCTTTTCGACTACATGGTCTACTCTCCTCTCTTCGCTTCTAAAGGGCTCTCCTCTCAATCTCTCTGGATTCTTATCTACTGACTCTCTCTCTCATCTCTGTCTACTGTCTCTTTTTACTGACTCTCTAACTTCGAACCCTCGATCCTATATTAAGAAATCTCTGTTTATATGACGTCAGATATGTGTTTACAAACGTGACTAATTTTCACGTGGATTTACAAATGTTTGTCCAAACACACTTTTGGCAAACAAAGAATCCTCAATTCTAATTCTAACCTATTTTTAAACAATATTTTTTTAACCCGCATTGTCCATTCTTTTAACTGACATATTCAATATCCAGATTTCTAAAAGAATGGACAATTGACTCTTTTTCCAACATAAACAATATTTAGCTATTTCTAAAAGAATTAGCAATCCACTGCATTTCTAGGATTTCAATTTATCCATTATCTTTTAACACTTGCCTACAGGGTTCGATTCTAGCCTTTTCCTAATATCATTTTCACTTATCTAGTATGTCTTCTTACTTACATGAGAGGGGGACAGCTCTTTCATATAACATGAGGATTAATAGTTTGTATCATTCAGACTACAATTCTTACTATTGGGATCTTTGAGATGAGTAATTTGAATATTTATTTATTTGCGGACTCTTTTCCTTATCTTTATAATTTTTGTTTCACAACGAGTATTAGTTGGCCAAAATGTGGCGAGATGACAACAACTATGGAAGGCAGTAATTGTGTTGTATCATAAAGGGGAGACCATGTGTGTGATTGTCTAAATGTTTTGTCTATTAATTGTATATTCATATTTAATTGTTCGTATGCAGTTGTGTGTGTGTGTGTGTGTGTGTGTGTGGTACATGTATTTTGAACATACCTTCTTCATGCGTCATTGATCTTCCACCTGGAATTCATTTCGTGTCTTGGAGGGGAGACTAGAAACCTGTTTTGGATGAAAATTCATTCACTCCAAGACGATGAATTGGTTTTATAGTTTTTTTTATTCACCTTCCAAATCGATCGCAGAAGAAATGGAAAGTGAATTCTTGCAAGGTCTTATTTTCACACGCATCAGACCCCCCCCCCCCCCCCCGCCGCGTCTAAAACCATGATAAATGGTTCTTGTAGAGGTCGATCTCACTCCGTGTTAAATCCATTAAATAGTACAAAGAAGAAAGAGTAGACATCATTATTTATTATGTAATAAAAAAAAACATCTTTTTATTTTGTCTTGATTGGAAAACGATTAAAAACGGATAATAGTAAACTTTACGGAATGCAAGGTACCATGCTCTGAAGCAAGTTCCATGTGGGCTGGCGAGATTTATGACTCCCCAAATCCAACCGATTGTATAGCAAGGAAATCTTGTGTGGGCACGCTTCGAAAAACTACCTTATTTAGATGTGACACAATAGTGTTATGAATTCATGCAGAGAGGTGCATACTGCAGTGAAGGGGGTGTTTGACCAGATGGGGTGGGGGTGCAGAGAAATGCAAAGACTTGGCTAGCGATAAGGGACCAACCGCCAAGCTGTCATTCTTGGTTTTTTACACACAAGCCAGATGGCATATCATCTCAAAAAGGAGACAGAATTAAAATTATCTTCTTGAGATGTCGGAAGATGTTTTTATTTGGAGAGGCATTGCTGATAAAGACCTCACGCAGTGTTGAGTGAGGAAGTCCTGAGGGCTGCCATGGATATCAGTGTGAGCAACCACCATCCTCCCAGGAAAGAGAGGGAGGGGTGTTGAGTGGTTGAGACAAGGAGAGGCCTTGAGAGGAAGAGAGAAAAGGATGTTTTTAACCACTCCCTCTCCCTTCTGGGAGAGGTGTTGAGTGATTGAGACAGGCAGAGAGAAAGGATGTTCTTAACTTACTCTTCGGAAAAAGGATTCTGAAAAGATTCAAGCTGTGGCCAGCAAACTGAACAGGTGTTTCTTGGCCTGAGGGCCCCTCAAGGCCTGATGTTATGATGTCAACTGGACTTTGTTAATGGGCGATCTGTGACTTTACTTGTCTGGTCAAGCATCATTCACTTCTTGTAGGCAGTATCGGTTGTGAACTGATGAGATTAATAAATAGTTTGTTATTGTTTATAAACCGGAGTTCTCTTTGTGGTGAGGATGTGTAATAAATTGCGAACAGACGGGCTTACCTGACAAACGCTCGAGGTGTGCACTCTGCAAAGCGAGCACGTCTAAAGAAAAATGGCAAGATGGCGGCGGCCGGTTAATATTGCCAAGTAATCACGCAAAATCTCGTGTTGTCTCGCACACACGAGAGTTCAGCTTAGCATAAAAACGGGTCACTGTGAGCAAGAAGCGAGAAGGAAAAACGTAGTCAGGAAAAGACGACGCTTCTGACGACTGAGAAGAAAAAAGAAGAAAAAGAGCAAGAAGTAGAAGAGGAAGAAGAGAACGATACATGAGAAGACGAGGTGTGTGCGGTTTTGAGTAAATCGAAACAGACAGAAAAAAAAAACTCTGATTACAAGCTATTTCGGCTTTGGTATGGAGAAATTTGACATCAGATTAATTCCGGAATTCGATGGCTCCCCCACTGGTCCCTCGGTGGTCGAATGGCTGGAAAAGGCTGAGCGCGTTTGCCGGTTGTGCAAGAGTAAAGACCCAGCTATGGTTATCCCATTGAGACTCACTAAAGGGGCTTATGCCGTGTACCAGCAGCTAGGGGAGGATCCAACCATGGAGCAGATTACACAAGCGCTATACGGGGCATTTGGTACAGACCCTTTTGTCGCCTGGAGGCAGTTTTCCGAACGCCGACTTGGGCCGGGGGAGACAGTGGATGTCTACATGGCCGACTTGAAAAAGCTTGCCACTCCCTTCGGCGGTGCAAGTGATCGCATATTGGCATGCGCCTTTTTGTCGGGACTTCCGGATGAGGCAAGTCGACTGCTGCGAGCATCGTCAAGACTCACTGAGATTGGATTGGAGGAGTTATTGGCAAGAGCACGAAACATCTTGAAAGACGATCGAGAACTATTCTCCGCAGCTGTTGACACTCTGGACTCGCCAACGAAGGGTCTACAATGCTATACCTGTGGTGGCCCCAACCACTTTTCCAGAGACTGCAAAAGCGGTACAAGGCGCACCCCTAATTATGGAGCACGACAAGTAATACGGTGTCATCAATGCAATAAGCCAGGCCACATAGCGCGGAATTGTCCGGGAAACGGGCAAGGGGAGGACGCCGCAGCGCTAGCACCCTCCCCAACGCGGCATTGAACAAAGCGCTGCCTGCAGTAACAGTTCAAGTTGATGGATGTGAACGTTCAGCGCTGGTTGACACCGGCTGTACCCAAACCCTTCTTCGAAAGGAATATTGCGCCACATGGAAGAAACGAAGGATCCCTGTACTTACTGTTGGCCAAGGCTCATTGGTGTGTTGTGGGGTCAGCGTTGTTCATATCAGCATTGGCAATGGCTCTCCGGTTGCTGTGACGGTGTTAGTGGTCAATGGGGAGCTGCTCGGATATGACCTTCTCCTTGGAATGGACGCTATCACACAGCTAGGCGGAATTACTGTGAACGGCGCCGGTGATGTGAGCTTCTCTCGACCAAACAAACAAATGTGTGCAGCAATCACTCTCGATGAGCCCGACTTCCATGCAGAATACGATGAGGGCACAAACACTTGGACAGCGTCCTGGAAATGGGCAGGCGACCAGCCACCAGTGTCATTGCGGAATCGACTTACAGAGTATCCTCCTCCTGCGTGGCTTAGGGGGCAGTACGAGGCAGAACTTCAAGTGTGGCTGGATAATGGCTGGTTAGTTCCATACCCAGAGGATGAGCTCGGGCCCCCGCGGGGGCTTATTCCCCTGATGGCTGTCAGACAAGAGAACAAGCAGAAAGTTCGACCTGTTCTTGATTACCGGGAAGTTAATGAATACGTTGACCCACACACTGCGGGGGCTGATGTCTGTGCTCATAAACTACGGGAGTGGCGGCGGCAGGGTGCGGAAGCAGCCATACTGGACTTGCGAAGAGCGTACTTGCAAATACGTGTTGAGAAATCGCTGTGGCCGTTCCAGACGGTGGTGATCAAAGGAACTCGCTATTGCTTGACCAGGCTAGGATTCGGCCTGAATGTAGCCCCTAACATCATGACAGCAATCATGCAGGCGATCCGGCGTCAAGATGAAGCGGTGCAACATGCGACATCGTCGTATATAGACGACATTTTTGTCAATGAGAGCCTCCTGTCTGCCCAGGCGGTCAAAGAACACTTCGAGCACTTCGGATTGTCGTGCAAGGAGCCGGAACGGCTACAGGACGGGGCGAAAGTGCTCGGACTGCAGGTGAGCGGAAGTGCAGATGGCCTTCAATGGGGAAGGAGTGGTGAAATCCCGGAAATCCCATCTACCATCACACGTCGGAGCACGTTTTCCATTTGCGGAAAATTGGTGGGTCACTTCCCTGTGTGTGGATGGCTCCGAGTGGCTGTAGCGGCCATAAAGCGATGGGCAACTTCTATGTCAACTGGATGGGATGATGAGGTGCATGATCCTGCCCTGCGAAGCATGCTGGTGGAAGTTGTGGCCAGAGTGACCAATGATGACCCTGTACGGGGGAGCTGGTGCGTCGATGGGAGTGAATTTACAGTTTGGGTAGACGCCAGCTCACTTGCCCTTGGCGTTGCTCTGGCGGTCGACGGAAGGATAATAGAAGATGCCTGCTGGCTTCGGCCGGAGAATGACGCCAAGCATATAAACCTAGCTGAACTCGATGCTACACTGAAAGGAGTCAATCTAGCGCTTCAGTGGCAGGCTAGAATCCTTCACATCATCACGGATTCCACGTGTGTGCATCGGTGGATGACCAATGCCTTGAACGGAAAAGCACGTCTGAAAACGAAGGCGTCGGCCGAAATGTTGATCCGGAGGCGGCTTGCTACCCTAACCGAAACCACTAAGGAATACGACTTGGTCATAGATGTGACACTGGTGCAGTCCTGTTTGAATCAGGCGGATCGTCTGACCAGAGTGCCACGCCGTTGGCTAGACCTGCCAAAAGAAGTGAACGAGTCAGCACCTGTAAATTGCGCTGCAGTGGGACATAGACTCAGCCCGGAGCATATTAATGATGTCCATTGCCAAAGCGGGCACCCCAGTGTAAACCGAACGCTTTATTTCGCCAGATTGGTCGACCCCTCTGTGTCTCGGAGGGCTGTGAAATCTGTTATGGGAAGCTGCAACACCTGCCGATCGATTGACCCAGCACCTGTCCGGTGGAAGAAGGGAATACTCAGTGTGAAGCGTAATTGGGATAGGATTGCGATGGACATAACGCACTACAACGGGAGGCATTTTTTGACGCTTATCGACTGTGGATCATCTAGGTTTTCATTGTGGCGGCCCCTTTGCCGGCAGGACGCGGCTGCCATTATCCATGAGTTGGAAGGTGTGTTCCTCGAGTGTGGCCCTCCTTCTGAAATACTCATCGACAATGGCCCCGCTTTTGTTAGTGAGCCGTTTAAACAGTTTGCAGATGGCTGGGGTGTCCATCTGCGTTTTCGGTGTGCCCATGTTCCCAGTGGAAACGGGATTATTGAGCGCAATCACAGAACGGTTAAGACAATCGCAGCGCGGAAGGGGTGTACGGTACCTGAAGCAGTCTATTGGTACAATGTCACCCCTAAGGACGATGTTTCACCCTCCACCGCGCCAGCCAACGCGCTACATACATACTGTGTCAGGGTGAGAGGTTTGGAGAGCAGCTCACTACCCGAACCGGAGCCATCACAAAAGAACATAAAAGAAGGAGATGTCGTCTGGGTTAAAAAACCCCGAGGCCAGTGCACGACTCGCTACGGAACCGGTCATGTCACTGAAGTGATCAGCCCGCAGGCGGTGTGAGTTGATGGAGTACCTCGTCATATTAAAGACTTAAGATCAGTATTCCAAACGCAGCTGCCGCTTGACGAAGACAGTGAAATTGAATCCGTGACCAGCGACCCATCATTCTGGTTCATGACGGCTTCAACGCACAGCGACACTGAGAGTGGTAGCCTTCAAAGTACTGACCCTCCTGCTGATGATGAAGACCCGGACGGTGATACTGCGATGCTCAGCTTTAGGTTCGCCGACCTTCGTGTCACGGAAGACAGCGCAGACGATGATGAAGCCCCGAATCCCCCTCTCCGAAGAAGCACTCGAAGAAAAAGGCCACCGCCTCCCTGCTCTTTCTGTGATAATGAGATCAGGGGGGAGTGTGTAATAAATTGCGAACAGACGGGCTTACCTGACAAACGCTCGAGGTGTACACTCTGCAAAGCGGGCACGTCCAAAGAAAAATGGCAAGATAGCGGCGGTCGATTAATATTGCCAAGTAATCATGCAAAATCTCGTGTTGTCTCGCACACACGAGAGTTCAGCTTAGCATAAAAACGGGTCACTGTGAGCAAGAAGCGAGAAGGAAAAACGTAGTCAAGAAAAGACGACGCTTCTGACGACTGAGAAGAAAAAAGAAGAAAAAGAGCAAGAAGTAGAAGAGGAAGAAGAGAACGATACATGAGAAGACGAGGTGTGTGCGGTTTTGAGTAAATCGAAACAGACAGAAAAAAAAAAACTCTGATTACAGAGGACTCTTTTTTTTTTTTTTTTGCAGCAAGCTGATCTGACCAGCAGAGAGGACACAGAAAACCCGGAGACCACATAGAACAAGAGCTGATTGGATCGAGAGGCAAAGCACCTCACCATGGAAACAATGTGAAAGCAATCACAGGCCACTTTGTGACAGAACAATGTTCGAGCGAAAAAAGCACCTGTTATATCGGGTGCAGTTAGTTCCCGTTATATATATATACACACAAAGCCATGTTTATAGTTGGTGAGCCAAATTATTTAATCTGTTTTGCATAGTTTAGCAAATTCTATATGGTGATCTTGAAGACAAAATATTTAATAAAACTATTAAACCCTTTATTTACGTAAGCTATGTTGATATTTTCATTTTGACCAATAATATTGACCAAAGATGCAAATTTTAGAACCTTTTCCAAAGTAACTTCTTAAATTCACCATGAAATTAAATCTAAATAATAAAAATCCATTCTTTTCTTGAAAACTAACAATTTCTTAACACTTCTAGTTATATAAAAAAATAACTAAATGGCTTAAATTCTTCTTTTAAATTTCAAGAGTGAATGCCTTTATCACTAAAAATAGCCATTGTTAAAAACGTACTAAACCTGACTACACATTCACGGTAATTCTGACAATACTCCTTGTTTGGGATGACTAAAAATTAAAGAAAAAGAAAAACCCTGTCAATCTGTGTCTGCAATGCTTAAGTGGAACCACAGTGCTTCATCAGTGTAACTGGCCCCAAGAGATTCAACCCCTAGGCCAAGTGAGCCATTTGCTAATTGCTATTATACCTACAGGCCTTGATTGCTTTAGATAAATCCACTAGTAGATATCAGGTGGGTGTATATGTGTTTGGTTGCGTAATAGATTGGACGCACCGATCAGTATGTTAACCAATAATCTTTCAATGAGAATCAAGATAGCATAAATGTTAAAAGAAAAAGATAAAAATGGGACTTGGGTGGCATTAGCCAGAAATGAAATAGAAAGCAAAATTTTGTAAGCCAAAGAAAAAAAAAATCGATGGATGCCAGGCGTATCTTGTATAACTTTGCCTCCCCACGGGACAGTTAGACATGAGGTTGTTTTTTAACGTGCAGAAAAGGAACAAAAATAAAAATTATTTCAGTTGTGAAGGATTTCTCCTCCACTGAAAGAGAAAAAATTGAAGTGCAGCCTCTGTAGAACAGATACTACACTTTGATCTTGGCCTGAAGGCCAAGAATGTCTGCTTATGTTAGTATTTATTTGTTTCCCCATGAAAGCAAAATGTGACACAAGGTTGTTTTTAATGTAGAGGGAAAACCAGCTCCCCTAAAGCAAGGGAGAAAATGGAGCACTATGGCAGTATTCAAAAATAATAATTGTCTCAGTATGAGGAGTTTCCCCTACATTGACGAAGGACCAGTTAATTTAAGTGTAGCATCAGAACAGATACTACACTTTGAGATATCAAATTCTTTATTTGGGCTAAAATTACAATGTAAATTTTTTTTTTTTTTTATGCTTTTTTTTTTTTATTATTACATTTTCACCCCATACAAGGCACATTGCCACTTTGGTGTAGGGGGCTACTAACAGGGGCAACAACTACTGGGGTACTACATAGGGATTTGGGCAGCAAGATGTTGGTTCACGTTGCACTTGAACTTCTGAACGTCAGTACAGTTGGGGAAGCAGGGACCTGGAATGGAATTCCAAAGTCTGGCGGTTCTGGGGAAGAGACTACTGGAGTAGAAAGATCTTTTACATCTAGGGACTTTTACAATGTGGGGGTGGGATTTTGCAGCCTGTCGAGGGTGCTCACGTCGTGGGGGCACAAGTGCTTGCAGTTCGTCAGAGCATTCACCATTATAGTACTTGTAGAATAGGCAGAGGGATGCAACGTTTCGTCGATGGGACAGAGGCTGAAACTTAGATGCCAGTTCAGGGCCTATCAGATTTGCGACTCTCTTTTGAACCTTGTCAAGGAGCGAGAGACTAGTAGCCGATGCACCAGCCCAAATATGACAGCAATACTCCATACATGGGCGAATGGTTGCCTTATAGAAGTACAGGATACTTTCAGGTGTTAGTAGTTTTCTAGCATGGTAGAGAGAGCCCACCTTCTTTGCAGCGGCCCTGGCAATGCTCTCGATGTAATTGTTCCAACTCATGTTTCCTATGAACGTTAGACCAAGGAGTTTGAAAGACGTGCTCTCAGATAAAGAGTCGTTGGCCATTGCTATAGGTGGTAGAAAAGGTTTCTTGTAATTATTGAATGAAACTAGTTTAGTCTTGGCGGCATTGAACGTGACCATCCATTTTTGTCCCCATTCCACTACAAATTGGAGGTCATCTTCTAGAGTTTCTGCCATTTCTTTAGATATGTGTTCATTTGTTTTCCTGTCGTGTCTGTTATAGAGTGTGATGTCATCAGCATATATACCCATCTCAGAGGAAATTTTGTCGGGGAGGTTATTTATGAATATCAGGAACAGCAGAGGTCCAAGGATAGACCCCTGGGGCACTCCCGCGTTTATATCATATTGTTTAGATGTACGACCGTCGAGGACAACCTGGATCTTTCTCTTATCTAAGAAGGATTTAATTATGCTAAGTATTCTACCAGTGATACCGTATGATCCAATCTTCCTGAGGAGACCCTCATGCCATACCCTGTCAAAAGCCTTAGATATATCTAGAGCTACTGCTCTGCCCTCCCCCGCTTTGTCCAGTGAATGGTATATCCGTTCAGAGATTATAATTAGAATGTCTGCTCTGGAACGGGCTTGTCTAAATCCATATTGTTTGTCAGTCAGAAGTTTAGCATCTGTAAGGTGACGGACTAGAGCATGGTTGATTAAGGTCTCAAATATTTTGGCAAAATGTGGGAGGAGGCTAATGGGGCGATAATTTAATGGGTCAGTTCTTTTGCCAGAATTCTTGAATACTGGTACCACAGAAGCAGTTTTCCAACAGCCCAGAAAGCAAGATTCATTAAGGCATTTGTTGTAGAGTTTGGAGAGAACTGGGGCTACTTCAGCTGAGCACTTTTTTAATAGCACAGCTGGGATTAGGTTGGGTCCACATGCTTTTGAAGTGTCAAGATATTTTATGATAGCATGTACTTGAGCAGGGGTGATTTGTAAATCGTCTAGCGTGGCGTCTGTCCGCATAGGAAATTCAGGTAGGGGGTGGTTGGAAGGGTCCAGTGTGGAGTTTGAGGCAAATCGACTGGCAAGCATGTTAGCCTTTTCGGTTGCTGAGCAAACAACCTTGTGATTGTTGGTTAGTGGGGAAATTGTTGATTGCCCATTATTTACTACACTGTTGTAGATTTTCCAGAAGTCTCGAGTTCCTAGTTTTTGTGCTTCTATGCGTTTTTTAGTGGTTTCAGTAAATTCTCTCTTAGCTGTCGCTATTTCTTTCTTAACAGTACTTCTAGCTTCTATGTACTTCTGTTTGTTTGAACTGGACTTATGTCGGTTAAATCTGTGGTATGCATGCTGCCTTTGAGCAATGGCAGTTGCACAAGTCGAAGTAAACCATTGGGGAGAGTGGGGCTTGCTATAGAATTTCCGCATGGGAACATGCGCTTCGATTGCAGTTTTGAACCATTCAGTGGTCTCGTTAGCACACTGTTCAGCAGGAAGAGAAAAGATATTTCCCCATGGGGCATCTCTGATAAGATCTCTAATTGCTTCCCAGTCAGCCTTTTTATAATATCTCGTTGTTTTGAGCACTGGCTCTTCAGTTTTGGCTCTAGAGTTTAGGGTGATTTCAACTATTATCACTGCATGATCAGCGTTCCCAAGTGGGCTGTCGGCTTTCATTATACAATCATCAGGAACTGTGGTTAAAAACAGATCTAAAAGTGATGCGTGTTGTTCTTCCTGGTCAGGGAAACAGGTTGGAAACGTAACTATCTGTGATAGGGAGTGAGATATAGAGAAGCTATGAGTTGTGCTGCCTGCTGCATCTGTGTAAGTAGAGAATCCAAGCCAGTTTTTGTGATGGACATTAAAGTCACCAAATACATGTACTTGGGCGCTAGTGTCGATGGAGAGTGCTGTATCTATGCTGTCAGAGACTTTGTTTATTATGGTGCAGTCCTGGGTCGAGGGAGAGCGGTAGAGAAAGTAAAAGTAGCTAATCTTGTGTTGCAAGATTAGTCTAAAGCACATAAAGGCTTGATCATCCGATTCTAGGTTTGCTTCTCTAGTCAAGGGAAGGGTATTACGTGCATGCAAGTCCATGCATGTGTCTGTCAGAGTCCTTACAGCAGAGTGGGAGATATCCAGGCATGTTAAAGTAGTTAGAAGGGATGGAGGAGTGTAGGTTAGTCTCACTTAGCGCTAAGATATCCGGGGTATTTGTTAGGAGAAATACTTCAACATCAGCTAAATTAGTTCTAAGCCCGCGGATATTTGTGAATGCAAGCCTGAAGGGAGGAGGCAAGTTGGATTTGTTTGACCCTAAGCCTGGTTTAAGCTTATTTTTAGATTGTACTGTCATCATAATTATTTTTTTTTTACGAGTTTTAGGTAAGGGGGAGCTGAACAGGAGGTTATGCAGAGTATTACACATGCATCACAAGTAGACCATCAGCTGACTCTTCTTCAACTAGGACTGTGGCCTCAGGAAAGCCCACCGGGGATGAGTGCAGGGTCCCTTTCCATGCGCAACATGGCACTACAAACATCTCGATATTATTCAACTGTTAATGGAGCAGCCACTCTAAGCGCTACCAAAGAGTTAGGGCACCTGTACTACCAGTCGGAAACAGCAGCCAGTAACTGTCAATCCGGTACCCTCAACCCATTAGAGGAAGGTCAACCCAATCTAATTGCTCAGGCATATGTGGTACTCAAGCACTCTCAAGTGCCCAGTTTTAGGGGTGGGATGTGTCGGGAGTTGGGAAACGGCATTCATTGCCCTAGACAAGAAACAAAATTTACCACTGGGTGTTTCTGTCGAACCACTGTGATAGTGTCTCTGCGCCTGACTAATAGGCAAAGAAGGAGTATGGAAGCCAGGCGATAGACAGAACCTATCTACTCCTTAAGCAAATTAGGTTTGCGAACCGATAATTTGTTTGAGTCACCAGCTCTAGGAAGGTTGTCATCTGAGACTGAAAAGGCCTCCCTCCCCTTTGGTTTAGTTTCAGAGTTTTCCTTCTCCTAGACGGATGATCTGGGAAGATCTACTGGGTCCGTCAACACTGAGAGGGTTTGCTCCGCGCCTGGGTTCTAATCCAGGTATTTCTGTGACCCCGCGTGGTTAGTTAATGTTACTGGGTTAGTTTGTAGAGGGTATATATCTGCTGATTAGTGCACTCCTCAAAGTGGATTAGGGGCATTGCTATTTCATTGTTACTGGATAAAGGGGGTGAGTAGAGTCATGCAGTGTAAGCAATTAAGATTATAAGAAGTCTTGTTAGAAAGGAGATAATGTGGTTTGAGGCTTTCTTTATTTTTTATTTTATTCATGTTGGCTTGGGTCTAGGATGACATTGAAGTGTGAGTAGATGAGTAGGTGTTAAGAATTGAACTACGAGTTGTGCCCAAACTATATTTTAGATGTCAGGAGGGCTTGAGATGCGAATGCAATATAGTATGGATAAAACTACGTTTTGAGTCATGTGTAATTAGGTAAATAGATGTATGGGCAAGTTTTTAGTAGATGCAAATAAAGTTGAAGGTACAAAGTGTGTTTCTGTTGAGGGAAGATAATTTCATCTTTCAAGTAGGAGTCATGGTCATTTAGCGTAACAAGGAGTATTGGATTCAGTTTTGTATAAATCATTGCAAGCTATCTAGGAGGAAACAGTTATGTAATGCAGTGCGCTTTACTTCCGAGTACATACTTTGACTGTACCTAACTGGAATAGGAATGAACTCCAATGCATGTCTAATAGGTAAAATTGTATAGATGTTTAGTGATTAAGCAGTTAGCATGTGAGGGTAAAGGGGCTGGGTTAAAGATTCCACTACAAACGCTGTGCAATGTAGGAGTTAAGTGGCGGTTTGGTGGGAGGGAGCAGATTGTTAGTGTTCAAGAGGCAGGGGGTATTAACTTAAAATAACAGATCTCCATTAGGATTTAGAGTTTCAGGTGAGGTTTTTTGTGCATGCAGGTTAGACAGAGGTAGTCGTCTTGGAGGTAAGATGTATATTGGGATTTCGTAGCTGGGTGTTTTTTTTTTCCATTTACAGGAACTAGTTCATGGCGATTCGGAATTCGTATTCTGTATTTATAGGCAGAAGGTAAGGCACAGAGCATAGCATCCACTCAGGAAAAATAGTCCTAGTATCACAGCTAAGATACTGCATATTTCAGTTACGAATATGGTGAAAGTTTAATTGGGAGCACTTATTTTTAATTTTCTAATTTTTTAAATGTTTTATATATATATATATATATATATATATATATATATATATATGTTTTTTTTTGTTTTTTTTTTTGTTTTGCATCTCACCATGGCTGTTAATATTAAGTATCGTACTTAAATAAAGTTCTTCTGTGACCTAAATAAGCTAATAGGATTCCCTCTACCCCACTACTACCTCGATGTGACATGGTAAAAAAAGAAATTAGTCAGGAAATTGTTTCAAAATAAGTGAAGTAAGAATGGTTAAGATGTGTGAGAAATAAAAATAAAATAAAACTACATAGAATGATATGAGCACAAACGAAAAAAGAGGGTTAGATTTGATTGACTTTAAAAAAAAAGTGAGCATAAAAATGTACTTAGCTTAAGGTTTCATCTGAAATTCAAACTGAAAAAAAAAACTTAGGCACAAGACCAACACTAAAGGGGGGGGGTGTTGGAGGTTGTTGGTCATCCTTGTCACTCCAGAACAAAACAAAAGTTTCTCTTAGCTAGTATCTTCTTTCACCATGATACCGCATTCACCCTTTCATTTTCACTTTGGGGGATGTCCTGCTTAGAACACAATTGTTTAAAACATCTTTTTTGTTACATGTAAAAACAAAAAAGATAACAATAATGATAATACAATAATTCATTTGTGTTGAGGGTGGGGGAAGAAAAAATACAAAAGTGGTTAGTAGGACCCTCCTAATCCCATCTAGTTGATAGACCACTCATTTCACTTCGGTTTGTAAAGGAACCTTAGCTCCTTTGAGGCAGTCTCTAAGTGGGGATGCCAACTAGATGGGATGAAATGGAGAAAAGAAAAATTGTTGGGTGTTAGTGATTAATTTCTTTCTCTCCAAGCTGAGTGAAATTTAGAGGGAAGGGTGAAAAGAAAAATTGCAGATAGGAGGGGTGGGGGTCTTGGAGAGGGATGGAGCACTCATTCGGCTAGCTGAGAGGCTAATTATTTGGTTACATTTGACGGAACTGCACCTTCCACTTCTTCTATCACATCTGATCTTCACCCATAGTTGGTATTTAAAGAAAGCAATCAGATCCTGATCAGAAAAAGACAAACCCCCTCAGCCACTCTGCAGTCGCAACATCCAAATCACCATACTTGACACGGCCAGGATCGTAATATAGACCATTTATCTTTCCTGGTTACATGGCGGCCTCACGTTGTCAATAACATTGGATACTGTAATTGGGCAAGCATGCTTGGCTTGACTCAAAGGCCAAGAACGTCTGCTCTTATGGGAGTTATAAAAAAAACTAAGCGGCTTAAATTCTTCTTTTAAATTTCAAGAGTGAATGCCTTTATCGCTACACAATAGCCATTGTTAAAAACGTACTAAACCTGACTACCCATTCATGGAAACCCCTTTTGTTTCTGGCAATATTCCTTGTTTGGGGTGACTAAAAATTAAAGAAAAAGAAAAGCCCAGTCAATCTGTATCTGTAATGCTTAAGCGGAACCACAGTGCCTCATCAGTGTAGCTGGCCACAAGAGATTCAACCCCTAGGCCAAGTGAGCTGTTCACTAATTGCTATTATACCTATGGGCCTTGATTACTTTAGATAAATCCACTAGTAGATATCAGGTGGGTGTATATGTGTGTGTTTAGTTTCGTAATACCTTATTGATGGGCCCATGAGGACAAAGGCATTATAATGTCACAAATTTAAAATGGAAGAACATAACGACGGTTAGTGCATGCACGGTTTGCAAACCGCATCGAAACCAAGGTTTTTATCTGACCTCCTCCCTCAAAGAAAATCATATTTCTACACGAAATGATTAACAGTATTTTTTGTTCCCATTTTTAAAATATTTGTTGTCCAAAAGATGACTCTTTCTTACGATGCCGCGTTGGTACCTGTTGTTTTTTGTTGCATATATCGCTGCTAACTGCGAGAAACGCTTCTGTTTTTTTTTTTTTGCTGTGTTTTTTTTTTTCTCTTTCTTTTACATCCTCACCGAGGATAATGGCACATCGGCTGTTTGGGGAGAATCTCCTGTGGATGGTGACACATCGACCCATCTTTTAACAGCAACATTACCAGTACAGAATGGTCCATTAGGAATTGCCCGGGTACATCCTGTCTTTTTTTTAACCTGATAATTTGTAGTGCGATTAAGGAAAATTTTTCTTTTTTTTTTTTTTGTGACCTTATGGTCAAATATGTATTATAACCACTAGAACTGTCTTGTAACCGGTCGTGTCCTTGCAACCTAGTCATAGTATTCCGTTAATTTCCAGATCAATGTAATGTACTGATAGTTTCCGCCTTAATTTGACCAGAAGAAAGTCCTGTCATTCATAACAACCCGTCTGATTCTCCTACTCAATGCAGGAGAAATTTGGGGGGAGGGGCCTACCAAAGGATTTTGCTTTTCCATAATTCTCAGTGTTCTTTAGAAAGTTGCAAATAACAGTTTTTTCTGCAGTTTACCTTAGCTGCTATCGCTTGCTGTGACAAACCTTGCTTATGGAATCCTAGAATTCAAGAGTGCTCAACTTTGGTTAGTTTTCTTGCTTTAGGCATTGTAACATCTTTACATACTGATTGCTAATCTCTAACTGAACCAAAAACATTAGAATTACCATAAATCTAACAATTTATACCTTTGGTCTTATAATTTTGATCATGTGTAAAAAGCCTAATTTAATAAAACTGCAAAATTTTTAATAAAACTTTTGGAATATACCTTTTTGTTTCCATAACCTTTTAGATTGTAGTATTAGTAACCTTAAGTCGGAAGAGTTTAAAATCTATCCTCAAAAAATGGGTTTCTTTTTAAGGTTTTTAAGTGGTCTTAAATTTTTGATCAGCAGTGTATACTGATAGTTTTCTGCAATTTCAGTATATTTCGAAGAAGTAATGGCAGCTAAGTGGTTAACAACATGTACTGACAACCTGGGTGTGGCAAGTTCAAATCCAGTTCATTCCACAGAAACACTTTTGCTTAGAGATGTTGGCAAACTTCACGTGGTCCCTTGCATAAGTAGCCAATGTCCTTCTAGAAAGATGTTGAGGGAAAACAATGTCAACAATCAGCGACAGTGGCAACAATCATCAGATGGTGTAGCTCTGGTGTCTATGGCTGTACAGTCGAATTCTGGAGTGGCAGTTCCTGCCTAATGGAGCTACATAGCCTGGGTGGGGATATATGGGAGGATAGCTATTGCCCGTACAGCAGTACATCCCCCTTTCTCCATGATACCAGAGGATCCAAGGGAAAGACAGGCGATACAGCTCAGCTCTAACTGTACTGCAAGAATTGCCAGTGATGACAATATAGAATTGAATGAATAGATTTCAAGCTGTCAAAGTATACTGGGAGCTGAATTTCTCAGAATTCCATAAGTGATGATGGGCCATTATTCCAGAGCTGTAATAACCTAGAAAAATTGGTATCAGTAAAGTCTACTTATTAGCATCAATTCGTATATACTTACAAAGCTGTTTAAGCATTGTTTTAAGGAGAACTGCTTCCCAACACCCTGGAAAACCTCATCAGTATCCCCTGTACTTAAAAATTCAGGTGATCGCTCATCTCCCTCTCAGTACAGACTAATAAGTCTCCTGTGCGTAATAAGTTGCTAGAATTTGTGTTAAATAGAAAAGTAGTCAATCACCTCGGCAAAAATAGCTTCCTCAGTGACATGCAATATGGTTTCCGTTTTGCTAGATCTACAGCAGATATGCTAACATAGGATTAGTGAATCTTTCAACGGAGGCTTCCTTTCTAGGGCAATTGTTCTTGACATATCAAAGGCCTTTGATAAGGTATGACATAAAGGTCTACTCCACAAGATCTCCAGCTAAGGTAGAGCTGTTGGAAATATTTTCTCAACTATTGAATAATTTCTATCTGATAGGTTCATAAGAGTAGTGGTTAAATGGTAGAAATCAGAAGCTCAGAGTATTAATGCTAGTTGCTCAGGGGTCCATCCTAGGCCCAACTCTCTTTTTGATCTACATCAGTCATCTCCTAAATCACATCCTTAGATCATTTGTAGACATTTATGCTGACTACTATCTATGGCAACACTTCAAAGGCCATAAATGACCAAGTTTTCTCTCATTCTCTCTCCTCTCATCTCGAGCACGTGGTGCAGTAGGGAAAGAGGTGACTGGTTAATTTTAATCCATCTAAAACTAAGCTTCTATCTTTACATCTTCAACGCTCTGATCCCTGTCTGGCATCAACTGAAATGAATGGATCTTGGGGAGGCTCCATGTTTTGACAAGCTTCTGGGTCTGATCTGAGATGGAACATGTACATCAAATCCATTGCCAAGGCTGCTGGAAAAATGGTAGGATCGTTCTACCGCTCCAACAGATATCTCACTGCCGATGCAATCTCTACATATATCAGAGCCAAGTACGCCTTAGGATGGAGTATTGTTGCCACATATGGGCAGGAAGCAACTTATCCTGCCTTGACAGAGTCCAAAATAGACTTTGTAGCCTTGTAGGGGACTCCCTTTTCTCTTCTCTGTAACCTCTTTCCTACATGTTGTGAGCCTGTCTCTGCTCTGTCGTTATTTTCATGGCAAATGCTTGTCTGAGCTCCAATCTATGCCCCCCCCCTTTTTTTGACTTGCGTTTAACAAGGCATATCACCACTTGTACATAAGGGGCTAACATTTGGAACCAAAGATTAAAAGATGTGGTTTAGTTACATTTAAACTTACAGTCAGGGAAGCAGGTAGCAGGAAGGGAATTCCGAAGTCTAGCTGTTCAAGGGAAGAAATTATTAGAGTAAAAAGCTTTCTGCCATTTAGAGACATAAACAATGAAAGAGTGAGATTTTGTTGCTAAGCGGGTTTGTTGGGGATATGTATGTAGATGGGGTGCAACAAGCTTATCAGAGCACATTCCATTAAAATATTTGTAAAACAGGCACAGATGAAACATTGTGGTGATGGGGCAGGGGTTGGAACTTAGTTGACAAAGTGGGATATATTAGATTGAAAACTCTTTTTTTGGACCCTATCCAAAAGGGAGAAGCTAGTGGTAGATGCACCAGTCCAGAGGTGGCAGCAATACTCCATGCATGGGCGAATGGTGGCCTTGTAGAGGTATAGGATACTCTCAGGTGTGAGTAGTCTTCTAGCTCAATAGAGGGAACCCACCTTCTTTGCAGCAACATTTGTAATGTCATCTATGTATTTGTTCCAGTTCATATTGCCCGCAAATGTTAAGCCGAGAAGTTTGAAGGAAGAATTCTCAAGTAGGGTTTCATTTGTCATGGATATCGATGGTTGGAGAGGTGTCTTGTAATTGTTAAAGAAGAGCAGCTTAGTCTTACGATGTTATCATCCATTTGCGGCCCCATTCCACTACGGTCTAGAGGTCATTTTCTGATGATTCTACCATTGTGTAAGATTTATGTAAATCCATTCTTCCCTGCGTTGTATCATCAGCAAATATATCCATCTCGGACACAATATTATTAGGGAGGTCGTTTATGAATATCAGAAATAATATTGGTCCAAGAATCGATCCTCGAGGCACACTCACATTAATGTTATGCTGCTTGGATGCACGTCCATTAATGACAACCTGGATGGTTCTATTGTCTAAGAAGGATCTAATTATATTTAGTATATGTCCAGTTATACCGTATGATTTCATTTTCCTTAGCAGCCCTTTATGTCAGACTTTGTCAAAGGCCTTGAATATATCAAGGGCTACAACAAGTCTTTGCCCGCCTTATTTATTGCATGGTATATGCATTCAGAGATGACTGTTAAAATATATGTAGTTCAAGGACATTGCCTAAATCTGTACTGTTTGTGAGAGAAAATTATCTTTTGTGAGGTGCTGGACTACTTGATCAAGTTCTCAAAGGTTTTAGTGAAGAGGGGGAGGAAACTAATAGGGCAATAATTAATAGGGTCAGTCCTTTTACCAGAATTCTTGTACACTAATACAGAGGCTATCTTCCCGCTATTAGGGAAACAAGATTCAACAAAGCATTTATTGTAGAGCTTGGAAATTATGACGGCTAGCTCAGCATTCCTTAATTAGTGTAGCAGGGATGAGATCAAGCCCACACGCCTTGGAGGTGTCTTTTTGTATCGTGGACATGAGAAGGGGTGATTTTCACATCATCTTGTGTGGTATAGGGAAATTTTCGGAGGGAGTTGTTTGTTGGCTCTAAAGTGGAGTTGAAGGTGAATCGCCAGGCAAGCAGTTCTGCCTTCTCGGTTGCCGTGCATGCCACCTTCTGGTTATTGGATAGTGGAGGAATAACTGATTGTTCTTTATTCATTACACTATTATAGATTTTCCAAAAATCACGGGTTCTTATCTTTTGCGATTCAATTCAATGTGTTCCCTTATTATTTCAGCATGCTTTCTTTTAGCTGTCGCTATTTCTCTCTTACAATGATTTCTAGCATCTATAAATTTTTGTCTATTTGTATTTGACTTATAATATACAAACCAGCGGAATGCATGCTGTCTATGCAATGGCAGCTGCACAAGCTGTAGTGAACTATGACAGTGAGTGAGGTTTGCTATAATACTTCCATGTGGAAACATGTGCTTCAATACCTGCTTTGTATTGTTCAGTTGTTTCATTGGCACACTGTTTAACAGGAAGAGAGAAGATATTGGTCCATGGGGCGTCTCTGATGTGTTCTCTGATAGCTTCCCAGTCAGCCCTCAGTCAGACTTCATAGCATTTACATGTAGAGCATCGAGCAATAAAGTTTTAAATAGCATAAAAAAAAATTCGGGTTTGTATTATCATACACATAGATTCGAAAAAGTCAAAAAACAAATATATAACAAATAAATGTTATCAAAGGCAAGATAAGTTACTTTTTTATCTAACTGGATAATTTTTTATTGCTTTTATTTAATGTAACATGTTTATTCAGCTCGAAAAACATACAGTGTTTACCGATGTGTTGGAAAATTGCAAATGGCGGGGCACTCTCTGTTGAACACAGTAAATTTGGGAAAATGAGTTAAAACTAAAAAAACTACTGTTAGAAACTAGCTCAATATATGTTACCATAACATAGGCTGACATATATTTTCTCCTATATATTATGGTTCATAGAACTTGGTAGTGTGTCGTAGACCATCTGAACCAAAAATTATGTTCGGCTAAAAATGACTTTCAAGAGATCCAATCACTTCATTTTTCGTCTATCTACTTGGTCCCTTTTGGTCCACGTTCCTTGTTGACTATATCCAGCATAGTCAAGATATACCTTTTTGTTTCCATAAAAATACAAAGCATAGTCAACATATACCTATATCATGTTTTTTTTTCTTCTAGTCCTGCTTTTATTACTTTGTCTTGTATGAGACTTTGACGCTTCTTCACGGTGTGGCATTTGGTTATGTTGGAGAGAATCAGTCCTAAGCATGCATGGGTGAACCCACTATTTTTATTTTTAGGTTAATTCTACATTGCTCTTTAGTGACACTCCATCTCTTACCAGTGTTTACTTCGATCACACCGCCTGACATTTTAAGATCCCTGGAGTTTTTGTATTGGTATGTTATTTTTGTTCATGCGACCATGAATTCAATTGCCAAGCTCACTGGAAAAATGGTGGGATTCTTCTACCGCTCCAGTAGATATCTCACTCCTGATGCAATTCTCTACCTATATAAAAGCCAGGTATAGCCAACAATGGAGTACTGTTGCCACATCTGGGCAGGAGATGCTAGAAGAGCTTATCCTGCCTTGACAGAGTTCAAAATAGACTTTGTGGCTTAGTGGGGGATGCCCTTTTCTCTTCCCTACAACCTTTTTCTCACAGAAGAGACGTTGCGAGCCTGTCTCTGCTTTATCGTTATTTTCATGGCAAGTGCTCATCTGAGCTTCAATCTATGGTCCCCCCTCACCAAACTTACATGAAAAACAGTCGTCTAGCCAAAACCACTATCAATAATTTCCCACACTCCTTGTCTGTGCCTAGACCTAAATGTAGATTCCATGAACAAAGCTTCTTTCTTAGAACTGCACACCCGTGGAACTCTTTTCCAATTGCCTGCTTTTCAGCTGACTACAATCTGATAGTCTTCAAGTCCAATGTAAATAAATTCTTGATGAATCGTCCCCCTAAGTAATACAATTTGCAAAATTCGCACTACTTTTGTTTACTACACTATAATCTCATTGACTAATGTATACTCATTAACCCTTATACTCGAGTGGCCTCTGGGCCTTGATAAGTGGTGATTCCTATGTAAAAAATAAATAAATAAATAATCCCCTGAATGTTGAAGTTTCGTGGCTATCCATCTATCTTCAAAGAAAACTGCTTGCTCTTTGCTTCTTTTTCTCGTGTCTCCACAGCTGAGATAGGAACACTGGGCGTTTGGAGAGGTCATAACATCCGCTGAAGCGTGCGATCATGGTATAACCAGGTTTTAAAGCAACCAAGCAATGCTGATTTGCCTATTTTCACTAACCATGAATAAAAAGTGTGGCATGTAGCTTCAATGGCTGGTGTGTCCTTAATAGTATTATAAAAATATTTTCCTAGACTTTTAACTGAGTCATCATTCAACGATGTAATGGATTTTCTGCCCATGGTGAAAAAATGTTTCTTTGCTCCTTTCTTTACCACTATAGATCTGCATTTACTAGACTTCAAATTTTTTCTAGCCCACTCAATCTGTCTCTCTAATCCACACGATATCCACCTACATAGTATGATGGAGTAAGCGGTAACTGTGAGGTCATCCATATAGGCTTGGATAGGTGGTTGTCAGACTCCAGTAATGGACACAAGATCGCAGCATCCGAATTTGGCAGATTTCACGAGCGTTTACATTGCAACTGTAAACAGGGTGGCTGAAAGTGTATGGCCTGTGATAATACATCTTTTGAGTTTTTGCCATTCTGAAGTGACAAGGTCTGTGAAAACTTGCAGATAGAATTGGTTGTAGTAATCCATTATGAACTCCTGGATCTCTGTATGAAGTGCTTCTCTCTTTGTCCTTCTTACATCCCTATTAAGTTGAGATAGAATTCCAGTATGCTCAATGCAGCTTTGCATTCCTGGGGTTTTGCCTTTTTAGACTGAAGTATCAATGAACTTGTTTTCTACACGAAGATGATGGTGATCTAGACTCGCAGTGCATGAGTTGAGGTATTTATAAAACAGAACACCTTCTAATCAAATTAACCCTTTCGGATTGAATGCATAGGTGCTGTGCGTGGACCATGTGCAGAGATTGAAGAAATTAAAATTCAATCTGAAGTTAACCTTGGAGATGCAAACTTCAACCTGATACAGCAACTTGTAAAAACAAAGGCGTAAAGTGAACAAAGATTTCGCTTCATATAAAAATAAGTTTGTGAACCTGTGAAAAACAACACAAAGTAATTAAAACGTTTCACTCTATGAGAAGGACTTTTGTTAAAAGTCATGCTGAAAGCGGAAACGTCATATCTCTGAAAGATATGAACAAAAAATGTGTGCACAGTTGTCGCAGTATGCGTGTCTCCCTACGAGGACAGAATGCAGCATCAGATTATCCCCTGAGAACAATGGATTCGAAATATTATTCAACCTTTGTGAATCTGATTGATTCTTAGAAAGGCCCAAGGCCATATTATTTGAGCATTGTGAATTTGATTTATGCAAGGAAGGTGTAAGGCCATATTATTTGAGTGCCGTAAATTGGATATATTCAAGGAAGACCCAAGGCTATATTATTCGAGTGCTGTGAATCCAATGTATCCAGGGAAGGTATTGTGCTTTTATGTATTTATGCAATCAACTATCTGAGGACTTTATCGAGATATACAATCAGGGAAAAGGTTGGTGAAGAAATTGTTTTTCTTCTTTGTTTAATCTTTGTTTAATTGGAGTACTGTTGCCACATCTAGGCAGGAGCGGCTAGAAAGGACTTGTCCTGCCTTGATAGGGTTCAAAATAGACTTCGTGGCCTGGTGGGAGATGTCCTTTTCTCTTCGCTGCAACCTCTATCTCACAGAACAGATGTTGCGAGTTTGTCTCTGCTTTATCATTATTTTTATGGAAAGTGTTCGACTGAGCTTCAATCTATGGTCCCCCCCCTCGCCAAACTTTCACAAGAAACACTCATCTAGCTGAAAACACTATCAATAATTCCCCCCACTCTTTATCTGTGCCTAAACCTAAACATAGATTCCATGATCAAAGCTTCTTTCTTAGAACTGCACGCCTGTGGAATTGTCTTCCGTTTTCCTGCTTTCCAGCTGTCTATAATATGGTTGTCTTCAAGTCCAACGTGAACAAGTTTCTGTTAAGTTAACAAATTTACCGAACTTCCATTACTATCGATTACTATATTGTCCTTTTGACTCCTGTACACTCTTTAACCCTTATCCTTGAGTGGCCTCTCGGCCTTGATAAGTGGTGATGCCTATGTAAAAAAAAAAAAATCTCAATACTTTTTTCCGTTGGTCGGAAAACCTGTTGGACTGTGATTTCCTTCCCAGAAATATAATTTTAACTTTTAATGCCTTAAAAATTGGCACTTCTCAGCACACATGGTGAATTCTTCTTTAACAGCAATATTTTTCTTTGCTTTTATTTTTCTTCCTTATTTTATTTATTTTACAGAAAATAAAAACCAACAAAAAAATTATAAAATGCATGCCTGTCTTTGTATCCATGTTCTTATTCCATTTGCTTCCACCTTATATTTGTACGTGCCTCTATTAACCTGCCATTAACACTTTCGGTCACAGGAACATAGTCTCATTAGTCCACACACAGTTTGATGTTATTTGGAGATTTCTCCCTTCAGGTTTTCAGATGATAGGGAAAGAACTGGGGGGGGGTGCATTTTCACTAGTAGACTCTCTTACTCACCTGTGTGCAGATTTCTGAGTGAAAACGTAATAATACTAAGAACATATTTTACTCTCCATACTCAATAGTGATATAATTCAAAACTGCTCAATATTTCTTGACTTTTCACCTTTGGATATCTAAATCTCTTTTGCATACTTCCATTAAAAGTTTTATACGGCATAATCACCTTGACACACCGGTTCCCGTCAGATAACCGAAGTTAAGCAACGTTGAGCCTTGTCATTGCTAAAATGGTGACCAATTTGGCAATTCCAGGTGCTGTATGTAGGAGTACGTCGACACCTCCCTGCAAAAGTTGCAAAAATCTATTATGTCGTCATCTCCCCTAACAAGGATATACATGCAACTGGGGACCGCTTGTGAATTTCATACTCCCATGAAACTTCCTCCTTTGAAGGAAGCCGGTTAAACATGAATAGGGTTGGTGCTGACTGCACATATTAACAGTTTCCCTTTTTTCCAAATCACCTCAATGATTTTCTATAGGCAGCATTTGTAAATGATGTAACGCATGCCATTCTGACCTGATGCTGAAACGGATCTGGCCACCATCACTACCTGTTTGACTTTGTGCAAAATCAGTGTTCTGGAAGCAAAACCAGTTTCAGAGGTATTGAGATTAATGAGGCAGTAATTAAAATGTAATTCCTCATTCCTAGTTGGATCTTTGAAAGAATTTCTCAAGAAGTTATCCCTCTTTTGTGCAGTCTATCACTTCTCTTGTCTTCTGGCAAAACCGAAAAGGTCAGAAATAAATGAGGCCCACTTCCTACCTTGTTCTTTTCTTCAACAACTAGTCCTTTTGCTCTATGAATACAGGATGGAACGATAAAATTTTTGCCCTAAAGAAAACAACATTACAGTTTTATTCTAAAACTTTTATTGAAAAAATCAATTCAGGTAATTTGATTATGTAGTAGAGCTGACATCTATTCAATGTAGTTGCCTTAAGCCTAAATCACCACTTCGAGATGGGTCTGGAGCTGGGAGCATACCTTTTCCACAAGCACCAACAGGAGCTTGGTGAATATTCGGCGGATGGCAGTGATCAGGTTGGCTTTGATGTTGTCATGTTGGTGATGTTCTTGATATATGACCAAACGAAATAGTCCAGTAGGTTCTGGTTGGGAGAGGAAGGAGGCCAGTGAGAAAAGGGTACAAAGTTGAGACACTTCTTCTGAAGCCAAGCCTGAGTTTCTTTGGACTTGTGGGCCGGCGCTGAGTCTTGCTGCCATCAGGCCAGCCACCTGATTACACCAAGGGGTCACCATACTCTTCAGCACATCCAGGTACACTTTAGTGTTGGCTTTCAAGCTGATTTTCGAAAATGTGAGGTGGCTTGATGTGGTCCTCACTTGAAACCACACCAAAGACCATAACCGTGACTGGGAACTTTGTTTTAATCACCCTGGGCAAATCCCTGTTATTCATTGAATTGTCTAGATTTGCATTTTGAGGGCGCTGGCAATAGTCCTATTGTCATAGCTTGGATTGGTAGGAAGCATAAGTTGTACAGTGGTGCATTTTCAATTTCACTCGTAGAACATTGTGTCACTTTCAGACACGATAGATGCTCCTATCGCTTTTCTAGTAGATGATATGTAACAAAAAAAGAAAACTGGTTTTCATTGTGTCATCTTTTTTATGGAGACAATTATATTGTTCCACCCTGTATATATATTAATTCCTTTCTTAAGTAAGATGTCACATAGGTCTGAAACAAGTGGTCGTTCCCCTGTGCTGGAAGTTTTAAACTGTTTTTTGAGAGATCTTAATTCCTTCTTCAATCTTTATATTTCTTCACCACACCTGTGCCACATGTAGACTTTTCTTGATGGCCAAATCTCTCTGACACGTAGTCAATGATAAGTTTACCCATCATTTGGAGTCACCATTTAATATTGCCTGCAGATGTGGCTGTGATGATATCACACACGTTACATCAGAATTTTTTGTTGTTTGCTAGAGGGCATTTTACCCTGTGAGACATTACTGTGTTCAGTAAAATCGGAGGCCACACTAAGTGATGCTGGTCATTGTAGTTTCTTACTGGGACTTGCTCAAACATCGTCGCACTGAGTTTAACACCATGCGCTGTGTGTTCTCAGTCTGTATTGTGCATTTCATTTGGACCTAGTGTATTCTTAAGCCACACAGATTTTTCCACATTTTTCCTGTATTAGCATATAGAATTCTAGATCGTTTGGGCCTTTGCTGAGGTCGTATCATTAGTATCTGCCATAACAGAGATCTCATCACTCCCCTCTCTTCTCAGGATCCCCCGAGAGTATAATTTTTTTGCTCTATTTGTAGCTTGTTTCAGGAATCTAAATAATGTTAATAAAATGCAAATAATTTCAAAACTTTAAAAAATGGTCGGATCCTTCTATCGATCCAGTAGATATCTCACTGCTGATGCAATTCTCTATCTATATAAGAGCCAGATACGTCCAAGGATGGAGTACTGTTGCCCCATATGGGCAGGAGCTGCTAGAAAAGACTTGTCCTGCCTTGATAGGGTTCAAAATAGACTTCGTGGCCTGGTGGGAGATGTCCTTTTCTCTTCGCTGCAATCTCTGTCTCATAGAAGAGATGTTGCGAGTTTGTCTCTACTTTATCGTTATTTTCATGGAAAGTGTTCGACTGAGCTTCAATCTATGGTCTCCCCTCGCCAAACTTTCACAAGAAACACTCATCTAGCTGAAAACACTATCAATAATTCCCCCCCACTCTTTATCTGTGCCTAAACCTAAACATAGATTCCATGATCAAAGCTTCTTTCTTAGAACTGCACGCCTGTGGAATTGTCTTCCGTTTTCCTGCTTTCCAGCTGTCTATAATATGGTTGTCTTCAAGTCCAACGTGAACAAGTTTCTGATGAGCCGTTCCACTTAAGTTAACAAATTTACCGAACTTCCATTACTATCGATTACTATATTGTCCTTTTGACTCCTGTACACTCTTTAACCCTTATCCTTGAGTGGCCTATCGGCCTTGATAAGTGGTGATGTCTATGTAAAAAAAAAACAAAACAAAAATCACCTGTAGAAGAATGAAATACCATTCAAATTGCTGTTGAGTGCAACAAGCTTGTGAAAAGCTTCTCAGAGCATACATTTCATAACATGACAAACGAAGATGAAACTTTCAATAATGTTAATGAAATGCAAATAATTTCCAAACTTTAAAATATAAGACAACGATTATAAAATTTGAACAAATTTATTTCTTGTAAGGTAGAAGTATTTCCTTACATAAAATACAAAAAAAAAAAAAAGAGAAAAAAAAAGCGAAAACACAATGAAGGGAAACGTTTCATTGTCTCTATATAAGCCAATACTTAAAGATATTTTGAAAACTATAAATTGAGAATAAAGAGAAATTGCAAATCTTTTCAAAAATTCAAAGAAAGAAAGAAATATAAATTGAAAATAAAGATAAAATGAACTTGAAAATTGTGATTATCATATTATACCTATGTATATTTTTGATACAGGTTTAGTGGAGTACCACAAAAGTAGCTTAAATCTTTTGTTTGCAACGAATGAATTACAATAGATTTATAATAATTATATTTGTGTGTGTGTGTATATATATATATATATATATATATATATATATATATATATATATATATATATATATATATATATATATAGATTTAAATTTTATCCCTCAAATCATTAATATATATAAAAATAATGAAGACATTAAGATATATAATTCTTTTTTCCTAAAAAAAGTTGTGATACAGTACAAAGGTTTAGTGAAATAACACCAAAATGCTGCAAATTTTTCACTCTTTTAACAGATAATCTTTTGTTTGCAACGAATGAATTACAATAGATTTAATGGCAAGTGATCAAGTAGGTCGGATAAACAGATACATCGTGAAAAATAACAAAAATATTGGGTGCATTTACATCATTAACAGAAGAATCGAATTTTGTTCCCGGAACATTTGGATTATCTGGAAGAAATTTGATATTTGGAGAACCCAAGCAGCTGATACCTGTGATCACATTGCACATGTATATGTGTTTGTGGCCATTGGTATCTGGAGGTGAATAAGTGCTGCTTAGTGAATATTGTGCATCACGGGCAAAATATACACCCATTCCATATGCCGTCGCTGTCAAAGAAACAAAGAGAAGTGTTATATTTTATGTACTCATTTTTTTTTTTTTTGGTTATATCATAGGATTTTTGTTGGTAAGAAATTAATATAAAAAGCAAAAACATAATGATATGAATCATGTATCTATATCAAGGAATGGTGCTCCTTATTAGAAAAGCCAGGCAGTTACCCAAGATATCAATAGACAAGAATCACACATTTATGATAACTTATATATTGTATTGAAACAACCACAAAGATAAAACTATGTAAGAATAAATAGGTCACCTATTAAAAGATATCTTTTCTGAGTAAGGCGTTCAATAGATGAGACCATCATCAAAGACTGCATCGAATGCATTTGTAGGAGATAAACCTGCCTTTAAACTAAAATGACTCGTTAATGAAAGTTTAATACATCGTTGTTCAAAATGGAGGACTTCCAGTATTATCTATTACCAATTCTTAAGCATGATAGGGAACTTTGCTGTTGATTATAGTCATGGATTCAACCTAGAATCTAGATTAGATTGAGCTATGAGGGCAGATGAAAGCAATAGTTAGAATAGTTTTAAAGCCATACGATCAGGAACTAGGTGTGATGAAAACTTTTGAATCATTCCATTGAATGGTATAGCAAGACATATTTTGAATATTATTGAATTAATTTGCAATGATTTGGAGATGAGTAATTTGTATAATTTATTTAATTATTTGAACTATTATTCTTATAGTTGTTGCTTTCATGGCATTTTGGCCATTCCTTTGGCCTTCATCAGGTTAACTGCGATGAGATTGCTGTGGATGTATCTATTTACTATGCTTCCCCATGGGACAGAGTTAGACACCAGGGTCGTTTTTTAACGTGGAGAAAAGGTACAAAAATAAAAATTGTCTCAGTCGTGAAGGATTTCTCCTCCACTGAAAGAGAACAAGAAATAGAAGTGCAGCATCTGAAGAACAGATACTACACTTTGATCTTGGAGGATTCAACATTCCTATCCCGTTGCAGTTAACCTGACGAAGTCCAGAGGAATAATTGGCAAAAACGTTGGGACAAAGAACAACTAAAAGATGAGGGTAATAGTCCAAATAATTAAATAAGACATATTTTGAATAATTCGTACCTGATTCGTAAGGAATGTACTTACTTAAGGTATCAGCAAGTAAGAATCGTAAATTCACAACAAACAAATTTTTCTTCTTCATGTCTTTGAATCATGTGACCATATAATAGTTTCACACTTTTTTTTATATAGTCCTTGTACTTTGCAATATTTTCTGGCTGCAACAGTTGGGCAGTAAAAGGCAGACAAGGTAGTGTTGCAGATGGTTGGGTCAGTTTTATATCTTGATCTAGTTGAAGTAACTTTTGATCAACCCGTTCCTATTCTTAGGCAGTTGATTGTTTTACACTGGAGCCAGGATATTTATGAACTGGGAGGGAGGGCCTAAGAAGACAAAGATTCTCTATCTATTCTCTAGCTGTCTGGCCAACAGTTGTAGTTTGGTCTCTTCATAAGATGTTAGGGGTTTGATATGGCTGAGGAAGTTTCTCCTTGACTTGTTGGACTATTGGTTCAAGCCCATGAATGAGATAGTGTTCATTAGTATTCATCACTAGGAGCCATTGTAAAGATAAAAATATGTAACAATAAATAGGTTAACTGTTAAAAGATATCTTTTCTGAGCAAGGCATTCAATGGATGAGAACATCACCAAAGATTGCATCGACTGCACTTGTAGCAGGTAAACATGTCCTAAAACTAGAATGGCTAATTGCTGAAACTTTAACATATCATTATCCAAAGTAAAGGACTTGCAGCACCAGCTATAATTAACTCTTAAGGAGTTAACAGGGGCCAGGAGTTGGAATAAGTTTGTAAGGTGGGACAGAGCAACTTGCTTATTTAAATTATGTTGATATTCCAAATAAGCAAGTTGCTCTGCTCAACCCTGCTGCTGATTATGGATGTTGACTCCACCTAGAATCTAGAGCAATTAAAGTGACTCTAAAATCAAGATTAGATTTCAATTGTGAGGGTGGTTGAGAGTAATACAGCAACTATAGTTAGAAAGACATACAATTAGTCATAAAGTGTGAGAAGAGCTTTTGAATCATTCAATTAAACGGTATAGTCAGACATATTTTGAATAATTTGTTTTCAATGGTACCTGACCTGTACGAATGCTCTGTGTAGATATTCCATCATTATAATCATAGTATACAAATCGTAGGTAATTAAGTATTTGCTACAAAATGTTCATACAAAAAGTTTTTTTCCTTCTAAATTCATATGAGTTCATCAAATATTGAAGAAAATAAAACTCACCATTTTTCCCACAGTAACTTCTATCAAAACCATGTGCATTAATCTTTTCCGTAACTGCGTCACTTGTACCATGCCATAAGCCTTTAGTCTCATTATTTGTTCCTGGAGGGTTTGTTTTATTAGTTTGGTCCAAATGAATTTTATATTTACGATACAAACCTATGTTTTGTATTCTTTCTATCTGAAAAAGGAAATAGAAATATACACAAAACCATTCTATTTTTAAATTATGTTTCTTTACATGTTCCAGTTGTTTTTTAATTATTTTCAAGATGATATTCTAAAAATAAACTTTTAACCTTGAAATCAATATAAAATATAAAATGGCTGCTATTATTATTACATGACTTTTGCTTATTTACTTTTTACTTAGTGTTACCATTGTCAACTAAGGTAAGAGTCTATTAGGCCTTTGTATGTAATGTGTTACGTTGTGCTCTATAAAAATGGGGGGGGGGTCACTTTATTTAAAATAAAGTAAAACAAACGAGAAAATCATTAAACAAGATTTAGTTTTTTCCTTCAATGCGCATTAATATTACGCTTTTCTCGAAACTTATTTTACCGAATCTGTACAAATGTAAAATAAATGTTTGATAATGTTTGTTTTATTTTACTTTGTTCAAATCAAATAATTTTTTTCGCTTGTTTTATTTTATTTTAAATAAAAGGAAAATTCCACAACCACCCCCAATTGAAGGAAAAAAAAAACAAATCCTGTTTAATATTTTTTTCATTTAAGTGAAAATCCCCCCACAGGTCACTCTCGAAGAAAAAAATTGACCAATCAGATTAAAAGATGATTTTAGGAAGAAGACAAGAAGCGGACATTTTTATTTTCAATTTAGATGATGGCGATAAAGTAAACAAAATCACTGGCTTCGATATTTTGTTCTATGGTTATTTTTTAAAACAAAATATACTATTTAACACAAAATAATTCGTTTAGCAATAGTGCCGATCCTCAAAAAATTCTCTGGAATTTGTAACGCTAAAATTGGATTCAACCACAATACTTGCCATTTTGTCCAGTCTTCTTTTTTTTTTTTTTTTTTAGTTTGCTGTGACCTTTTGACAATTGATTTCAATTTATGAAAATATAATTCTGCTTTATGATTGTTGTTTGTTTTTGGTGACAGTGAAGGGAAAGAGGACGGGTTCTTTTGATTTGAGTGTGTTCACAGAAACAACCCCTATTCTGTCGATGTAGTTTGCTGTAACATTCTTTTGATAATTGATTTGATTGCATCACCCGAGTTCTATAACCAGGACGATTTATTCTCATTATTTAGGTATGCTTGAACCTTGCTATTCAACAAGTGTAATAAGGTATGGAAGTTAATTTTTATCACTTTCTCCCATGTTTTCCTTGTCCTTTCACTTTGAACTGAAACTTTTATCTCCACTGTTCTGCATCTATTCACATAAGAACTCTTATTCATTCTTTCAATATGACCATACTATCAAAGTCTACTTTTCTGCAAACATCTTCCTATACTATCTAGATTTAATCTTCCTCTGAACTCATCAAATCTAAACCTGCCTTTGACTCACCATCATGTCATTCTCATATCATTTCTTTCCATGCAACACATGTCCTCAATACTCACTAGCCTGGTTTAACATCTATATATCATCACACTGCATAGACATTTTGATATACTCTTCCTTTCATGTAAAATAATAAAATTAAAATAATATTTTTTTATTAAGTGATAGCTTCAATTATGCCATTTCAACTTTTCATAGGACCCCTAAAATTGAGAAACTTTCTTATAAGAAATTAATAAAGAGAAAATGATAGTAAATAATCCTGAGCAACATCGGGTATGTCACACTAGTTTTTCATAAAACCATATTAGAATTGAGGTTTTGTAGAAACAATCTTTACCTTGACAATTGTAAAGTTTTCAGGAAAAGCATTTTTCACTTGATCATATTCGGCACCAGGTTTCAACTCAACTTTGATGTAATTACTGTTTCCCATTGGAGACCAATGTTCAGGCAATGAAACTGTTGATATGAGAAAATATATTCACGGTTTTAGTTAAAAAAAATTATAAAAACATGGAAAGCATTTTGATGTAATTTTCGATTTAAACTGTTGATTGAAATCTTTTCTTATTCAATACTGAAATACTTAGCATATTCTTATATCTTAGTAAAGCTCCCTTTCTAAGTCAGTAACACCAATGTTTATGACTGGTTTATAGGACTAAGCAGATGCATTTAACCAACAATAAAAATGATCATCCATCTATGTACTAACTAGACTCAGTTTTGCTTAATTTTAGAGACTCTTATAGAACTAGTGCTTCAATTTCAATTACTGTTTCTGACCGATCGTAATCATTAAAAAGATGGCACCTTTCAATTAATCTATCAACGAATTTTATTTAACAGATTTATGTATGGTTAAATGAATCACTGCAACCTAAATTATCTTTCAGTTTCCATCATGTTTAATGACAGTCCAAGCACCATCTATTGTGCAGCGTCAAGCACATTGATATTCTATGCATTCGATGAATAGCAAATCTATGATGCTAAAATATTCTGTGACACTTTTGGTATTCATTCAAGAAGAAACGTTTTCAGTGTCTTCAACATCTACATATAAAACAATTATAAAGAAGGGGTCTCTCGATATTTCAAGAGCAAAAAATTGATGATAAAGCCACTTTATTTCAATAGATTGTTTAGATGTCATATTTTTTTAATTATAAATTATAAAATAGTTATAATAAATGTTTTGAAAATTGTAATTAAAAGGTGTTATTTTGAATTTAAATTAAAACTAATTTTCTAAGTAGGATCTGATATAGGCCAGTTTGTTACAATTGCATGATTTGATCGTGTCACATCAGATCTTTTGTACAAGATATTAATTATAGTTAAATGCTGATTATAAACACCTTGTTAAACAAAGACAATGGACATGACCAGTAAGTAATTGAGATGGCCAGTTTGACATTATTTTTAGAAAATGAGAGATTTTTTTTTGGTAGAACTCGTTGGGAGCAAGATAAAAGACCAGTTGAAAATGTTTTAATCAAAGACAAAAAAATTATATTGAATGATGGGATGAATAAAAATTTCCATACCTCCTTGAGTTTTGTCATTTCTGAGCATCTTAATGGATTTTTTCGGATTGTTTTGTTCATATTCAACCATGTCTTCTTTTCTCATATCAAAAACAGTGCTCTTGCCATTACGGGTTAAAGTGAGCATCTTATCATTTTTATATGCCTCTTCTAGTTGTTGATTAATATCTTTAGGATATGGCTCCGTTTTTGATTGGCCCTGATCATATGTCATATAGCTCCACTGGACTATTTTTTCCATCAGTTCAGCAGTCTGTTCATTTTTCATATCAGTCACAAATGATAATATAATCGTTTTGATATCCCCAGTTACTGACAGAGCATCGTCCTTATATCCATTTATTGTAATCTTTGAAGATGTAATCTCTATCTTCACTTCATGTTTATGCTGCAGTTTCATTATCTGCTGTCTCTAAATTAGAAAAAGATAGAAGAAAAATAAAAGATAATTTTGCAAGAATGGTATGAGTATGAGAATATCACAAAGTGTAACAATAACAGTGTAAGAAAAGTCAAAAGTTACCTAGAAGGTAAGAGTATCAAAGTAATCCATCCAATGTAAAATTACTCTTTTCAAATGTAAAGAATGAGAGAGTAAGGGAGCATCTTGAAGACATAGGAGTACTTCCAAAGGAGAGCAATGTAAAATTATTCCTTTCAAACGAGAGAAATATATTCTCTCAAATAAGAACAGCATGAGAACACTTTTTTGACTAAGAATATGAAAGTATTTGTAGCAACCGACACTCACTACAATCACAGGCAGGAGCTAATTCTCACGGCTCGAGATTTGAAATCCATTTTTGTAAAATGTTGTTGATTCCTAATGGGGGTATGAGATGAATGGATTCGCTAATCATTTTTATAACCAACGGCTGTGCTAAACAACCAATGAAAATGTTTCAAAATTATAAAAATTGTCGATTTTTGGATTCAATCAGTTCGCCGTAAACTGCGCCATGGACCGCATTTGATTCTTGGCCGCCATCTTGGTTACTGATCTGAACTACGCTGCCAACACAATGTATCAAAACTTTACAGGTTATGCGCCCAGCCACCGTCTTTTCTTTGACGGATTGGAATCTAAATTCGAATTGTGGCAGGTAACATTTCTGGGATATCTAAGGATTCGAAAACTACACAAAGTGATACAATCTCCAACAGAGAATCCAAACGACCCCGAATTTCTCGAAGAGAACGCGACTGTTTTTGCAGAACTGATTCAATGTTTAGATGATAGAAGTCTGTGTCTGATTATAAGAGATGCATTGGATGATGGAAGGAAAGCATTGAACATATTAAGAGAACATTATTTATCAAAAGGGAAACCGAAAATAATATCCCTATATACAGAATTAACGTCTATGAAATGTAACGAGGATGAAACGATTACCGACTACATTATAAGGGCAGAAACAACCGCCAATGCCTTAAAACTCTCAGGTGAAATAATAAGCGATAGCTTGTTGATATCAATGACCCTCAAGGGACTTCCAGTCGATTTTAAACCATTTACAACTGTTATAACTCAGAAAGACAAACCCATAAATTTCAGCGAATTTAAAGTGGCATTGCGCAGTTACGAAGAGACTAATCGTATGCTCGTGGACAATAATAACTCCAGCAATATTATGAAGTTCAAAAATGCTTCTCGAAAGCAGACACAACCAAATTATGCATCTCACCGCAATGTATTCTCCAAAAGTAATTTTTCCAAGAACAAGAATAAAATTATCTGCTATAATTGTGGACGACCCAACCACAAAAGTTTCCAATGTCGATATAAACGCTCTAAAATGGACTCCGTAAAAAACGTTGAGAACTTTGAGGAAGAACATACATTTCTATTCACATGTAACTTTGACAATACCACAAACGGTAAAAATCTCCTTGTAGACTGTGGTGCTACAGCGCACGTTATCACCAAGGAATCTGATTTTATTAATTTTGATTCAAACTTTAATCCTCAAAGTCATTTTGTCGAACTTGCCGACGGTAGTCAAATAAATGATATAGTCTTGAAAAGAGGCAATGCTAAAATATCCCTAAAAAATAATAAAGACGAAATCTGTAACTGTATTCTAAAAAATGCTCTGTTCATACCTACATTTAAGCAAGACATATTTTCCGTGCAGGCTGCAATCAAACAAGGCACAAATATACAATTTCGCCAAAATACATCAAAATTGACATACCCCAATGGAACTGTATTTGACATTAAAGAAAATGGCCGACTATATTATTTAAAAAGTATGGTTCCCTTAAAAACTGCCTGTCACGCCTTGGAAACCTGGCATAAAATTCTAGGACACTGCAATGCAGCTGATATTAAAAAATTACCAAATTTAGTCAAAGGCATGAAAATAATACCTTCAGACGATCTCCCAAATTATGATGTGTGTGCACAGGGGAAAATGACAAAAGATATAAGCCGAACGCCAGATAAAAAAGCTACGAAAATTCTCTCACTTGTGCATTGTGACTTAGCAGGTTCGATCAGCCCGATGGGGAGAAATAATCTAAGGTACGTTTTGAACTTTATTGATAATTTTTCCGGTTTAATTATGGTTTATTTTCTAACAAACAAATCCGACACTATCCTCGCCACTAAGAAATATTTAGCTGATGTTGCCCCGTACGGTTCAGTAAAATGTATTAGCTCAGACAATGGGACTGAATTTACTAGTAAAGACTTTGAACTACTATTAATTAACCACCGTATTAAACATGAGAAATTAGCGCCGTATTCCCCCTTCCAAAGTGGTACCGCTGAAAGGGCATGGCGAACACTTTTTGAGATGACAAGATGCCTACTTATCGAATCGAAATTAGCGCATAATTTATGGACATACGCTTTAATGGCAGCAGCATATATCAGAAATAGATCGTTCAAGAGGCTAGGAAAAACGCGGTATGAAGCGTTTTGTGGTGTAAAACCTAAAATGAACAGAATGCATCTATTTGGTTCTGATTGTTTTGCATTTATAGAAACACCAGTAAACTAAATACTAAGAGCGAAAAAGGTACTTTCGTAGGTTATGATAAAAATAGTCCGGCATACTTAATCTATTCCAAACTCAAAATGCCATAAAAAAGCTTAGATGTGTAAAATTCAATGATACATTAACTTTAAAAAATGGCGATCCAGTGGATGAAAAACGTGAAATATTACCTAGCATCTTAATCGATCACAATGAAAATATTAATAACGATGACAATTACAGTAGAACTTCTGACGAAAATATTAAACAGACACGTCGATACCCAATAAGGGAGCGAAAAAGGCCAGACTTCTTACAAATTGAAAAGATACACGATTACGCCGTGGATTACTGTTATTCATTGAACAGCGCAGCGGAAAGTTATAATGAGGCGATTAATTCACAAAATCACCAAGAATGGGAACAAGCTATGGTGTCCGAATTTAAAGCTTTATCTGAAAATAACACATACGAAATAGTGGCAAAACCAACAGATAAGAATATAATTTCTTCACGCTGGGTTTTTTTTCCAAAAAGATCACAGCTTCTGGCAGTGAAACTTTTAAAGCAAGATTTGTGGCAAAATGTTATTCACAAATTTCTGGAGTGGAATATTTTGCAACATTTTCACCAATGACAAATTTAACGACCATTAGAATTTTATTACAACTTGTCGCTCAATACAATTTAAAATACATCAAATGGATGTAAAAAATGCTTATTTAAATGCTCCGATTGACTGTGAAATCTACATTTACCCCCCAGAGGGATTTAAAATAAAAAATAAAAATTGGGTGTGGAAATTAAATAAATCGTTATATGGACTAAAACAAAGTGCACATAAATATTTAATAGAACAGGAATTCAAACAATGTCCTGTAGACGTGTGCATGTATACCAAAAATGTGGGTAATAAATTGTTGATTTTGGTTTTTTAGGTTGACGATATATTACTCGCCTCAAACTGTGACAACACTTTAAAAGATGTTAAAAATGAATTAAATAAAAAATTTAAAATGGCGGATCTTGGACGACTGTCATGGTTCCTCGGTATAAAATTTACCCGTGAAAATGGAACTATAACTATGAACCAATCACGATACATTGAAAAAATTCTGCTCATGTTGGGAATGCAAGATTGTAAGCCACGTTCAACTCCCGTCGAAATGGACATAAATAAAAATATAGGGATCGAAACAAAATCCATAGATAATCGAATATGCAGGGAAATTGTAGGGAGCCTCATCTACTTGATGACCGCAACAAGGCCTGACATATGTTACACTGTAACAAAGTTATCTCAAAACTTATCGAAACCGACAATTAAAGACCTTAATCGTGCAAAACAAATCCTTCATTACCTAAAAGGAACCAAGGAACAATCTTTAAGATTTAAAAAGTCTACATATCCTCTAAATTTAAAAGGATTTTCGGATTCAGATTGGGGTAACTCTGAGGATGGAAAGAGTATAGCGGAGTATTGTTTTAGACTGTCAAAGATTGGACCTATGATCTCTTGGAAAACTACAAAGCAACAAATTGTTGCCCTTTCTACCTGTGGCTCTTACTCATTCTGTGCAGGAGGCAATTTTTCTGAACACCCTTCTAAAATCTATTTTAAAACCAGATCTAAATAAAAAAAATCCTATAGTAATTCATTGTGATAATCAGAGCAGTATCTTATTAGCAAATAATGCTATTATTCATCAAAGGTCGAGGCATATTGATATCAGATATCATTTTATAAGGGATGAAATAAGGAAAAAATCTATTACTCTTACTTATGTGACGTCTGAGAATAATATAGCCAACATTTTCACTAAACCTATAAAAAGAATAAAATTAAAACATTTTATAAACGAACATTTTGGAATCTAATTATGAATAAATCTCTTTTCAGAAACCCAAAAGGAGAAGCATGAACAGTCAAAATCACACAAAAAAAAAAAAAAAAATTGTAAATTGTCCCGAGCACGACGTTAAACTGCGACCATTTCTACCTTACTAACCAAATTAACCAACTAATACCTAACATAATGTTTCCAGTTTTTGTTACAAAAAAAAAAGTCACTTGTTAAAACCGTTTTGTAAACTTCCTATTTGTAAAATAGTTCTTTTTGTATCTTTTTTTTTGGCAAACATTTGTTAAAACAAACCAAAACAATGTATATTTGTGAATTTTTGTGCATATGTTTATATGTATTTGAAAAGTATTCTATTTGTATGCTTATATATATTTGAAAAGTGTTTATTTTTATATGTATCACCCCCCCCCCCAAAAAAAAAAAACTCAATGTCATAAAAAATGGCTTCTTTTTGCATACATTATACCAATATATTAATAATTCTTTTTGACCAATGAGAATAAAGACAAATTCCCCCAAAACCAGAAGAAAAAACAAAAAAACAAAAAACAAAACAAAAAAAAACAATTATTTTATTGGTTTATTTTTCTTTGTTCATTTATTTTTTATTTATTTATTTATTTTTCTTTCCTTTTCTCAAGTGAAACCAAAATTGAATCCGAAAGGATTTTTCCATTATATCAAAAAAGGGTGTGTGTAAAATGTGTTTGACTCCTAATGGGGATATGAGACGAATGGATTAGCCAATCATTTTTATAACCAACGACTGTGCTAAACAACCAATGAAAACGTTTCAAAATTTTTATAAAAATTGTCGAATTTTGGATTCAATCAGTTCGCTGTTAACTGCGCCATGGACTGCATTTGATTCTTGGCCGCTGTCTTGGTTATTGATCTGAACTACGCCGCCATCTTTGTTCAACACAATGTCTCAAAACTTAGGAGTACTTCCAAAGGAGAGCAATGTAAAATTACTCCTTTTAAACGAGAGAAATATATTCTCTCAAATAAGAACAGTATGAGAACACTTTTTTGACTAAGAATATGAAAGTATTTGTAGCAACCGACACTCGCTACAATCGCAGGCAGGAGCTAATTCTCACGGCTCGAGATTTGAAATCCATTTTCTCCCTGGCTTGTCCAATCACAGGCCAGCTCTCAATCACGTGACCGAGTACAAAAAAGGCGAAATCACAAACCTTTCTTCCTCTTACTCTTCAGCTGGTAGTAGACATTTGCCCAGGCCGAATGTGAGTACAGCAAGACAACATGGTGACCTTTCAAACTCCTAGTTGCTTCCACGTGCACTCCACGCACATACTCCTTTTTACCATGAGACACTAACCATTGCCCTATCTCTACTATCGGATGCATGCTTCCACGACGTATGCACTGAACACCTTTTCCCTTTTTTCTCCTTTAACCAACCTCCTTCGTCCCGACGACTACTAATTATAAACATGTGTAAATGGAACTGAGCTGTTCTCTCCTCAACAAACCAGCAATATATTAATTCTATCTTTACACAAGAACACCTTTCAACAAGCCTGACCTATATCTAATTGTCAGATATCTAATCTACGCCCCCACATCAGGAACTCTTTTCACGACTACTATAAATACAAGTGCACACGAACACTGGACTCTTCTACTAACCCGTTTCTCTCTTGTACATGCCACTAATGAGGATGAAAAAGAAAGTTGTTTATTAAATATTAAAGTGAAACTTTTTTTCGTTGTCTTAATTATTAACTAAACTGGTGAGCTGGACGTGGTATGAACACGCAACTATTCCATTTTGTCTTCATTGTTAACTAAAATGGTGACCTCGTCGTGATTTTCAGCGACTTTCTTTGTTTGTTATCTTTGTTTTGCTTAGCCTCTTAAAAACAACAGTATCGCTAACATTTCACGTTGCTGCAGGATTCTTTCCTTTCAAAAACTCATTTTGACCGCATACATGTAAAAAAAAAATACTCGTCAATAAAAACAAAAAAGTACTCGTCAATATAAACAAAAAAAATACTCATCAATAAAAACAAAAATAACAAGAGTACACACTTTTAACAGAAAAGCAAAAACAATCTTCAAATGTCGCTTAGTCATCACTTGAGAATTCTCTAGAATACTTTTCTAACACTGGACATTCTTTTCGCCCAAAAGAAAAAACATCATCGCTGGACTAAAAAGCAGACTTTTTTTAAAAAAAAAAACATCATCGTTGGACTTAAAAATAAAAAGCGGAAACATTTTCAAAGACATGTGTCACATAAAAAAAGCTAAAAACATCTTAGCGGAAACACATTTGAAATACTTCCCACATTTTCACGGAGGAAATAAAACGTTTCAACCAGATACGTTTTCTTGAAACAAAGAAAAAACATCTTTTCTTTCACAACGGCTACATACAAAAAAAAAGAGTGAACACTTTCTTCGTGTATGAAAACACTCTTAACACTTGACTTTTGCTACCTTTTTCTATTACCAACTCTCTACCTTTTACATGTACCGCGGAAATTATAACAACAACACCAAAAACATGGGTCAACTCGACTCCATTTACAGACGTACCGTAAATATTCTCTGCTAAAATAAACAGTCCCCTTGCAAAATTATCTCACAAAAAAAATATTTCTTTTCACCGAAAACCAACATTTTTTTTTCCACAGAAAAATAAATAATTATTTACTGAACATTCAAGTCCAACAAAATCGCATTAATGGCGACTAGCAATCCAGAACACTCTTCACAGAAGAACACACTCAAAACATTTATTTTTCCATAACATCCACCAAAATAAATTTGTCAACAAAACAATTTGTCACCAACGTTTAGCAATGAGCAACTTAATGACTTCAAATTCCACTGGAATAGTTCAAGTTTAAAGAAATTATATACAATTCTATGAAACAAATTTGAACACAGTCATAAGCATCAAGCCTTGTGTTGACACAAAAAACGGATTTTACAAGCAGCTATCACGGAGGGACATATTACAAAATCCTCACTACTTCGAATTTTCTAAATTACAACTGACACACATAAAAGAAGCTTTCTTTTATTTCAAAAACATTTTTTCAATCCAACGAGGGGGTATCTGTAGCAGCCGAAACTTGCTACAATCCCAGGCAGGAGCTAATTCTCGCGGCTTGAGATTTGAAATCCATTTTCTTTCTGGCTTGTCCAATCATAAGCCAGCTCTCAATCACATGACTAAGTACACGAAAAGCAAAATAACAAATCTTTCTTCCTCTTACTCCATGGCTTCAGTTGACAGCAGACATTAGCCTGGGGCTTTGACCTCAGGCCGGACGTGAGTACAACAAGACAACATAGTGACCTTCCAAACTCCTGCTTGCTTCCACGTGCACTCCACACGCATACTCTTTCTTACAACAACTTTTGCCCTGTCTCTACTATCAGATGGACACTCCGACATACGTAAACACATTAAACTTTTCTCTTTCTCTTTCAACAGGCCTGACCTATATCTAATTGTTAAATATCTAATCTACGTCCCCACATCAGGAACTTTTTTCATAACTACTATAAATACAAGTGCACACAAACACTGGACTCTTCTACTAACCCGTTTCTCTCATGTACACGCTACTAACGAAGATGACAAATAAAGTTGTTTATTAAATATTAAAGTGAAACTTCTTTTCGTTGTCTTAATTATTAACTAAATATTATTTCAAAATAATAAAGTTAGAAAAAAAATTGAAACTAATTTAACTCTATTAGTAAAAAGTAGATATTTGCAGACATTATCTTGTTCATAAAATAAAAATAAAACATCATTTCAAGAACTTACTTGTTGCTTTGGCAACTCTGAAATGTTCTTATCATCAATTTCTTTGCAAATTAAGTAGTCTTTTTGATACTGAGAGATAATATTTTCCTTTGCTTTAGTTACTGTTTGCAAACTATCTGCATAGAAGTACAAACTGGCAGGAGATGGAGTGATATTTCCAATCGGTAGATCTTCTATTTGTTCTGAAACAGAAAAAAAATTTGATAAATAATCTGTATTTGAAGGACATTTTAGTTTGGATGACTTAAATATCAATGTTTTACTATTTTAAGATATTAAAAATGTTATATTTTATTATTCAGATTTGTTTAATAAGTTTTCTATATTCATGTTCAAATTTTGTATGTCAAATTTGGCACTGAGTCAGAGAGGCCCAGCTTCCATTAATTTGCTGATTTCTGAATAAAATGAAATTAATTCATGTTACTTTTTTAAAATTTCAACAATCTATATATAAACACTAACAGACTACAGTTTTGCTAGTTCTTTTGAATAACCTTTGAAATCTACTCGACATCCATACCTTGTAACTTCCATTGCCTTGGCAGTAGTAACTTTAACCTTCAATTAAATTATATGACTTTAAATGATTCATTGACCAAATTGAAATAACCATGTGTTCATCTGTAAAATATTGTAAAACTTGTCTATTTAGAAAATGCCTAATATTTTTCTTTAACTTCATTGTTCCCCTCCCATCCCTGCCAGAAATAAGTTGCTGTTTGTATTTATTTAGAAATTTAATAAATTACTTAACCGTTTCTATAAAAACTTTTGTAATTGTATTGTCAGATTCGGTAGATAAGAATTATTCCAACAATAATTTTTAATTTTCGAGTTATGTGCTCTGTCCTCAATGAAAATTCGAAACTGCCCTTAACAAGAAAAACACAGTATTTCATATTTCATACAAGAAACACCATGAGTAATAATACCCAAGAGTAAAAATATATATCAAAAGATACTTAAATTGCAAATCTCTTGAACCTAGTTCTTTTCTCCTGATCTCAATCCTCAATACCACGTCATCTCCCCTCTCACAATCAGGTAAGCAACATCTAATTCTCATTATATTTAAAACCAACTCTATTTGTTATCACTACTCACTTGTATATTACATAATTTTTCTTCCTATACATAGTGGTTCCTCGATGAATAAATTTCTATTCCAAGTGAGATAACACAATATTTTTTTTTAAGTGTTATGCAATAATTATCTTTCTATAATAATAATAATAATAATAATAATAATAATAATAATAATAATAATAATAATAATAATAATAATAATAATAAAACCTTTTTGCAAGATATGGACTCTATCTTTTGTTACCAAGTGATTCTCCATATTAATAACGACCTTTGTTACTTAAAAAAAAGGGAAGTTAAAACAAGTAAAACTGTTAGTTGTGCTTACACATTTAAGAAAATTAAGGTAATCAAATCAAGTAAAATTATTAGTAGTGTTTGCACACATAAAAAATAAAGGTAGTTAAATCAAGTAAAACTGTTAATTGTGCTTACACATTCAAGAAAATTAAAGCAGTTAAATTAAGTAAAACTGTTAATTGTTGTGCTTACACATTTAAGAAAATTAAAGCAGTTAAATTAAATAAAACTGTTAATTGTGCTTACACGTTTAAGAAAATTAAAGCAGTTAAATCAAATAAAACTGTTAATTGTGCTTACACATTTAAGAAAATTAAAGCAGTTAAATGAAATAAAACTGTTAATTGTGCTTACACATTTAAGAAAATTAAAGCAGTTAAATGAAATAAAACTGTTAATTGTGCTTACACATTTAAGAAATTTAAGGTAATTTAAGTGAGTAAAATTGTACTGTTGGAATGTATATTAAAATATCAATCATATATATCTATATATATGTTATTTTTCCAATTTTAACTAGAACGAAATTGTTCTTGAGACTATGCCAAATTGTATATTATCTTTATAATAATTATTTATTTGAGGTTATTTTTTATAATGATAAAATGTACCTTGTTTTGTTGTCGATTTCAATGAAGTACTGAATCGCTTCAATATTTGAAAAAATGATTGTGTTTCCTTGTCAATTATTTGACAAATTTTATTTAACATATCTGCATTAAAAATGACTAACTTTACAGTTTTCAGATATTTCGGTGAAGATTTGCTAAAGCTCTTGAGAGCATTTAAAAAGTTCTTTGTAATATCAGCGATAGTGCAGCCCAATCCTGAAAAAATAAGAAAAACACAATTATGTACATAACTGTGAGATATATAGTGTTGGGCAAATGATACTAACAAGTGATAGAGGGTTTAAGATTAAATAAGGTTTCAAAATTTGGAACAAAATAAATGATGGGATCGTATTTTACACAAGTTCACATTTTTATAAAGTTTTAATCAGCTTAATAAAGCTTCATGTTTGAAACAAGATACTTTTGTAATTGGAATGAATCTGATATAAAGATTTTTCTTTTAAATGTTCCAAACTATACATTTTGCATACAAGATCTTTTGTTTCTATTTTGACTCAATCGATTATGAAATCTTGTCCATAGTAAATTATGTAATGTTTCCCAAAGTAAATTATGAAATGTCTAAAGTAAATCATGAAATGTTTTCTAAAGTAAATCATGAAATGTTTTCAAAGTAAATCATGAAATGTTTTCTATATATATATATAAAAGCAAAAATGTGTGTGTGAATGTATGTATGTATGCATGTATGTATGTATGTTCACTTTTTGTGTATGTCTGCAAAAGGCTTTTTTTTCCGAGGCCTTATCACGGGGATTGCTCCTTCTTAAAACTTTTTATATCACGTCTAAATGATAATATCTACAAGATAACAACGGGGGTCATGTGTGTATTTAAATTGCCCGACTTTGAAAACCTAAATATTCAACATTTTTTGATCGCCGCGTGTGGATTCGACTTTTTCATATAATAAAAAAAAAAAAAAAAAAAAAACAAAAAAAAAACTGCCCCCGCAGTCAAAGTTGACCTCATTAAGTCATCAAGTACGGGCATCTGCCAATTCTTAATACTTAAATAAATTCAAACATGTTTCCGTTACTATTTCTTGGTGGACGAACGGTTAACGTCGTATGTTTTTTTTTCACACTTTATTATTTTCCAACTTCGCCTCAAGGCTTCAGGCTTCATACTTACCTACCAAAATTTTTTTTAAAAACAGACACCCGGGCAACGATTTTTTTATTTATTATTCTTTTGTTTTTACTTACCCAAAACCACACACACCTCAAAACACCTGGGCAACGCCGGGTATCCCCCGCTAGTCTAAAGTAAATCATGAAATATTTTCTAAAGTAAATCATGAAATGTTTTTATAGTGATATACAAATTAAGTATAATTTGTATATGAGCAGATAGCTCATATTTATAAACCGACACCAACTAGAACAGGTGGTTGTTTAACGCTTGTTTAGCGCTATACACGACATATCAACAGCGTCGACGATAGGATATTCTCTGGTCTTTGAAGACCCACAATATGGTTAACGCTGGTTGTGAAGCAATTATGAAGGTTGCTACAATGGTTTGCCCTCGAGAATTAGAAGAAATGACTTTCGAAAAATAAGTCAGGTTATCAAGGGAAACACGAGGCTAAAGAAAAGACTGGTGATTGCAGAAAGAACCAAGTTTATAGCAATGAAGCAGGAAGTGGATGAACCGATAGTAAAATATTTACACAGGTTAAGAAGTGTGAGTAAATACTGTGACTTTGAAAAACCAGGAATAGAAGAACAGACAACAGAAGAAGACTTAATTCAACTAAGATTGAGTGAAGGTATGCACATAGATATAAGCTAATGGAACAGTTACAACTTACAAACATGCCCTTGAATATGTGTCTAGAATTTATACAACAGCAGGAATTAATACATACCTACAACCAAAATAAAATAAAAACTCCTATGAAGAAATAATGGCTGACACATATACGGTAGAAGTGGGGGGGGGGGAATGTACTTACTGTGGAAAAATTCATGAAAGGAAACAAGAAAAATGTCCAGCGTTTGGAAAAACATGTTCAAAGTGTTTAAAAATGAATCATTTCAAAGAAGTATGTAAAACGAGAAATGTGGAAAGAATAGAGGATGAAAATAGACAAATTTTTAATGTAAAGAAGGATAATATACAAAATACTGGATCAAGGAAGGGAGATACAAAAATAAAAATGAAAAGAAACAATTGTATTGTTGAAATGCAAGTAGATACTAGCAGTAAAGTAACTATAAAAAATAGGAAAACCGTTTAAAAAAAAAAAAAAGCAACGTACAATTACGTCAGTTTGATGGCTCGATTATAGCAATTATGTGTTACTTTGAAGGTTCAATAGAACTAAAAGAAAAATATGAAGTAGTACCCATTATAGTTACAAATTGCCAAAAAACGCATGGATTATTGGGGAATGATGTATTAAAAATAAATTCAACGAAGTTGATTAATGAGATAGAAATGGAAAGCTAGTCTGAAATTAAAAGAAAAGCCCCCCCCTCCTACTACGAAGCGAGAAAAGTACCAGTGCATTTATTACCGTTAGTAATAGCTAAGTTGCGAAAGTTAATAAAGGAAAATTTATTAGAACCTGCCTCCTTCAGGAGGAAGTAAATGGGCATCACCCATTGTGGTATTAAAAAAAAGACGGTGACTTGAGAATTTGTGGAGATTATAAAATAGGGGTGAACCATAAAGTTTGTGCCGATTCGTACCCTATTCCGAATGTGGAAGTAGCTTTACATAAACTTGCCGGAATGAAAGTATTTCCAAAGATAGACCAAGAATCAGCTTACCACCAAATTCCCATAGATGAAAATTTTAAAGAAGTGATGACCATAAACACACCTATAGGCCTGTTAAGGTGGAAAAGGATGCCGTATGGCATAAAAATGGCAAGTGCAATTCTTCAAAAAGCTATTAAAAAAGTAATGTTGAAAATACCGTCTGTTATCAAGACGATATATGTGTTGGAGATTTAAATGAAGATGATTTCAAGAAAAAAACTGAAAATATACTGAACTGGCTAAGAGATGCTGGCATGACAGTAAATACAAAAAAGTGTGTAACCAACAGTAACGAAATATCATTTTTGGATTACTCAATATCAAAGGGAGGGATCTCTCCAGATGAAACGCTAATAGAGAAAATTCTAAAAGTGGCTACACCAAAAAATAAAAAAGAGTTGGAGTCTTTCTTGGGTTTGATAAAATTTTATAGAAAATATGTACCAAAATATAATGAGTTGACAGAACCATTTGTGAAGTTAAGAAAAAAAATGCAGAGTTCATTTGGTTAGAACACCAACAGAAAGCCTTTGAAAACTTAAAATAGATTCTGGCGAAAAAGCCAATAGTAAAAGGACATAACTCTACCGACTGACGCTAGTGAGTATTCCATATCCGGTATTTTGTCACAAGATGGTCATCTCGTAATGTACTTATCGAGGAGATTAACAACGACCGAACACAATTATTCTAATATAGAAAGGGAGGCACTAGCCATAGTGTGGATAACGGATAGAGCAAGACAGTTCTTGAGGGAAAAAAAATTCTTGTTGAAAAGTGATCACAGACCACTGGAATTTATTTTCAACCCAAGAAAAGAACTACCGAAAGTTACAACGTCCAGAATATTACGTTGGGCGATCAGACTGATTGTATTCGACTTTGACAGTGAGTATGTTAGAGGGAATATGATACCGCACGTTGATGCCTTATCTAGATTGAGGTTTTATAGAGAGGATAAGGACAAAAACGACGAGGAATTTGAAGACACATTCCTTCAACTTGTAGAAACCGATGTAATATCTGTAGATAAAATGGCTACTGAAACTACAAATGACCCAGTGTTAAACAGAATAGTGCTGAGGATAAAAGAGAATCGTTGGGAAAATTGTTCAATGGCTGAAAGACCATTAAAAAAAATAAGACATAAACTTACTATAGAAAACGGGGTAATATGTAATGGAGACTTGGTAGTTCCCCCAGAAACACAGAGGAGACAGGTTATAAAAAGTGTACATGATGGTGTATATTGTGGAATAGACGCTATGCAAAGAAGATTAAAATTGGAAGCATGGTGGCCGAAGTACTCAAGAGACGTAGAGGACTATGTAAAAAGATGCACAAAATGCACAGAACTCAGGAATTTCAAACAAAAGAAAATACATGTGTGGCCTCGAGAAGCAAAACCGTGGAGCAGAGTAAAACCAACACAAAGTCAAGTATCTGCAGAATGTCTTCTTGGTTCCTCCTCTTCTCTTTTCTCTCTCCCAATAATCGAGCACAGCATATAATAACAAAACTCTAAAGCACGTCTGACAGCACTGACTTCTGCCAACAGTCTACCCCTCCTCTTAACAACACAGGCTTTTTATATCGCAAAATCGTTCACCTCTATTTGCATATTCTTCTAACTCACGTGATCACTCCTCTATAAATAAGAGTCTTGACCATTTCTTTTCTTTCTTTTTATTTATTTTCGGTGACCGACCCGCACGTGGTCTATCCAGGTAAGTCACGCATTTCTCCACACTCCCCTCTGATCTCATGATCAGAAACAGGACATGCGGGCAATCGTCGTTGGCGGGTACTCCTTCGAAGAATCGGGGGCAGCACTTCCTCATTGCTGTTTTCTTCATTACCACCATCATTACTACCAGTCTGTTCCATTATCCCGTCTCGTGGTTCCATAGGCGGTGTCTCACAATCAGGGCAGGGGGGCAGTATCCGTCTTTGTCGGGTACTTCTCCGAAGAATCGGAGGCGTCATCTCCTCGGTGTGCTCCATCATCCCTTCTCGCGGGGTTTCGCAATCACGGGGGGGTGGGCAGTATTCGTCTCTGTCGAGTATTTCGATGAGGCATTACTTCCTTGTGTCCATCGCTCTCCTCACTATTGTCATCAGTATGTCCCATCATTCCCTCGTCTGGTTCTGTTGGTGGTGTTTCTATGCTCACCTGAAGGGGCAGTAAGTGATCAGGATCATCTCTGAACGGTGTGTGATCCTCTTCATCGTCCTCAGAATCAGAAGAGGTATAACAAGGGCGGATATCTTTTACGTGACGTGGTATGCCACCAATCAACATGGTCTGAGGACTTATGATTTTGTCTATTTTTCCCGGAAAAATTTCGTAGTGCACCCAGCATTCGGGGGTTTTATCCAAACAAGGTCTCCCACCTGATATGGTGTATTGACAACACTCACCACTGATGGTATGGCATCAACTCGTTTCACACGCTGTTCATATTGGTAAATCCCATTGGCTGGTGCAGTTGCTGGTGTTGCATTGTCCTTGGGTGTTATATTATACCAGTACACAGCTTCTGGAATAGAGCACTGCGTCCTAGCTGCAATTCTTTTGATGGTACGGTGACACCGTTCTGCTATACCATTACCCTCGGGATAATATGCACACCGATAATGCATTTTAATCCCCCATTCATGCACGAATTTCTGAAATTCTTGACATCGAAATGTGGCGGCATTATCAGTCAGAATTTCAATCGGGGCACCACGTTCAAAAAAGACGGCTCTCAACTGTTGTATAATGCTGGCTGCATCCTGTCGTGTCAACAGGCGCCATATTGTGAAACGCGTCGGGCCACAATCCGTCATGGTCAAAAAATGTTTTCCCCATAATGTGTTATGTCCATCCCTACTCGCTGCCAGTTGCCCTCCACCTCGAGCTTCCCTTTTTGCCATTTTGCCATTGGGATGGTGCCGGATCAATTCTCTGACACTCTTCACACGAACGTATGGCTGCTTTCACTGATGCTTTTGTAGTTGCAGGGCATACTCTTTGGACAAAATATGCAGTCCTCTGAATTCCAGGATGTCCAATCTGCTGGTGTATCATACGGATCTGATCAGGTTTTAATTGATCCGTTACAGTCGCGCATGTTTGTTGTTGAAGATCGGATCCCTGCCTCATTGCATCGATCCACCTCTTTGGTACTCGAGTCAAGCTATCAGCCAAATTCTGCATCGACGAGACTAATGTAATGTCTACCTGCAAGCTGTATTCGTCAACTAGACGCTTAATTATTGCTAGTCTCCTTCGTACTAGCATTTCACTTGCAGCTCTAGTCTTAACTCGAGCCTTTCCAGTCAAGGTGTCGGTTAACCAATGGTAAACACACAATGAGTCAGTGTGGAGATGCACAACATTAGTCTGCCATTGCAATGCGAGATCAAGACCTTTTAACGTGGCATCAAGTTCTGCCAAATTTATATGTTGGGCATCATTTTTCGGACGAAGCCAGCATGCATCTTCCACAACATCACCTAGTTGCTCCAACACGACACCTGTAGCCAACGAACTTGCGTCAACCCATGCATTTAGTTCGTTTCCAGACACTTGCCACTCACCCCGGGCAGGGTCATTCCTATGCACTCTGGACAACATTTCAGCCATCATTTGTTGGAGAGAATCATCATCCGCAACATCGTCCCATCCTTTTGTTACTGTAGTCACTCGTCTTTTCACCACTCCTGTTGCTGATCGGAGCCATTCACAGACAGGTAGATGTCCTACCAATTTACCACAGATAGAAAACACAGTACGTCTTGTTAATACATTGGGTAACTTTGGAAGTGGGCTCCCTCGCTTCCATCGCAACGTATTGCCCTCCTCCCAGACCTCGAGGCCTAGCACGGGCACTCCATCCTTTAGGCGCTTAGGGTCTTTGCTTATTAACCCAAACGCTTTCAGTTTTATTCGAACTGCATCCGCAGACATTATGTCCTCATTAACATAGATGTCATCTATGTAGGCTGAAGCAGCTTTTGCTGTGGTCTCATCCTGCATCAAAACAGTTTTAATAATGGTTGTCATGATCAAGGGTGCTACGTTTAGGCCAAAACCCAAACGTGTCAAACAATATAGTTTTCCCTTGAGTAGTACTGTCTGAAACGGCCATAATGACTCATGGACACGTATCTGCAGGTAGGCCCTCTTTAGATCCAGAAGTGCTACATTGCTCCCTTTTTGACCCCACTCTCTCAGTTTAGCAGCGCACACATCTGCGTTTCCGGTAAACGCATCAACATGCCGATTCAACTCTCAGTAATCCATTACGGGACAAATTTTTTCTTTGGTAGGTTGTTCAACAGCCATGAGCGGAATTAATCCCTTGGGTGGTCCCAGACGTTCCTGTGGGTATGGTATTAACCAACCATTGTCAATCCACATCTGAAGTTCTTCTTCATATGCGGCCCTATTCTTGGTAGAAACTGCATACTCTGGAATCGTGTTGCACAGCCGATCTGGTTCCTGGCCCATGGCCCATTTCCACTTTGCAGTCCACACCCTTTCGTTGTCATCAAATGTAGCACAGAAGTCCTTTTCTTCAATCGACATGGCTGCACAGACGTCTTTCCCTTCTCCAAGCCTGATACCTCTAGCTGCTGTGATTGTAACGCCTCCTAGTGCTTGTATTGCATCAATTCCAAGCAACATGTCGTAGCCAAGGGGTTTCTCCTGCATCACCAGAACGTCAACTTTAGCTGTGTCACCCTTCTCAGTACAGATTGTGACTGTCCCTTCACCACAACATACCCGTGATAAGCCATTGATGGTCATAACGCCGACTGGGTTCCTCCGCCACACCGGACAACAATGGGCACTAACTATAGACCGGGAACACCCCGTGTCTATAAGTGCTGAACACTGCACATCATCAAGTTTAACGCTAATGACAGGCAATCCTGTGTTTATTGGTTGGCAGGGGGCAAGGGTAGCGATAGTACCTTGCCCCCAACTTCGTTTCCCGAACAGTTGCGAGATATGTGCCCAAACTTATTGCAGCGATAGCATTGCACTGGTCTCTTTGATTGTGGATATACACCTCTCCTATCACTCCAGCACTCTTTAGCAAAATGATTGGCCTCCCCACATTTATAGCACACTGGGGTGGCATGCTTATTACTATCTGGAAGAGAGTCCACATTGCCTCCATGTCGAAAACGAGCTGCTGCTGCAATTGGTTCCTGTTCCTTACAGATGTTTCGAGCTCGGGCCAATAACTCATCAGTTGACAATTCATCGATTCTTGATGATGCCCGCAACAGTTTACTGACCTCCTCGGGTAGGCCTACCAAAAAAGCACAGCTTAATATTTTATCATTGACCCCACCAAACGGTACAGATAATTTTCGCAGGTCGGCTAGGTACACGTCGACTGTTTCCTTGAGTTGAAGTGTCCGGCTCGTGAACTGTTGCCACGCAACAAATGGATCTGTACCAAACGCTGTATACAGGCTCTGCTTGATTTCATCCCAGTCTGGTTCATTCCTGAGTTGTTGGTAGACTGCATAGGCCCCTCCGGTTAGCCTCAAAGGGATAACTGTGGCTGGTTCTTTAATTTTGCACAGTTTACAGATTTTTTCTGCCTTTTCAATCCATTCGACGACAGCCGGTCCAGTGGTAGATCCGTCGAACTCGGGTATTAAGCGAATGTCGAATCTGTCCATTGTTAGTAACCGCACACCAAGCGCCGAAATAGCTTAAAACCAACACAAAGTCAAGTATCTGCAGAATGTCTTCTTGGTTCCTCCTCTTCTCTTTTCTCTCTCCCAATAATCGAGCACAGCATATAATAACAAAACTCTAAAGCACGTCTGACAGCACTGACTTCTGCCAACAGTCTACCCCTCCTCTTAACAACACAGGATTTTTATATCGCAAAATCGTTCACCTCTATTTGCATATTCTTCTAACTCACGTGATCACTCCTCTATAAATAAGAGTCTTGACCATTTCTTTTCTTTCTTTTTATTTATTTTCGGTGACGACCCGCACGTGGTCTATCCAGGTAAGTCACGCATTTCTCCACACATGGATCATGCCTATGTCAATGAGATAGGACTATTATTAATATTAGTGGATGCATATTTAGGTTGGCCTGAAGTGGTGAGAGTACGTGATAAAAAAAAGTACCACCATAAAACAAATATTAAGAGTAATACTTTCGAGAAATGGGATACCGAGAACATTAGTGACGGATTAAGCACCAGAATTTGCGGATGCTGATTTGTATGAATGGTTAAGAAAAATAGGATGCAGACCTTACAAGACCCCTCCTTACCACCCTCAAAGTAACGGGATAGTGGAAAGGAGGGTCCAGACAGTAAAGAAGAGCATAAAAGCATACGTGCAACAGAAGGAGAAAATCGATGCTTTCCTACCAAGATTATTACTAAGTTATAGAACAATTCCGCATGCAGGCAGGCCAGAAAATCTATCTGCCTTAATAGGCAGACAATTAAGGCCCCCTTTGACTATGTCATATGCCACAAATCAAAAGATATGGTACAAAAGAAATAGGAATACAGAAGCCGAAACAGCAGAATTTATCATACAGAAAGGGCATAATAATGCAATATTAAATAAAGAAAATAGGAACAGTGTTGTAGCTCATGCTGACCAAATAAGATCCCAAGGAGAACAATCAGATGAGGAAATGTCTTCAGAGCTGCACATTATGGACACAACAGAAGAGTTACTGCAGAATGAGACTGTGGAGAGGGATGAGGTAGAAGAGGAAGAAGTAGAATGGGACAAGGCAAAATAGGAAGATCAGAATATGCAGGAGGAACACTGCGATTATAGGGAAAGACGTGATAGATCCAGATCTCCAAGGAAAAGGAGAGAGATAAAGGAAGATGTTCAGGAGGGAACGAGAAGACGTACAAGAAGTATTCGCAACATAACCCCCCCCCCGTTATAGGTAGTATAAGTATAATTTGCATATGAGCAGATAGCTCATATTTATAAACTGATAACAACTAGAACAGGTGGTTGTTGAACGCTTGCTTAGCGTTATACACGACATATCAGTTTTCAAATTAAATCATAAATTGTTGTCTAAAGTAAATCGTGAAACCATGAAAATCTTTAAATTGCACAAGCCATAAGAATTTAGAAAGAAATCATATGGAAAGGTGTAAGATAAAAAAGAGTAAGTTTGCAAGACTTTCAGGTATGGCTACAGAAATATTGAACGTTGCGAGTGAAACAGGCAATCACAAACTTAACAAATTAGATCATAAGAGAAGAGGTTGTTCCAAACGATTGGGATCTTAATAAAATTGTGAACTCTTACAAGGGCAAATGAGTTCCAGATAGAGATAATTACTAAGACATAAAGTTGTTGGAACATGTTCTGAATGTAGTTGAGAGAATGATTTAGCAGCAAAAAACACCCGACTAGCTGAAACCACCGTCAATAATTTTCCCCACTCCTTATCTGTGCCTAAATCAAAACGTAGATTCCATGAACAAAGCTTCTTTCTTAGAACTGCACGCCTGTGGAACGCTGTTCCGCTTGCCTGTTTCCCTCCCGACTTCAACCTGGACGTCTTCAAGTCAAACACAAACAAATTCCTGATGAACAGCCCCCCTAAGTAATGACATTTTATCAATTCTCCAATACTATTGCTACACCATCCCTTTGATTACGGTACACACAATAACCCTTATCCCCGAATGGCCATTGGGTCTTGATAAGTGGTGAATTCCATGTAAAAAAAAAAGAAGCAAATAACAAATCATATATACATAGATGAAATGCAGTTTTGTTTTTGTCTAATTCAGGTACCATTCATGCTATATTTTTCCTGAACAAAGAATCTGTATTTTGTATTTGTGGATTTGGAGAAAACTTTTGATAGAGTGACGAGAGACGTTGTTTCATAAACCTTGCACAAATTGATGGCAATTGAGTGGTTGGTAAAGATTGTTCAAGCAATATACTGAAATGCAAGAGTTCTTCAATGTTTTGTACTCAGTTCTTTGCTTTTCATTTGTGTCATAGAAGTGTTGTCCAAGGAGTTTTATGATTGCCTGGGAAACAATGAAAAGTTTACTTGTTACGCTAAATATGTGGAAGAAAGCTGTGAAGAGAACGAAATGATGGTTGTAATGTTGGCAGCCTTCCATAAATAGGAACATTCCCTACTCAGTTTCTAGAAAGAGAATTAGGAGTAAAGCAAATTTTTGCGATACTTTTAAGCACTGGGTGCACAAGATTATGACTTAACAAAATGACTTATCTCCCATATTTTCCATAACTCCTTGAAGTTTTAGCATTCTTATCAATGTAGAATTGAAAAATACGATAAAAGGAATTTATATTTTTAAAATTCTGTTCAATAGTTTCCCCTAATTTTTGGTGTAGATACTTATTTTTTGCTTGATATGTAAGTATATCTGGAACTGACATATTTCATCTGTAGATCTTTATAGATAAGCATTCTGATGCCTGATTATCCATTTAAAAAAAAAAATTCTGATAATTATCTTTTTGTCGAAATGAAACAAAAAAAAATTAATGAATGTTCTCTATGAAACTAACGCTTTCGATTCTTAGTCGAGTTATCTTCAGGTGACAAAAGTAAATGATTAAAAGCTGGAGAAAAAAAATTAGAATTTCAAAAATGCTGTCAAGAATGGATAATGGCACAAACTATTGAATCTGTCAATGGGAATCAATGGGAATTCAACTTCTTATAGATCTGTAGTGTGGTCCAATTAAATACTGATATCACTAGGGAAATGTATGATCCCCCATCCCCATTACTGTGGATAAAAGTGCACTATGCAGTATGAAACGGTATGAACCAACAATCTAGCTTTAGGTATAAAAGCAAATTGTGTACAATTAATTGTTGATAATCGGTATTGCTTTGGCATTAAATGAACTAAAAAAAAATTGATACGCTGTTAAAAAGAAGATAAATCACACCAATATGATTTCATCTTAACAACCATATGCCCCCATTACCTCTCTCAACACACTAAACAAAGCGAATAAAAAAATAAAACTTACCTCCAGTTCCAAGTGGTGGCAAAGCCAAAGAGTTCATCTGTTCTCCTTCTGCAGCATTGAAGCAAAGTTTAAATATTTTATTAGAATGTTTCTTGATTCCCTCCACATTGACATGGACAATATAAGAAGCAGCAATGGAAGAAGCTTTTGTAACCACATAATTTTGTGTTTCCATTTGAGAATCTGATGGAAAAACAATGATTTAAATAGTTAAATAATGTTTTATTGAAAACAATTAAAATGATCATTTTTAAGACAAACTTTCAGTGGCAGTAAAAAGACTATGTTCTGTGTGCTATCAACTAAAAAACAATTAACTTGCCAAGTTGTTGAACCGAATATCAAAAAGTAAAAGATTACTGATAAAGGCTAAAAAATTCACTTTTATTTAACTTAAAACTTACTTTGATTTAAAAAGGTCCAAATACTTTTATGATACGCTTTTCAGATTTAAAAAATCCTTTTTAGAAAGAGCCCAACACTTTTATGATACACTTTTCTGAGAAAAAATCCTTTTTAGAAAGAGTGCAATACTTTTATTGGTGAGATGCAGTATCAGAACAGATACTACACCGTGATCTCGGCCTCTGCAACAGATTTCTTTCCTTAAAATTTCGTTTTTTTTTTTTTTTTGGCAAAATATCATATTAATAAATACTCTATTACTTGGAAGATATACACTTCAATATATAAATATATATGAAACCATACTTAATTTTTTTTTTTTTTACAGGTGGGGTGGGAGATATACTTCCACCGGCCAACGCCGGTACATGGGTCCTGCTAGTTTCATACATAAATATTACTTTTCAAGTAGAAAAATATCCAGTAATTTCATGATACAATTTAACGATAAAAAAGTTCATTTTTAATTAGAAAAGAACTTCAATAATTTCATGAGACACTGTAAAATGTTTTGACTTCTAATGGGGGTATGAGACGAATAGATTCGCCAATCATTTTTATAACCAAGAGCTGTGCTAAGCAACCAATGAAAACGTCCCAAAATTATTATAAAAATTGTCGAATTTTGGATTCAATCAGTTCGCCGTTTACTACGTCACGGACCGCATTTAATTCTTGGCCGCCATCTTGGTTACTGATCTGAACTACGCCGCCATCTTGGTTACTGATTTGAACTACGACGCCATCTTTGTTCAACACAATATCTCAGAACTTAAGAGGTTAATTATGCCACGGACCGCATTTGATTCTTGGTCGCCATCTTGGTTACTGATCTGAACTACGCCGCCATCTTTGTTCAACACAGTGTCTAAAAACTTAACAGGCACCTTTTAGATAAAAATATTCAGTTTTATCTAGAAAAGAGTCCAATATTTTTATCATCTACTTTTAATATAAAAAAATCTTTTAAAATGGGGAAATAATCCAATACATTGTTTAGATAAATAATTAACTTTTAACTAGAAAGTAGCTGAATACGTGATACACTTTTTAGATAGAAATATTCACTTTTTACTAGAAAGAAGACCAAAACTTTTATGATATATTTTATATATATAAATAATCACTTTCAAAAAGAACTGTCATAAACTTTTATTATTCAGTTGTGATATTCGTATGGATGGATTGTTATAGATTAACGAGGATGCAAAGGGAACTGAAATGAAACACGTTTATTTACTGAGGTATACAAACCGGAACTGGTGATGGTGAGCTTGAAACCCGGAAGAGGGGATATGGGGAAGGAGTGGGAGGAGGGCTAGCTAGACTTTTATTGCTGATACTACAACATCCCCTTCTCTATTGTAGGAGAAGTACATTGGGCTGTAATGGGCTGGAGAGGTTGTGGGGATGGAGGAGATAGTTCATTTGTTCTATGTTACAGGTCGAGCCTCTGGATGGGTTTGCTCAGCCTGCTCGATCTATATAGTTTGGCAGGTGTTGATGGAACTGGTGGATGAGTGCTTGGGATGGTTGATGGGTGACCACCTGCTGGCCTTGGGCCCTGTGCTGGGATTGGGATAGTGCTATGAAGGTAAGGAATTCTGTGTGTGCCGCAACAAGTTTTCCATTGGTGTTGGCATTTCATGTTGTCCGCCTTGCCCTTTGTTGGCCTTAATAACTGCCGGTTTCTGCGATGGATTCCACCGTTGGCGAGTTTTACTAAGTATAGCCTTGGCTCTGCAGCTATCTGCACAATCTTTCCAGGTTCCCAGAGTTTGGTTCTTTTGTCCTGAACATGAACTTGTTGGCCGGTGTGTAACTATGTGTTGATGGCTATTCTTTCGGTCATACCACTTTTTTGTTTCTTCTTTGCTCTTCTTGAACTCTTGTTTTTTTTGTTCGTCTCCTAGTTGTTGTTTTGATACTAATGGGGTCCTCATGGGTCTTCCATTCAGTAACTCTGCTGGGGATTTAATTTGAGCTGATAGCGGTATAGCCCTGTAAGCCATCATTGCTAGGTGGGTGTCTGTGTTCATTTCTCGCGCTTTCAACAACTTTTTACAGATGCCCACCATCCTTTCTGTGAACCCACGAAGTAGTGTGCCTGAAGTTGTATGATTTGGCAAAATCTGTAAACTCTGTACTGGAATACTGGGGCCCATTGTCACTGTATATTGCCTCTGGAACACTTCGTTCTTCAAACACTTGTCAGATTATTGCAGCTGATGTTGTTGAGTGGAGACGTCGTATGAAAGGACTGCAGTTGTAATGGTCCCCCACCAGTAAGAATTCCTTATCTTCCATGATAAAGATGTTAGTACTGACATACTGCCATAGGTAAGAAGAGGTCTCATGTTGGTGTAGTGTTTCTGATAGGATACTGGGTTGGTATTTCTGACATGTGGAACAGTCTCTAACTAGTTCCTCTATGTCCTTGTTGATACCAGAACACTGCTGTTTAGGCCAGTGTTTTCTCTATCCCTTGGTGGGATGAATGTATTTTTTGTAAGATGTCTAGTTGAAGTGAGAGGGGTATAATGATTTTGTTGCCTTTAAGGAGTATCCCATCCTGGAGCCCAATTTCATCCCTATAGTTCCAGAAAGCTTGTACATGAGAGTGGCTGTTGGATCGATTTACTGGCCATCCAGACATAACTGTGCTGGTGAGCTCTTTTAGTACTGGATCTTTGGATGTTTCTGCCTTGATATCTAGTAAGCGAGTTGGGGATGCGTTCAAGTGTGTGTTAAGTAGATGTATGTTGATGTCTACATCCTTGATTGGTTCCCCTGGGCTTGGTGACACCCTGGACATGCAGTCGGCTATTGGAATGGATTTTCCTGGATTGTATTTAACTGTGAAATCATAGCCTTGGATTTTGAGTAACATTCTTGCTAACCTTGGTGGTGCATTAGCAAGATTCTTTAGAGCTATTGATTCTAGTGGTTTGTGATCTGTTATTATTGTCACTGCTTGGCCCCATACATAGTAGTGGAATTTTTCCAGTCAAAAAGCCACTGCTAGCATTTCGCGTTCTATGTTAGAGTATCTTGTCTCAGGCCCTGACAGGGTTTTGCTTGCTAGAGCGACCAGCATTCCATTTTGGATAAGGGCTGCACCAAGTCCAACTGATGATGCATCTACTTGTATAGCGATCGATGCTTTTGGGTCAAAATATTTTAGCACAATCGCTTTTCCTACTTCGTCTTTTACACTGTTAAATGCCATCTGTTCCTGTTCCATTCAGATGAATTGTGTCTTTGTTAACAGAAGATCTCGGAGCGGCTTGATCAGCATTGCCAGTTGTGGTGAAAATTTGTTCAAGTAATTTGCTAGCCCAAGAAAGCTGACTAATTGCTGGATGATCGCCTTTATCTTCTTTGGGTCTGGTTTTACTGCATCTCTTGATATGACGTAGCCAAAAAAAGAGATTTCTTGTGTGCGGACCACTAGTTTGTCTGGGTTGAACTTGCAGTTCTTAGACTGAGCTCTTTCTAGGAGTTCATTGAGTGCTCTGCCATGATCGCTGCCATTCTACTCAAATCCAACAATAACGGTGTCGTCTTGAACACTCTTGACCCTTGACCCCATTGGGAAACGCTTAAACATATAGTGTCCTTCAGGAGTGATGAATGTCGTAAGTTCTCTTGATTTTTTTGTCCAGCTTCATGTTTCATAGCCTGATTTCAGGTCAACTATTGAGAACCATTTTACTCCATGAAGTCTGGAGATGATTTCCTCAAATGTTGGTGTAACAAAGTGTGGCCGCAACACTGCCTGTTTAAGTCCTTTGGGTCAAGGCATAGTCTGACAGATCCATTGGCTTTTGTGATGCATACGAAAGAGTTGACCCAGGCTGTCGGTTTTGTTACAGGAGTTATTATATCTTGGGCTACAAGGGAGTCTAGCTCTGTTTTGAATTTCTCTTTCAAGGCTATTGGTACCTGACGGGGTGGGTGTATTACTGGGGGTACTGACGGGTCAATCTTAATGCTGTACTCCTCTGGTAAGCAGCCAATGCCTTTGAATACATCAGCAAATTCCTTGAGTATGCATTCTCTCTCTTTCACATCTCCTTCTGGTTTTGATTGCTCATAGCGCCTGCGCCCACCTTTGCATTTATTTTTATTTGGGATCTTTTGTTCCTTATTCTTAATTCCGCATATGCCTCTCTAGCATGCGATTTTGCTGTTTTGAGTCCTGATATCATATGGAAGTATGCCTCTTTCGGTGAACAGTCATCTTCTTCATCGCTGTGTGCTGTTATGTTATGAGTGTTTCTATATCTTGGGGATTTTGTCGACCTTGGAGGTCTATCTTGCTTATAAATAGAGTCTTTTGTATCTCTGGTGTGGCAAACAACTGCAAAGTGTCCTGTCCTTTTTTTTGTTTTTCCTTTTGCTGTGCATTTGCCTCTGTAATGACCTTTTCCACAGAAGTAACATTTGTTATAATATTCCTTCCCCGCCTTTATTGCATGGGCATCTTCTGTTCTTTCCTCGGGGATCTGCGGTGCACTATGTGTGTTTTGTATTGCCTCCACCTGCTTCAGTGTTGCCTCTTCTGTCTCTGCAGCATGTAGTGATTCTGCGATGCTGAGATCCTTTCCTTCTTGAGTAATGCCTTTTGTGTGGACTTCATGTTCAGTCCAAAAATAAAAATGTCGATCAGAAGGGTTTCCTCGAAAGGGAGATTGTACTCGCACTGTTTCATTATTTGCCTTAATCTTTTTAAAAATCCGTGCGCTGGTTCATCAGGTGGTTGCCGGCACTATAGGAGCTGATATCTCGCAACACGAAAGTTTTACCTCGACTCTATGTACGCGCAAAATTTCTTGATGTAGTTTTCTATGTTGCACACTTCATCTGCCTCAAATTCAAATATGTCACTCAAATCTTGGCCTTCTATTCCCAACCATAGCAACAGATAATTCACTTTTACGTCCCCACTTATATCCTTGAGAGGTCCGTTGAAATGCAGCATAACCTGTCGGACGAATCTATCGAAAATCTTTTGGTAAATTGGTATTCTGCCAATCCATAGACGGAGGAGGTATTTGACATGCTATTGTTGATAAGGTGAATTATTCTTTTTTTTTTTTTTTCAAATTTTTTGTTATCGATTCTCAAATTGACTTTTTGGCGTACGATATTTGTTTTAAAGGGCAATATTTTATTTGTCTTCATTTTTTTTTTTTTTTTGGTTTATAAAGAGCAATAGTTTGTCTTTTTTTTGTTGTTGTTGGTTTAGAAAAACAATAATAGCAATATGAATAGCGAATCACCTATCTTTCACAGGGTCTTGTTCTGGCGTTTTTCGACAGCGTTTCTGTTTTTGTTTTGTTTCTTGTATAAGGTCCCTCAGTCTGTGACTTGTAGATTCACTTTACACCGTGACTTGTTTTGAGTTCCTGTTTACCGTCACTACGTGTAGACTGATGGCTCGATTGTTTTTTGTTTATCTTCTCTTTTTTTTTTTTTCGAATTTTCTACTACAACCGTAGATGTCTATAACTTATTTGCAACCACTTCTGATATCATGTTGTTTTATTCGTATGAATGGATTGTTATAGATTAACGAGGATGCAAAGGGAACTGAAATGAAACACGTTTATTTACTGAGGTATACAAACCGGAACTGGTGACGTTGAGCCCGAAACTGGAAGAGGGGATATGGGGAAGGAGTGGGAGGAGGGCTAGCTAGACTTTTATTGCTGATACTACAACATTCACATTTTACTAGAAAGGAATCTAATACTTTAATGCCACACTGTTCAAACATAAATATTCGCTTTCAACTCGAAAAGTACCCAATCGTTTTATTATACATTTTACAAATAAAAAATATTTCTTCTTAACTAGAAAGGAACACAATTCTTTTATGGTACAATATTCAGTTTTAACTGAACTGGAGCCCAATAGATTTATTGTATACTTTTCAGTTGAAATAATTTGCTTTTAACAAGACAAGAGACCCATACATCAATGAAACATTTTTCAGATGAAAATATTCACTTATAACAAGTGTGCCAGTTGGCACAGTTTAATATTCAAATTTAAAATCGTTAAATACAATTTAGGCGCGCAGTGCAATTGATTGTTTCGGCGCGTTAAAAAAATGAAAAATGACACCCACGCAAATTCCGGCGTGACCTTTATATACCAAAGGTGCGTACGTAGTTGAAAGAACCCCATGTGATGTCTTCCATCCAATGGAATTCCTCCTAGGACACATTTTAAAACTGATTTTCTAGAGCTCGTTTGGAGCCGATCAAATCGAATATAAACATGCACAAACACAAAATCTATCTCTTTAGTCTCTTAGCCTTTCGAGCATTCTTTCGTCTCTTTAAACTTTTCCGACTCATTCAACGCTTTCTCATATGGACTTACCACGCGTGCAAACATCAATTATTTCATTTCCACTGCTCCGCGCATTAATACTCTCTTTTAACAGACGAACATTAATATTGTAAATGTTACAAATTTGAACATTCAAAGAACACAAAAAAGAGACTCTCCATCTTTCATATGAACTCAAAAAAAGGAACTCTGAAATATTGAGAACTATGTTTTAACTTGTTATTGTTTGTTATTTCTATTCCAGAAATCAATCTCCGTTTGTGTTGCACATAAGATTTCTTATTTTTATTTTTATTATTTGTGGAGGAAGTCAGTTCCCCAAAAAAAGGCCAGGCGACCCCCACAAGTTGGTGACCCGACGCAGAAATCATATGCACAACGGAATCTTATAAACTATTAAACAACCATGACTCAGCGGAAAAAGCGACAATTTTTTTTCGACCACAATTTCAAGCTCCGCGTGATCGGAAAAAGTCAGTTGACAGTTTAAAGGCTTTGAAATCACTTTCGAGCGAAGAAAACAAACATGGAACCTTCCTGTGTTGAAAAACCTCTGGCAACGTTAACGGTAAATATACCAGCATTTAATCCTACCAACATAAAGACCTGGTTTATCCAAATCCAGGCCCTTTTCGATGCAAAGCGGATAACGTCTCAACGAACCAAATACTGTTACTTGGTGGAAAAACTCCCGGCAGACGTCGTCGAAGAGGTGGCGGATTTATTGGAGAATGTGCCTGAAGACAACCCATATGACGAACTTAAGAAGGCCATCTTACGACGGACGGGCTTTTCAAACGAAACAAGGTTACGCAATCTTTTCACCCAAGTAGAATTGGGAGATCGCACCCCGTCACAACTTTTGCGATACATGCGTACATTGCTAGGGGACAACAAAATGTCCGAAAATATAATGAGAAGTCTGTGGCTGGATAAACTTCCAGACACAACAGTACAAATCCTAGCACCCACAACGGAAGAGACAAATATTGAAAAACTCGCCGATATGGCAGATCGAATCCATGAAAATATGAGGCTCCGCAAAGTAAACTCAGCACAAGCACAGCAGAAACAGACGTGCGATGACGATATATCGGGACTAAAAATGACGGTCGAAAATCTCACTCGACAAGTGCAGGAATTAATACAAATAAACCATCGTTACTCATTTAATAAACGATCGGACTACCGAAAACGAAGTCTTAGTAGAGGTCGAAGCAACACACGGGAACGAGCGAACGAAATCTGTTTTTACCACAAAAAATTCGGCACACAAGCTCGGCGTTGCACTTATCCTTGTTCTTTTAAAAACAAGAATCAGGGAAACGAATATTCCGGCCAGTAGAGACGACGACTGTCGCTGGATTTTCCACTAAAGGTCGTCTATTTTTTATTCGTGATAATAATCATGGATATAATTTCTTAATAGACACTGGAGCTGAAATCAGCGTGATACCACCTCTACGTAAACAAAAAGCTATTCCACAGCCTTACCACCTCCAAGCAGCTAATGGCACACAAATACCGACATACGGTGAAAAATATTTAGACGTCAATCTCGGCCTGCGCCGCACATTTCCGTGGATTTTTACCATAGCCAACGTGACGACACCAATATTAGGAGCAGATTTCCTAGCACGGTTTAATCTATCGGTAGACATGACTAGTCGCACACTGACTGATAACCAAACAAAAATCGTAATTAAAGGTATCACCACAAGTCTACTGGGATTAGTTCTGCCTTACCTGAAGAGACGTACATTCGTCGGCTGTTTCAAAAATACCCACAACTTACTCAGCCATTCAAAGTCACGGATAATATTAAACATAATGCAAAGCATTATATTAAACCGAATAGACAACCCGTCTACGCCACCCCCAGACGTCTGAAGCCGGATAAGTACAAGATCGCAAAAGACGAATTTCAACGTATGTTGCAACAAGGAATTATCCGACCTTCCAAAAGTGCGTGGTCATCTCCTCTACACATGGTACAGAAAGCAGACGTGACAACATGGCGTCCATGCGGCGATTTCAGGAGATTAAATGCACAAACTGTACCGGATAGATACCCTATCACACACATTCACGATTTTGCAATCGGACTGCAAAATGCCACGGTATTTTCCAAAGTGGATTTAGTAAAAGCGTATTACCAAATACCGGTGGCGGATGAAGATATCCACAAAACAGCACTGACCACACCATTTGGACTTTACGAATTCGTCAGAATGCCATTCAGACTTAGGAACGCTTGTCAAACCTTCCAAAGGTTAATAGACGAGGTTTTTAGGGACCTCCCATTCGTATTCGCTTACGTGGACGATGTCCTAATTGCTAGTAGAAACCTCGACGAACATAAACAACACTTGGAACAAGTTTTTCAAAAACTGTCCCATTACGGTTTAAAAATAAACTTGGACAAATATATTTTCAGTCAGCAAGAAGTAAACTTCCTTGGACATTCAATTGATAAGGATGGTATATCACCATTACCCGAAAAAGTAAGCGCCATTACGGATTTTCCACAACCTACGTCTGTTAGACAAGTTCGTCGCTTCATAGGTATAATTAATTACTACAGACGATTTTTACCCAACTGTTCCACAATCCTTGCACCGTTAACGTCATTATTGAAGAACAAAACGAAAAACCAACAATTAAAACTGGAAGGATCAGCTTTAAAAGCTTTCCATCAAGCTAAAACTGCCTTAGTCAATTTCACAAAATTGAATTATATTAAGGACAGCGAAGAATCGAAGCTTACACTTACAACAGACGCGTCAGACATAGCTGTAGGAGCAGTTATAGATCAACTGACAGGGGATACAATGACCCCTATATCGTTTTTCTCAGCCAAACTGAGCAAGACACAGACAAAGTACAGTACCTTTTCAAGGGAACTATTAGCAATTTATTCGTCAATTAAACATTTTAGACATCTGTTAGAAGGAAGAAACTTCTGTATTTACACTGACCATAAACCGTTAACATATGCACTGCATACGCATGTAGATAAATATGGTCCAAGAGAAATCAGACACCTTGATTATATTGCCCAATATTCCACAGACATCAGATACGTCAAGGGGCAAGAAAACATCGTGGCAGACGCATTATCACGAGCTGCAATAACTTCACTAAATTCCAGTTCGTTAACTATGGAATTAATTGCACAAAAACGGAAAGACAGGAAAGACAACATCGCGATCGACCGAATTAAACCAGCATACATTGAGGAATACCCTCAGACAATTTCCCCATCAGAACAAATTCCCTTAGAACATGGGAGACCAGCAGAAAATGACGAGGACACCAAACCCACGACAAAAACGGGTAGGAAAGTCCACTGGCCGAAACATTTCAAGGAATACATTACATATTAAAAAAAAAAAATTTTTTTTCCAATCTGGGGGGAGTATTTGTGCCAGTTGGCACAGTTTAATATTCAAATTTAAAATCGTTAAATACAATTTAGGCGCGCAGTGCAATTGATTGTTTCGGCGCATTAAAAAAATGAAAAATGACACCCACGCAAATTCCGGCGTGACCTTTATATACCAAAGGTGCGTACGTAGTTGAAAGCACCCCATGTGATGTCTTCCATCCAATGGAATTCCTCCTAGGGCACATTTTAAAACTGATTTTCTAGAGCTCGTTTGGAGCCGATCAAATCGAATATAAACATGCACAAACACAAAATCTATCTCTTTAGTCTCTTAGCCTTTCGAGCATTCTTTCGTCTCTTTAAACTTTTCCGACTCATTCAACGCTTTCTCATATGGACTTACCACGCGTGCAAACATCAATTATTTCATTTCCACTGCTCCGCGCATTAATACTCTCTTTTAACAGACGAACATTAATATTGTAAATGTTACAAATTTGAACATTCAAAGAACACAAAAAAGAGACTCTCCATCTTTCATATGAACTCAAAAAAAAGGAACTCTGAAATATTGAGAACTATGTTTTAACTTGTTATTGTTTGTTATTTCTATTTCAGAAATAAACCTCCGTTTGTGTTGCACATAAGATTTCTTATTTTTATTTTTATTATTTGTGGAGGAAGTCAGTTCCCAAAAAAGGCCAGGCGACCCCCACACAAGAAAGGAACACAATATTTTAAGATAAATTTTTCAGATAAAAATATTCAATTTTACCTAGAAAAATGCTCAATACTTTTATTATACACTTTTCAGATAAAAAAAAAACAAAAAAAACATCTGCTTTTAACTGGAAAGGAACCCAATACATTTTTGTTACGTTTTAAGATCAAAATATTCAATTTAGCTAGAAATGAGTGCAATATTTTTATAATAGAGATTTCAGATAAAAAATATTTGCTCTTAAATCAGAATGAAGTCCAATACTTTTATGTTACACGTCTTTTGATAATTTTTTTTTTTTGCATTTAACTAGAAAGGAGCCCCAATACTTTTATGATGCACTTTCTTTATCATTTTAATTTACTGTCCCATATTTGTGTAAACTTTCTTCATTGTTTTTGGTTTCCATTAAAAACATTTGTGTTCTATTTTTGTACATGCCAAACAATTTTTAGACAATGCAGATTTCTACATCGATTGCAAGGGGAAAGATTTTTTATTTTTAGTATTGCAATAGCTGAAGATTCAACCTTCAACCTCCAGAGGAGTTTCACTTAGGACTGATTATTGCTTACCAGTTAATCTGCTATGCCATGGTTCATGTGGCTGGCAGAATGAGAATAATCTAAACTATGGATTAAATACAGATTTCCAAGTTTGATGTGCATGAAGAAGATTGGGCGGGAGGTAATCAGTCAAAACGTTGTGAGAATAGCATTCAAGATGTGAAGAGTAGTCTGAATAATCTTGATAACCAAATGGTAGTTGAAATATAGAAAAATCAAAGGTCAAAAGAACAATTACAGCAGATTTAACTTACGTTTAGCTTTGCAATCATGTGTGAGTTGGTGTCCCATTCTACTCAGCAAAGCTTTTGAAATGGCTCCTAAAAATAAGAGTAAACATAAATTGTAATTTAATAATACAGGAAATTACTGTAAAACTAAATTTGTGTGTGTATGTGAAATATATATATATATAATATATATATATATATATATATATATATATATATATAATATAATATATATATAATATATATATAATATATATAATATATATATAATATATATAATATATATATAATATATATAATATATATATAATATATATATATATATATATATAATATATATATAATATAATATATATATATATAATATATATATAATATATATAATATATATATAATATATATAATATATATATAATATATATAATATATATATAATATATATAATATATATATAATATATATAATATATATATAATATATATAATATATATATAATATATATAATATATATATAATATATATAATATATATATAATATATATAATATATATATAATATATATAATATATATATAATATATATATATATATAATATATATATATATATAATATATATATATATATATATAATATATATATATATATATATATATATATATATATATATATATATATATATATATATATATATATATATATATATATATATACATACTCATCCCCGGTGGGCTATCCAGGGGCCACAATCAATGGAAGGTCAGCTGATGGTCTGCTTATGTTGCATGTTTGGTGTTAAAGAGCATCTCTCCCCCCCTCTCTGGCTTTCTTACTCTTTCTATTTTCTCTCTGTGTGTCTCTATTAGAGAATAGAGAAAGAGAGAGGGAGAGGGAGAGAGAGAGAGAGAGAGAGAGAGAGAGAGAGGTGAATAACGTGGACAGTGGACACGTTTGCAAAAGAAGGGTCAGCTGACCAGATGACGTGGTATCATGTGATGAGGTTAGCTGATTCTTTCTTGGCAGTTGGGTTTTCGGGTGTTGAATAAGACAGACGGCTTTTCAGCTGTCCCCCCCCCTGGGCTGGGGAGGACGCGTACGTGTATCATCAAACAAGCAAGGTTCACCTCCATTCTGTGTCGACCTTTGGAAGGTGAATAAAAACTATAAAACCATTTCATCGTCTTGGAGTGAATTCTTCATCCAACAGGCCAGCTCCCCTCCAAGAGACAATGAAAACCAGAGGAACAACCGACGACACATGAATAAAGGTATGTTAAGAAATACATGTACACAAACACACATCCACGAAGACATGAACAATAAGGTTAGAAACTAGACGATCACGTACACGAATCTCCTTGACAAAATCTCCTTTATGACACCCCCCGAATATATAACATATTCGTTTTGGTGCTCGTGACTAAGTTCACATCATCGATGTGAAGTCGAACCTGTGTTTAAGAAATACGACGTGGAAACAGGTCCTTAAAAGGGAAAGGAGATTTTAAGACAAGAAAAAAACAAAAACAAAAAAAAAACAAAAAAACTATACAACACAATAAAATGTCTGGAAGAAAAAAAAAAAGAGAAAGAACATTATTAGAAAAAAAGAAGAAATACAAATCAACACACACACAACGATGGTCCGTTAAAACACTAAGTAATAAGGAAAAATAATAGTAAAGAGAAAAAAAAGAAAAGAAAAGAAAAAAAAAAATTCTGTGAGAAAAACAGTAGAATAACTTGGAAAAAAAAAACAGCTATAACGAAAGACAAACTGATAAAATATTGTTAATTTTGAATTAAACAGCAAGTGTAAAACAGAAGGACAGAAAGAAAGAAAAAGAAAAAGAAAATAGACTTGTTAGCTACAACGTGTGTGTCAGAAATGAGCCTGTCACCTTACTAAAAAAAACAAAAACATGTCAATCACGAAAGGTTTGTTGTTAATAATAATTTTTGTTGCAATTTTGAACTGCAAACTTCATGTGCTTTTAGTGAAAAAACAATATGAACTGTTGATGAAAAGACAATGATCATGTCCTGTAAAATGATTTTTTTTTTCTTTTTCGCTGATTGTGCGATTTTTTTCGTAGGAATTTTTTTTTTGCTGACGTGGACAAAATTTTGTTGTTTGGATTTTATTTATTGCTAAGATGGGACTTTCTGAATGCTTATAGGATATTTTTGTATTTTTTTCATTTATTTTCTTTATGTAATTGATGTGTTCTAAAATGGTATTGTGCAGGATTTTCTTACTCTGTGACATGTATTTTTTTTTCGCAGAATGGGGAGGTGGAATCTTGCTTGTGGGGTCTATGGAAAGAAGGATTAATAAAAGAAAAAATGTGTTTTTAATTAATTAAATAGTAATAATAAAATAGGGAGAAAGAAATAAGATTTAAACAGTGTAATAAATGATTTAAAAAAAAAAAAAAGTTTCGGAAGAGTCAAAGGTTCAGACGGTATTAATTTCAATTTTCGAAAAGTAGAATAAATGTTCTATTCGACATGAGTGACGTTTTGACCACATAAGTAAAAAAAAAAAAGAGATAAATATAGGGTTAAATAAACTATATGAAGAAATGAAAGAAAAAAGTGGGGCGTGAATGGAATTTAATTTCTGTGGCAAGCATGTTAGAATTTTGGAGAGGTGTTGAATTACATGGGTAGTTATTAATTTCATTATTCTCGGGAAATGATTCGAATTTTATTTTTTTTTTATCGTGATTTCTGTTGATTTTGAGTAGAACCAACATGGAGCAAGTTTAAGTACTTCATGTGTGGAAATCCGATGTTTTCCGTGAAGCTATGTGTCTTCAAGGCAGGTTGCGCTTACCGACTTTGGAAAAAAAAAAGTTTTTTCTGACATAGCAGTAAACGGAATGTATTCTGTCCAGCGTGAGCGGATCTAGTTGTAATCAACTTCAGAGAGCAAATGAAATGCCCTCTGACATGGCGTAAGGGGCAGAGGGGGTGCAATGGCTGACGTGGCCATTATGTTACGAATCGCTCAAGAGAAGATGAATGAAATATGTATGCAAGTACTTAGGAAAATAAAATGTTACCATATTGTGAATTAAAGGTACCAAAATTAAAAAAAAAAACCATGCTGGGTGAATTTAATTGGTATTATTAAATTAAATTATTTTGGAATAGATTTGGTTGGTTTAGTTATATTTTAGGGACGTTTAGCGCGTAGTTGCATTTTTTTTCATGAGAATTACAAGGCGATTAGGCTGTAGAAAGCAGTTTTTTCTGTTGTTTTATTTTTTTTTTATAAGCCACGGTATTGTCACAAATTAGAAAATTTGGCAGGGGAAATACTATTTTAGAGTAATGAGAACCCTGTTAAAACAATACTAGTGGTTCCAGTGAGTTGGAAGATGCCACGTAGGCCCAAGCAACGGCAATAAGTCTTGTCCAACAAAAGTCTGGCGTGCGAGGTCGCAATAATTCCTCAGGGTACGGAGCGACTGGACAGTCGGTACCAAGCCTAATCACAGGGAGATAGAAGAAAGGGAAAGATGCAGATTACGTAAGGGACAAGATAGAGCCTTATTATTTTTTTATTTTTTTAGAGGAATGTGTGAGGGATATCTGGGTTGGAATCTTGGGACTTGCTGGGAATGCGGAAAAATCACAAAGGGAAAACTACTTAGTTAGAAATCGATGGCGCATTAGTTAGGGAGTGATGATTCCGTATCTTGTCGGGTTCCAGGAACTCAAACAGGCTCCGAGTGAATCAGTGTGAAGGCGTATCTTGACTTAGACCAACCAAGGGAGTTAGTAGAAGAGCTTTGTGAAGTCCCGAAGTAGTAGATTGAATAGAACAAAGCTCCAGTAATAGGACCACTCAGAGAAAGACGTCAGGGCATTACAGTAAAGGAAAAAAAAACTGGGACTTAGGCCTATGCTGAAAGTCGAGAACGCGAGTGGGATGGTTGGGTCGGTAGAGCATCAGACTTTTAATCTGAGGGTCTGGGGTTCGAGTCCCCATGCGATAAAGCTACCACCAACATGGAGCATCCGACGTTCTGGTCGTAATTGCGATATGCTGGCCCCATTTCGAAAAAGTGATCGAAAATGGAGTCTCCATTTGTTTGGCCAAGTGGTCCAAATAAAGAGCAGAGTCAGTGGAAAATATCCAACAATGCGACCGCCTAGACAAGATGTATATCTGCAAAGCTGTATCTTTGTCTAACTTGGAAGCAAGTTAATGTCTAGGGGGGACTTTTGAGAAGCAGCAGAAGGGTTGATAGTGTTGTAGAAGAGTACTGGTGCCTGATCTTTCTTGGAAAAGGGGTGAGTCCGGAAAGTGAAAAAATAAAGATGTACTTCGGACATAATTATTTTTTTTAGTTAGTTAGTTATTAAAAATGTATGGCTTGCCATACATTTTGATAAAAAAGGGGTGGAGGAATGTTAAAGAGCATCTCTCCCCCCCTCTCTGGCTTTCTTACTCTTTCTATTTTCTCTCTGTGTGTCTCTATTAGAGAATAGAGAAAGAGAGAGGGAGAGGGAGAGAGAGAGAGAGAGAGAGAGAGAGGTGAATAACGTGGACAGTGGACACGTTTGCAAAAGAAGGGTCAGCTGACCAGATGACGTGGTATCATGTGATGAGGTTAGCTGATTCTTTCTTGGCAGTTGGGTTTTCGGGTGTTGAATAAGACAGACGGCTTTTCAGCTGTCCCCCCCCCTGGGCTGGGGAGGACGCTGACGTGTATCATCAAACAAGCAAGGTTCACCTCCATTCTGTGTCGACCTTTGGAAGGTGAATAAAAACTATAAAACCATTTCATCGTCTTGGAGTGAATTCTTCATCTAACAGGCCAGCTCCCCTCCAAGAGACAATGAAAACCAGAGGAACAACCGACGACACATGAATAAAGGTATGTTAAGAAATACATGTACACAAACACACATCCACGAAGACATGAACAATAAGGTTAGAAACTAGACGATCACGTACACGAATCTCCTTGACAAAATCTCCTTTATGACACCCCCCGAATATATAACATTTGGTATTCTGCATAATAATACAAGAAATTAATGTAAAAATAAATGTTTGTTTATATGATATATCTATATATATACCTTATATATATATATATATATATATATATATATATATATATATAGTCATCCACATACAGTACTGTTTCGCTGTTTCACAGCTCATCAGTGCGGCTAGACAGGCAACTACCTCAAGCCAGGATTGAAACCCGACCGTTTATACGGCAGTCAAGGCTTCTAACCATTACGCTATTGGCGGCTGCTTGAACGAGTAGTGAGTTTAACAATGTTTTGATATCGTCCGAAATACCTCCGCTCCATTTGTTTACACAAAGAGCGTCGCTTATATGCTAATGGTAATTCGTTTTTCACTTCTCAATATGCTCAACTCAAGGTGAGGAGCACTATAGTCATCCACATACAGTACTGTTTCGCTCTTCTTCTTCTATCTTCTATATAAATAAAATGAACTCATTTTTTCCCCCCCCGTCTGATTTTGACATTAATAGGATTAAAAATCAAGATATTTCATGCAAATATAATATGCACAAACGGCAGAACAATATCTGAGGTGTGTTATAGGCTTACTATTTCTCAAATTCCTCGATAATCTTAGATTTCTATACTTTTTCTGCTGAGAAGTCACGGCCAAAATCGGTTAAGATCAATGGAAGTGGTAAAATATTTTCTCTCTAATAAATTCCTCCTCCCCCTGCCACCACTTAACACCGTTTGGGGATCGTTCACAAGGAACAGTTGAGAAGAGAACACCGGTTTGGCTTCGTAGTTCTTTCATGTGAAGTTATTTAAAATCACTAAACTAAGCTGCAGTGCTCTGTGGCGTAGTGGTTAGCGTGCTGGACAATTCACATTATATTTTCACGTTTGCGCCGACCTACCCTAGTCGTATTTTTTTTTTTTTTTTTCCTAAACAACTGGAATGGACTTTTCTTGGTGGCCGAACTGTTAACGTTGCAGATGTTTTTTTTTTTTTTCACACTTTATTTTCCTACTTTTACTCATGACTCCGGGTTTGATCCTTCCTACTTACCTACCATAACATTTTTTAAAACTCCCCCCCCCGTCCCGGAAACAAACACTCGGGCAACGCCGGGTACCCCCGCTAGTATATATATATATATATATATATATGTTCAAAGGAGTGAAACCATTTGTTATTTTTTCATACTTTGTTTAATAAATATTATTTTTGTTTTTTCAATTATTATTATAAGTTGGGGGTATATATCTTCAAACACATAGCAAAATATTTTGTCTGACTCAACCAAAAAAGCAAACTAAGCAACATACTAAAAACAACAAAAATAATATTCTTGTATCTCAACACAGACCCTAATCCATAACCCTATTTAGTCTTCTTTACATACAACCAAATTTTATTCCTTGTACCGATTTTTAACAACATTTGACAGAACCTCCTGATATTGACTCCCTGTGACGTGAAGACTTGATATTTTCATAGTAAACTTTGCTTTCATATAAGCTGCATCGTCTGAAGAGGTCTCGAATTACTAAAAACTATATATATAAATATGCTCATGACTACTGATTATGTAAATCAAAAGTATATATATATATATATATATATATATATATATATATATATACATATATATGTATACATATATATATAAGTGAAATAGTCTGTGTATCTGTCTGTGTGTGTACATTTCCCTACCAAATTACTCAGTCAATTTTCAGTCTACAGACTCGAGATTTGACATAAGTACTGAGATTTGGGAAAATCTTTTTAATCGGTTTTCAGCTAAAAGTTTTTATGTCAAGGATTTGATCTTTGAAAACTCTACCAAACTCATCCATCAATTTTGGGTCTAAACACTTGAAATTTTAGATGTAGGTTCCTTGGACATGGATCAAACTTTTAACTTGATTTGAGCGCAAAACAATAAATGTTAAGGGGTCAAAATTGGAGTCAAAGTTAAAAAAAATTTACCTCTCAGTCAAATTTAGTCTAAACATTTGAAAGTTTACATAAAGTGTATTCAGACATAGAGCAAGCTTTTAATCGGTTTTTGGCCAAAGATTTAGCTACCAAGGGGTCAAAGTTCAAAAGATTTGACCTTTGCGGTCTCTAGCAAACTATTCAGCAAATTTTACGTAAAGGGTATTCAGATATGCAGTAAATTTCTTAATCAGTTTTTGGGCGAAAATTTGGTTGCCAAAAGGTCGAAGTTGAGAGAGTTGACCTTTGCAGACTCTACCATATATATATATATATATATATATATATATATATATATATATATATATATATATATGCACATAAAGTTATGAACAGTATATAGGGCTCAAGCAAAGCTGGGCTGAACTGCTAGCATATATATATATATATATATATATATATATATATATATAGATAGATAGATAGATAGATAGATAGATAGATAGATAGATAGACATGATGAGATTAGGGATGTACCGATTAGCAAATTGGCTGATTACTGATTAATCATCCTTTGATAATCGGCCAATTACTGATTAACCGGCCGATTTATCAGCCAATTTTGTTGTCATAAATGATACTAATATTAATTAACTTATATTGTAAACAAAGACAAGTTAACTCCCTTTTTTGTTTGCCAGTGAAAATTTATCAAAACTACATGCATCGGTTACACCATATTATCAAATGACAAGCATGACCTGCTGTTAACATGTGCACTGAATTTGAGGCAAATAGATGTAAACATATGAAAAAATTCCCTCCTTCCTATCGAATTAACATTATTATTTTTTACTTTAAATCACTGATAAAGAAAATTATTACTTCATTTTTCAGTTTTCATGTTGAGCAATTGTATAGTAAATTGCGGCGATGTACGAACCAAAAATAAATCATTCTTCATCAATCATACTCTTGTTCCTCATTTTTGGACTCTTGCTACCATTACAGATATATTTTTATTTTTCTGGTTTAGATACCGCATATTTTATTGAGATAAATTACTAATTAGATATTAGACATAAGTCATTTAATTACGTAAAAAAATAATTAAACATTGACAACTTTCAATCATTATGGAAACCAGATTCTATTGGAAGTATTTTGATGTCAATCCCAAGAATAAGAATACAGCTGTCTGCAAGTTATGTCAAACCATGGTAAAAAGGGGTGGGAAATCAGCAAAAACTTTTACAACTTATCCATCTTAAAAATGTTCATCCAAAAGAAGCAAAAGTTGTAGATAAAAAAGGAAGCAATGAATACTCAGGGACAAACATTCCAGGAACAAGTTGGAGCGACTCTGAGCCTCCAGTGAAACACCAAACTACTATAGAATCAATATTGGCCAAAAAGAAAGTTTGGGATATTAATGACCACAGGTCACAAGAGATCCATTATCTGTAACATCTGACATTGGATTTAATAGGCTTATTGCAAAACTTTGTTCAAATTACAGTATTCCATTAATAAAGTACTTCACTCTAAAATAATTTTCGGTCAATTTTTACAATGTGCCCCAGCATATTATAAACACCCCAACCTCCCCATGTTAAGAACGGCTTTCGGAAGAAACACCTCCCCAACCTCCACGTGTTAAGAACGGCTTTAGAAGTTGGGGGAGTGTTTATTCCAAAAGCCGTTCTTAACATGGGGAGGTTGGGGTGCTTATAATACGCTGGCGCACGTGGTAAAAATTGATCTAATTTTCAATATATTTACAAAAATAAGACAAATTGTCTCTTGATGAAATTAGCAGCATTTTATGAACTACAGACATTTGGACAGCTACAAAATGTTCCCATTTTTAGTTTGACAAATCATTCAATTCAAATGACTTTGAACAGTGCAGAGCTGTGCTTAGAGTTGTTCTATGCACAGACAGGTGCAAGAATAAGTGAAAAATTGTACAATGTTCTAGATGAATATAAAATCTTCAAAGTTTTCTTATTCTTGCGGGATTCAGGAACAAATATGGTTGCTGGTGTCAGGGAATAAGGTTTAGAATCACTATCATGCTTCATACATACATTGTAACTCATTATTTTCCCAACAGGCTCTTAAGACAATCATTACAACTAACAAAAATATAGTCTCTCACTTCTCAATTACTCTCCATTAGCAATTAGTAAATTAACTGAAATACACAATCAGCTTTATTTGGAAAAACATAAACTCATTCAAGATGCTTAAAAGAAATTTAGAACAATGAAAAGCTTTTGTAATGCATGTTGTTGATAATAAGATTCCTTCCTCAACAACTTATAAATGGGGACTTGTTCAAAAAATTGCTCAGTTATTGAGACCATTTGAAGAAATCACCAAAGAAGCAAGCCACAGAACTTGAACCATATAGATGATAATACCTACAATTTTAGCTTTAAGGTTATTTCTTGTAAAAGCTGTCCAACCTAATTCTAATATTTCTGACTTGAGTCGAATCCTTACCACTGTTGGACAATTCAGGTTATCAATGGAAACAAGATTTTCATCCTACCTAAATCATAAAAACTTGTGTGTGTCTATTTTCCTAGATCCAAGATTCAAATTTAAATTTCCAAAGAATGACATTAAGAATTGGATTCTACATCTTTTACTTTCTACTGATGATAATGAACAGAATCAGCAGGATACACTTCTTACAGCTCTGTTGAGAGTCAAGAAGATTAACGTGAAAGTAAAACTGTATTTCTTTTAAACCTGTTTGATGAATAAGCTTCAAATCAGCCTACAGTAACCAATCAAAACTTAGAGCATGTAGAAGCTGAGTTAAACCTTGAGATTGCAACTACAAGAATCACAATCTAAACTTATGCTTAAGTGCACAAAATAACTTGATCATTATGTAACTTTACTATTACTTGCAAGGGGTGATGATCCATTTCAGTGATGGAAAAAGACACACGAGACCTTACCACTGCTAAGTAAACTGGCGTCAAAATATTTAAGTGCACCACCTTCATCTGTGGAGAGTCATAGACTCTTCATTACAGGTGGTAATGTGTATGAAACTATGAGGAACAGGCTGTGTCCTGAGAATGGAGAAACTCTAATGTTTCTACAACTTAAAAGTATTAAACTTTAAATACTGAGGAGACTATGAGAGCAGAGGAGGCAGTGGTCTGGCTTTTAAAAATAGAAAGTAGACTCTCTTTGTGGAAACCTACAAAAATATTTGCTAAAGCCAGACCTAGGGGAGAACCTGTTTGCTTATCATGTCATTAAAGCTGAATAATATCTATCTATCTATCTATCTATCTATCTGGCATGATTTAAGTCCCTATCTATCTATCTATCTATCCATCTATCTATCTATCTATCTATCTCTCTCTCTCTCTATATATATATATATATATATATATATATATATATATATATATATAATATTTTTAATAATAAATATTTAAAATTATTATCCAAATATGTATACCTTTCATCCTTGCAGAATAGTCAGTGTGAATATCACTGTCCAGCCAGATTCGCATGATTCAAACCCTGGACATGAATGACTTTTTAGATCAAATCCGACATCCCCATCAATGAGGCCACCTTTCCTGTGATCAATTGGATCACCAACAATATCACTATTCTACATTGATTTTTTTGGAAAATTCATAAAATGTGAAATGTTTGAAAAAACATTGTTCTTGCATAACTACAAAGAATATATCTCTTTATGGATAATAAAAATGTAAAGAGACTTAATATTTTGCCGTCTATTCACATTTATCTTTATCGTGTATACTGACACTATGTGAATTAAATGGCAACACTGTAGAAAAAAAATTGCTCTTTTCCTAAAAGCATAAATATGTATTTTTTATTTTGGAAAACAAAATGAACATAAATCTTTTTAATTGGATGTATAATTTATTTTTTCTTACCATTTAAACTGAAATGTGTATTTGTCCCATGAACAATTCCATCAACATGTTCATCAACGATATTTCCTTGCACTACAATCAAGTTGATGCCATTGATGTTAACGTTAAAATTCTTATCTGTAAAAAAACAAAAACAATTTTCATAAACATGAGAAAATGTCTACATATTGTATATCTCTGTTGCAGGTGGCCAATAGGTTGAGGATGCCAATCGACCAGAGAGCTAAGAAAGTAGACACAGGTAAAAACAAAAAAATTGGTAAAGAAGAGATGACAAATGCAAATGAACCGTTATAAAAGAAATGTACTTATTTCATCATAAATACCAAAGGAAAAAGGTAGAAGAACTGGAGGAAATTGATTGACAAAAATTCTGGAAACAAGAAAGCCGAGGAACCGGAAATGTTGTACCTGGGCAGCAGTGGAGACTGGATGGACAGAAATGTGCAGTGCTGAATAACTCGAAAGACTGAGAATGTGGAAATTGGATCCTGGACAGCATAGAATGATGTCACATAGAAATTGATGTGGATATCCCTGAGGTGTAATGAGATACTCAGGTAGGTCTGGTCCGTGCGGATGTAACTGAGAGCTATATCGACAGGAATAGTAGTTGCAGAAAAGGCAGGATCCTTGAGCTAGGCATTGACAATTACTGGAACAGAGGGCTAAATGTTGAATGCCGGAAGCTACTGAGCACCGAAACAGAGAGTGAGGATCAATGGGCACTGGAACAAGAAGTTGTAGGCTATTGACAGGAACCAATGGAAGGAGCTAGGACAAGCAGAAGTATGAGCAGGTGCTGCTGGAGAAAACTGCTGAAAGTTGCTGGAGCATGAGGTGCTGGAAGCTGCAGAAGTGAGATGGAGTCATAGGAACTTGAAGCTGGAGAAGTGAGCTGCGGCTAGAGTTGCAGGACACTGCAGAAGGCGGAGGAGGAAATGAAGGAGTGAACTGATGCAGGAACTGGACATGTAGCAGTCGGAGCTGGAGAGAATAGTTACAGTCAGGCAGATGAAACAGGCAGCAAGGTATGGAAGAGAAATCACGTTTCTGTAGTTTGTGAGCTGTCCTAAAAAGGGCAATTTGATTTGTTGCTGCTGGTGTTGTTTTCCACCACTTCCTAAACTCAATGCTGGCCAAGCAGTTGGCAGTGGGGCATCTCAGCCTCTGGGATAATTTTTCTATTTACTTCCTTCCAACTACAGGAAGATATGACAAAAGGTTTGGTAAATGGGGAAAGTGAAGCCAGCACCCCTAAAGGAAGAATACGCTGGGCATTTAAAAATTGCCTAGACAGACCCATCTGCATTTCTTGATAAGGGCGGGGCAGCCAGTAGGCAATTAACTTACTCACCCCGAACAATGGTAGGCAAGTCTTAACTTCAGGCAACAAAAATGTCATTTAAAAAATGGTCTAAACTGTTGGCTTTGGAGCCGGAATAAAAATGTCAAGCGGAATTCTTTATTTGTTTCCTTCTCATCACAAGAAGATGTGACAGAAGTTCAAGAAGATGGGAAAAGTGAAGCCAACACTACTAATGGAAGAACACTTTGGCCATTTCAAAATTGCCTGGGCTGATCTATTGGCGTTCCTCAATAGGGGCGTTTAAGGTGTAAGCAATCAACTTAACCCTCCTCTCCCCGAAAGATGGGAGGCAAAGGCCTGGGAGGGTGTATTATACCTTGTTAGTATTACTGGAAAAAAACACAACAGATAGTTGCTTGGATTTGACAGGATGGTTTATTTCTTAGGAACCTCTCCACTCAACGATACAGATTGTCTCTCACTGAGGCCACTTGATGTATATAAAAGACTTTGTTATTAAAGAATTCCCCCATCGTTGAAGATAGAAGAGGATTTAAGTCCCTGCATCCATTAATATTAGGGTAGGAAGAAAGTTCTTGCAAAATTTTTAATTTGGATTTCAAATGATGTATTTTAAAATAAATTTTCATTATAACTTTACTTCATAAATCATTTTAAAGAGCGTTTTTCACTTTATCTAATTGTTTAAATTACAATTGTTTTAAAACATGTCTTCTTTTCAAAATGTTGAATACAAGACGGAAAAAAAGCAAATTGGCACAATTTTCTTATTTCAATTCAAGCTAGGTTGAAAAGCTGCTGAAACAGCTCACGATATCAATGAAGCATTTGGCCCAGGAACTACTACTGAATGCACAGAACAATGGTGATTTAAGAAACTTCGTGGCAGCGACAAGAGTCTTGAAGATGATTAGCGTAATGGTCGGTCATCGGATGATGACAACGATCAATGAAGAGCCTTAGTCAAAGTCAATCCATGCAAAACTGTTTCAGAATTTGCTTCTGAATTAGACTAACATATACAACGATTTCTAACCACTTGAGAGAGATTGAAAATACGAAAAAACTTGATAAATGGGTGCCTCATGAATTGAACAATAACCAAAGAAAACCCCATTATGAAATGTCATCTTCCATTTTTTTTACACAAGAACGATCTATTTCTAAACCAGGTTGTGACTTGTGATGAAAAGTGGGTTCTTTATGACAACCAGTGATACTCAGCTCAGTGATTAGATGCAGAGAAAGCTACACAACGCTTCCCAAAGCCAGAGTTGCACCAAAAGAAGGTCATGCTGACTGTTTGGTGATCTGCGACCGGTTTCATCCATTACAGGTTTTTTAATGCAGGCGAAACCATTATGACAGAAAAGTACTGTCAACAAATTGATGAAATGCATGAGAAACTTCGACAACAACACCCAGCATTAGTCAACAGAAAAGGCCCAATTCTCCTCCATGATAATGCCCAACCGTACGTTGCTAAACCGATCCTGAAGAAGTTGAATGACTTGAGCTACGAAACTTTGCCTTATCTGCCATACTCTCCAGACTTCTCACCTTCTGACTACCACTTTTTCAAGCATCTCGACAACTTTCTGTGTGAGAAATGCTTAAAAACCTGATATAAAAAACACCTTCAGTAACTTCATCGCCACCAGAATGCAAAATTTTTACGTTAATGGTGTAAATACACTTGTTTTATTTTTATATTTAGTTAGCAAAAGTGTGTCGATTCTGATGGTGCTTATTTTGATCAATAAATTTCTGTTTGAACCAAGATATGTTCATCTGAATTTGAAAGTTAAAAGCCACAAGAACTTTCTTGTCAACCTAATATATTAACGTTAATTGTGTTTTCTCTACATTCCCTACTTTTTTATAATCTTCATTGGGTTAGACTACCCTTGGATCTGGAGGATTATTATGCCTCTCATGAAAAAATTTTTTTTATATAAATTCTTTTGGCATCTTTCCGTTTTGAAGAATGTTTAAAAGTTCAGTCCCACATGGTTCTCTCTTAGTGAGTGAATTGGCAAGCTGGATCTTCTCTGCACCATTTTAAGGACACCAAGTTGTTGTACTGCATTTCACAGAGAGCAGTAATGTCAACATGCAAACACATATATCATCACTAGTTTAGTAGACTGTAATGTTTCAATAATGTTTTGTTGCCCACAAAAGTTGTGATTGGTAGTCTGCTTTACTCTGTAGTTAAGAGATTGGCTAACAGCTCCCTAAACCTTCTAGTAAAGCCAAACCTTCAGCTGTTATCGTTGATCTAACCAACTCTCCTTATGTTTTCAGCCTGCCAGACCATGGGGCAGCAATTTCTAAACCTATCCTCAACCATATCAAGTAATCCTCAACACTGCCTTTTCCATCATTGAAGTTTCCTAGAGCAGAATCTATATAAACAAAAACTTCCCAATTGTTAACCTTGTTTCTCTTTTTGCTGTGAGTATAGTTGGGTGGATTTGATTTCTTTTAAGCATCCAACTGTTTTTATCACTTGTATCAAGTCACTAACTGTTTGATTGAGTTCAGTGCTCATGTCAACCATTTTAAAAGCTAGATTGGGGTTTGAACCTTATATAGTCCAATTTACCTGTCTAACTATTCTTTGGTATAGTGTTTGCTCTTTTGGGTTGAGTTGATCAAACTTCTAAGGAGTCTTTCCTGGCTCCAGCCGTGGATGATCCAAATTGTATATATAACCTGTGTGATCCACTGTTATACCATCAACTTCTTATGTAATCCAGAAACCAATTTAAAGTCTTCATCTTCAATTTTTCCAGCCAGGAGTCTTGTGCATAACTTATTGATTATTGTCTCAAAATATTTATTACTCGCATGGGAGGAATCATCTATATGGCAACTTATAATATCTGACAGTCATCCATTCTCTGTCCTCATAAACATAGCAGAGTCAAGTTTTGACTGTGTAGATCCCAAGGAGAGGAGTTCATTTCAGACACTAAAAAAATTTGACTGCCACCATCTTTGAGGCCATATAAGCCATAACTCAGTTTCCAAATAAAACCTTTGAGGGTGCTGATCTCTACTAGTGGTTGAATAAACACATCACAAGGTTATATCGCATATCCCTCCATATTTACATAAATTAACCAGAAACCAGCAGGAGCAGCAGCAGTGACAATAATGGCGATGCTAAGACGAACCCGGTTTGTCAATACAAAATAAATGAACACACTAAACACACACGATAACATCAAAGCCCATTTTTTATATACACACATCAACGGAATAACTCGCACCTCACTTCAACAAAGAAAACTACCAGAGGAAGCTGTACATCAAAAGAAAAATCAAAATACAAAACACAAACATCACAGCAGACGCAACTACGGCAGCATATAAACACAAATAATTATCTCACAAAACACTACAACACCTACTAGAACGCATTCACAACTTTCTTAGCTTTAAATTGATATAACACATGTATACAAACACCAAACAGACGACTCCCTACAACACATTAAAACACAAAAAAAAAAAAACACAAATAAAAAGCGAAAACGCTGACCAGTGATAAAAGCCGCCTTTTGTTTACAACTACGTCTGCATCGGAAGTATAAAAATGACAGCTTTTTCGACAAGTGAGCAGATCGGCCCAGCATGTCAAGCTGCGAATCTCGCTCCGTCACCAGCCTGTAGCCATTAACCTTTCGCCAGCAACAACAACTATTAAAATTACTGCACCACTGCTGCCATCACGATCTCACTCGTGATACTGAACAGCAAGCCTTGAAGACTACCCCTCTTTCGTCGCTGCCAGATCACCACAGCTCACCAGCCAACAGCTGTTAACCTCTCGCCAGCGAAAACAGCTACTAAAATTACTGCGCAACTGCCACCATCTCACTTGTGATACTGGACAGCAAGCCTTGAAGACTACCCCTCTTCCGTCGCCGCTGTAGCTAGATAACCACAGCATACCAGACAGTGAGGTTTGCCCTGCCAATAGCAGGAGCCACTGTCACCAACTCTCCACAGCAACGCATGCTATTAGGATTACTCCTCTTCTCCCATCGCCGCACCCATATTCCAGACACTAGAACATTAAGCCACATTCCTGTCATCGCTGCCACTGCACAAGTATTCCAGACGCCAGAACACATAAGCCACATTCCTGACATCGATGCCCCCGCCTCAGCCTGACCTAACACTAGATCGTCACCGAGTCATATTAAACACCCGACCAGCATTTCCATCGCCGCTGCTGCCAGAACATCCTGTCTCGCCAAGCAGTTCGTTTCATGATCACTTAGATAAAAGGTTTAAAAAAATCTCAACCTTTTCATTTGTTCCTTTTTTGCTTCCATATGCTCAGTTTCATCCACCTAGTGGATATGGTATTTTGGCTTTTGTCTTCCACTTCATCATGTGAGCAGAAATCTAAGAGTTTTTGTAACTCGACTTGTTTGACAGACTTACACTGTTTTATATGCTTTATATGCTTTATATGTGTCCTCTGTAACATGGACTAGTTCATTTTCATCCGGCTCTTCTGAAACTTTCCACTCAATTTTCTGCAAATCTAAACTTCTCTTCTTATCACTGCTATTATCCTGAACGTTTTACCAGTCCTTGTTGTTTTCCAGTATTCTTTACAGCTTTCCCTAAAATGGTAGCTGCAACCCAGTTTTCTGAACCTGATAACTTATACTGGATTTGCTTCTTTTTTAAAAATGTGCTTTTATGGATTCAACATCCTTTGGTTGATCATTGTGAGTCAGCAAGCAGGTTGGTAAGTGCCACAATGGGAAGAGTTTCTGTTACCAAAGTGGCAGGCACCACAGTAGGAATTTTCTTTCTTTCAGCTGCCACCTGGTCTTCTTCAGTCATAGCTTTTTGATTACTTTCCCCAGGTGTTTCACTAAAACCTGGTTTTAGTTTGCAGAGTCTATTTGGTGAGACTCTCACAAATACACTATCATGCCTCATGAAGATGACTTTGCCATCCTGGAAAACTACCTCCCTTGGTTTGAGACATCGTTCTTTTCCATCCTGCTTGTAAAATACTATTCTGGAAAACCTGCTCTGATGTTCTGATCTTGAATCTTAAAGCATGTATGATCCTTTTATATGCTTCAGGTTGAATTTAAGTCTTATGTATTTTGTGTAAAGTGCTAAAATACTGAAAAATTGTTACTTGTTGCTCCATCCAAAGCTGGTGATTGGATCAAGTTTTAATTTTTGATGAATACTAGCTGATAACTGCTGAATCCATTGTACATTTATTAGGAGTTTCTTGTTATGTTAGCCCAGGTTAGGAGTATTCCTGGCTGTATTCCAATATTCTAAGTTTGCAACTTCAGTAGCATCATGTCAGTTATGGCATGTACACATTCACAGAGTTCATTCTGAAAAAGGCTGGTGCATATAGTGTTCAGGATCGAGGTAACTTCACGCATCTCTTCTGAATTCCTCACTGTTGTCAGTTATCAACGATTCCATAATACCAAATACTCCAGCCCAATTCTTCATCGGAGCATCAATTACACAACTTGTTTTTTTTTTTTATCAATAAACACTGATATAATGTATCTGGATCACATGTCAATCATGTAAAGGATTCAACGGCCTTTGTATATTGCAACTTTTTCATTGCATGATTTTACCATGAGCATTGACACCACTGGTTTAGAGGGTAATATTGCACACAACTGGCATAATTGGCACTTGGAAGTTGTTTTCTCCAAAATATTCTTCCTTCCATGTCATAGCATCCTTTAAAAGTGTCGCTGGTTGTTTCTTTGAAGGGTGAGCAAATTGACGATGGAGCTTCAGTAGGATTAATTTTCTGTCTTAAATATTCAGTTCTTCAAGATTAACTGAATTCTTTTATTGGGTCTGGACGATCCCTATCTTATCAACAGAGATATAATAATGCCCTGATGATGTGAGGTTCAATATTACCTCTTTCCCCAGAATTATCACAGTCGTTTTCCAGGTCCATCTTGACTTTTACCTTTTTCATTAAGGTATAAAGTATTATGGCATCTGTTATCACCACAATACCACATTTTCTCTAGAACTTTGGCATAAAACACTCATTCCAAGTCAACAAGGTATAATGCCTATTTCTTTTAGTATATCTCAGAAACTACTTGATTGTGTATGGATCTTTGTAATGATAAGATGAGGATCGAACCATCAACCTCTAGAAGTGTGGGTGACATTAAAAATACAATTTCGAATTACTTAGGACTTTTAGTCAGTCATAGCTGACAAAACAAGAACATGCTATTCCTGTAGATTAAAGGAAAGTTTCCATCCAAAATTCTATACAGATTTCTAAGTTCGACAGAAAGATTTGAGTTTGACAAGATACATCTGAAGGAGGTTGGAGGTTACATCGACTGATATGTTGCAAAAATGACACTCAAGATCAGAACAGTAGTCTGAAGAATCCCAATAATATAACTAATCAATCCTCATGTCAAAAATTTAGAAATTTTATTGTTAAGTTAATCATGTATGCATAATCACCAATGCGTTTATCCACTACTCCACATTCCCAGTAAGAAGTTTTATTCCTGTAGCACCTGAAATATACTCGATCTCCCGAGTTATATTTATTTCTTATCATGTGTGTAGTGTTTCGGACAATTGCTTTTCTTGGCAATAGTTTATCAAACACTGATTTCACCTTCTTTTTCTTTAAATATACGGTGGGGGCTGACCAGTCGCTATGTTCTATTTTTGATAGTATTCCTGTCTGTTCCAATCTGTCTAATTCTTTATTAATCTTTTCCAACCCAGCGAACGGCACGTTTCGCTTTTTTCTAAAAATTGGGCTGGTGTTTTCTTTAAGTTCAAACGAGGCCTTAAATTTATTGCAACGACCTAATTTAGTCATAAATACATCAGGGAATAATTTTTTTAAGTCCTCTTTTATATTTCTGTTGTTGGAGTAGTACATTATATTTTTTTACAGAATGTATTAATTGGCTTATCCCAGAGTCCAAATTTCTCAATTAAATCTATTCCAAACAGGTTTTCGTTATTTTTCAATACGAACATTTTTAATTTCTTCATAATCTCTTTCAATTTTATTGGAAGGATAACTTCTCCTTCAAATTTTATCTCACCACCAGTTACCATCCGAGCTGATTTACTTGTTTTCATCATGGTTGGTTTATCCAACTTTTTCCATGTATTCAAGTTTATTATACAAATATCGGATCCTGAATCCAGTTGTAATTTTATTGGCGTTTTAAATATTTCCGCTTTTATGTATTTTCGCCGATTTTTGTCTAATTTTTCATTTGATTTTGTTTGCTGTACTCTCTTTCTCGTGAAATCTTTATATCTGCAACAATCGCTTTTGTGTCCGACTTTCTTGCAAATGTAGCATTTTTTCTTCTTATAAGGGCAATTCGATTCCCAATGTCATTCTGCGCATCTCTTACAGTTATATCTAGGAAGAGACTTGTTATATTCTTTACTATAATTATAATTATTATATTTGGAATATCTCGTTCCGTTTTGACTGCTTTTATTTGTATAGTTCTTGGTTGGTGTGTATGGTTTTCTAACCTTTCTTACATATGCCACTCCGGATTCTTCTATCTTTTTTGAATCCATTTTTAGTGTAATGGCCCTTTCACAATCCTCTGCTAATTTCTGAAGTGTTAAATCTTGCTCAGATTCCAGCTTAGGCAACACTCGTCTGCGTATTTCTGAATTTTTCGTGGAGACTAACCCTTGTGCGAAGATTAGGCATTTGAAATCTTCTACTGTTAGTTCCGCTAGCTTAAAATTATCACAGTTTTTATTGACAACTAATGCGTATGTCAAATAATCTTGGTTGTCCATCTTCCTTAGATTCATACACAACCATCTCTTATGAAAAAGAGATATATTCGGATGAAATAATTCTTTTAGTAATTTTACAGCTTCCATGAAATCTAATTCCGTAGTTTTTTTAGGTAGTATATAATCTACGAACTTGCTGTGTTCTCTTATACTCAACTTCCTGAGTAAAAGGCTCACTTTCTGGCTATTTGGCCAACTTTTGCAGTCCAGTTGAAAGACATCCTCGTATCTTGTATAGTATGCTTCAAAAGTCTTTTCTTCCTCCGGCACATAATTAAATGTGTCCATGCTATTAAATATAGTTGTATGCGAGAAATTAGTATTGTCGACCTTTTCTTGATTAGTCTTTAATAGTTCCAGTGTTTTAGCAAAACGTTCATTTTGCCTTTCTTCATATTCAAATTGTAATTTCTTCTGCCTTTCTTCTTGTTCAAGTTGTAATTTCTTCTACCTTTCTTCTTGTTTCATTTGCCATTTCAATAATTTATCCTCTCTACATACATCTAGCTCGGATTGCGCCTTTTATTGCATCTGCAAAAATTGCATTAACATTCTAGATAAATCTTCCATTTTTTTTGTATCCTTCAGTAGCAGTAATGCAGTTACGAAGAAAAATTGTACAATTTCACATGCAACACAATATCCGTACAATATAAAATGGCTTGTGTTACAAAAAAAAATTGTTCATAGTTCCTGTTTTCAATAGTAATATCGCTGCTTGAATAATATTTTCTCACTTCGCTAGCGAGTCAAGCTCATCCAACCACAACATAAGAACTGAGGCTTTTGCTGAAACCACAAAATACGATTTACTTTTCTGTTTTAGGCATTTCCTAATAAATAACAGCCGAACTTAAGTACAACTCTTTCCATAGAAAAAAAAAAGTTTTTCAACTCGAGTCACAATTGAAAAAAATAAAATGTATGGACTACATTTAAATTTTATTATTTATTATTTTTTTTTGCGTGACGTTTTACTGTCTTATATCCGTTATCCAGTGACAACTTTAGTTTAAAAAAAATCTTTCCTTGATTTTAGTTTAACTGTGGTATTTTTTTTTTAATACCGAAGAGAAAAATTTGGTTTACCAAAAAGTCTTTAATTGGTATTTACAGCAATTTAGGAAATCCACTGGTGAACTTTTTTTTTCTTCGTATGTTACTTCCTTGTAATTTAGTAATACGAATCTATTCTTCGTAATTTAGTAATACGAGTCTGTTTGTCGTTTTACAGTTTGTCATTTTTTTTTTTAGATGGATTCCACAGGAAACGGCGTAAATCGTCGCTTTTTTTTTGCCACGTTCGAGTTTTTTTTTTTAAGACTACAATGAAAGGTTTTGTTTTGCCTCTTTTTTTTCCGACTAGTATTTTAGTAAATAAAATACTATTAATCGAGTTTTTTTTGTTTTAACCTGAATGTAGTTTTTGTTCTTGGAATTTGGGAAACAACCATTTCTTTCTTTTAGTGTTGCACTTTGCGAGGAAAATATTTTACAGTTTTCCAATGTTCACTGAATTATTAATTTTTTCCGCTTGAGTCGAACTTCTCTTTAGCGTAAAATCCGTTTTTACGACTATTTCGTTCGTCAAAACTTGTATTCCTTAGAAAGGTCAACCGTTGCATTGTACTTCTTTTTTTAGTGAGTTCTTTCCATTTCTTCGTCAAACTGTTATATTTGACGTTCATCCTCGTCGTCACTGTTAAGTTTGCAGGTTGAAACAAGTAACGTAGAAAGCAATACAAATGACGACTCAACAAACAAAGGTAGATCAAATAAGAAGTGTATTAGGAAAAAGTATATTTACAGGATATTTACATAATGGTGTCAAATAAGAGAGTCTTTGCTGGAGAAACATATCTGCTCTCAGCAGCCTTCGGTAGCTTCTGGTGAACGCACACTCAGACTAACTGAGTCTTCCTATTTATGTGTAATTACTATCCACATATGCAAATGAATGTGTGCCACCACAACAGTTATTATTATTATTATTTCATATTTATTCTTTTAATGTTTATTCTTTATAATTTTATTATTTTTTTATAACTTTTTACTTATAATATTATTATATTATGTTTTCATTTATATATGTGTTTTTGATGACTATGTAGTTGAGTATAAAAAAGTTGCTGCTTTTTGTTCAACTCTAAATTGTGATGTTAACTAATTGGAGCTGAAGAAAAGATAAATGGGATTTTAACAAATAAAAAAATAATCTGTTGAGCACTTGAAAAAAATATTAGTTTCAAGTTCATTTCATCAAAGCATTTTAACTTGTTCAATTATATATACATATATACAAATAAATACACATTAGTCTTCAATATAGAGGATTGGTAAGATGCAGGATATACTTTTGATTACCTTGTGGGAGATCATCACTGATTGGTTCATATCTCTTTGATGGAGAGTCATAATCCCGATCACTAGATGGGATAGTTGTTCCTCCAGAACTTGCATTTTCAAATGCCTATAAAGTAAAACGATTCCTTTAAAGTAACAATGATAAATTAAAAAAAAAACAAACTTGCAATAAAATAAGCTTTTATAATGAAAAAGAGTTTTTGAATTATGATTATATATATATATATATATATATATATATGCTAGCAGTGCAGCTCGGCTTTGCTCAGACTCTATGTACTGTTAATAACTTTATATGCATATGTATATATAATATATATAATCAAAAGTTTGTACTCATGTCCAGGTAACCTACATATAAAACTTAGAACCCAAAATTGGCGGAGGAGTTTGGTAGAGTTTTCAAAACTCAAATCGTTGAACTTGACAACGAAATTTGTAGCCGAAAACCAATTAAAAAGATTTTCCCAAATCTTAATACTCATTATGTCAAACCTCGAATCTGCAGACTAAAAATTGACAGAATAGTTTGCTAGGGAAATGCACACACACACACACACGCACACACACACACACACACACACACACACACACACACACAATTTCACTCTTATAGATGTAATAGATAGATTAATCCACTATTAATCTCAAACCCAAAATTATTTGCTATTAATTTACTATTGTTCTAAACTCAAAACTTATTTATTAATTAATTCACTATTAATTTCAAACCCAAAATTATCTGCTATTAATTTACTATTACTCTCAACTCCAAACTTATTTAGTCTTAATTCACTATTAATCTCAAACCCCAAATTATTCAGCTCTACATTGATAAATACGAAATCTGCATAAATTAAAACATTATATCTAAGAATATTTTATGACTGGGAAATGCTAGGTGGCCTGCTAGTATATCTATATATCTATAAAAGTGAGAATGTGTGTGTGTGTGAGAGAGAGAGAGAGATAGGACACTTCTCAACTTATATAATCAACGAATTTTTGATCTACAGACTTGAAATTTGGTATATAGGGTATTCAGACATATGAAAAACTTTTAATTGGTTTTCATCTGGAAAAAAAGGCTGCTAAGGAGTCAAAATTGAAAAAATTGTTACATGGGTGTGATCGGATTTTTATCCGTTTAACAAATGCGCATACCTGGATAGTTCACATGACAGATTACTTATGTTTGCAAACACTTTTTAAAGATTGTGTCAATCCAGCCAGATATCATACTTGGCTCACTGTCTTTAGATTTTGGTTTTGATCTCAGCCCAAGTATTTTCTATCTTTTATTTTTTTACTAACAAGAAGTGAACTGTTTAGAAAAAACATACTATTCGCATGCACATGTCTCAGTTTCTGTATGAATTAAAATATAATATTTATGCGTATTTTACGACCAGGCAACGCTGGGTGTCCTGCTAGTATATATATATATATATATATATATATATAAACAAAAAAGTAACTAAGATTTAGGTTATTTGTAAAATCATTTAAACCACTGTATGTATTGTGTGTACAGACATCTACTAGAATTTGTTCTTTGTTACGGTTTTTTTTGGGGAGGGGGGTTCTTAGTTAGTCTACTGGAATTTTTTCTGCTCGTTTGATACCTTTGCATATTAGATGTGGTGGGTATTCTCATTTCCTCAAGGTTATTCATAGTTCATTTAATCAGGTCGACCAGAGGTGTTTGTCGGTGACTATGGTGCAGATTATAGTCACAAACAAACACCTCTGATCGACCCGACTAAATAAACTACAAATACCCCTGAAGAAAATAGCATACCTATCATAGCTAATGCATAAAGGTATCAAACTGGCAGAAAAATACCAGTAGAAACCCCATCCCCCCAAAAAAAAACGTAACAAAAAACAAATTCTAGCATATATCTACACACAATACAAACAATCCAGAACTATTCACAGAGATAACAGAAAACTTTGTCCTACTCAGTCAAAATGATAAACTAAATAACGTACTTAAAACAAGAAAAATAATAAACAGTAAATGCCAACCTCAAAACTTAAAACACATCCTAATCTACTTCAAACTCAATCAAAAGGGATTCAGAAATTTCTAACATAAGCCTCTCAAGGGAATAACAGTATTCAGAATATTATAATTAATCATATAATTAGTTATTTATTTATAATTATCAAATTATAAGTATTTCTAAGACAAAATATTATGGATAAGAAAATCACAATAGAAAGAAATTAAAATCTTAAAATCAAAATTAAATAACAGCTCCCCTGCCAAAAACGACTAAACATAGCTTATTCAAACTATGACATATAGCTTACATTACACAAGCCAATACAAGGCACACACACACACACACACACACACACACACACACACACACACACACACACACACACACACACACACACACACACACACACACACAAACACTTTCCCCCACATGAACACATGCATACAGACACACTTATGAGACGAAGTAGCCATGCACCCCACACTTCTACACAAGAAGAAGAATAAATAAAAAGAAAAAATGGAAAATGAACAAGACCGATACCACTCAATGACTCTGAACTGGCCCTATTAAACAAGGGAGAGATACAGCATCTTTTCACTCCTTTATGCTCAAAATGGCTTTCCGAAAACATCTATTTTTACAAATTTTCTGAAGAAGATGCTTTAAAAGACATAAGAAGATTGTTCAAAATGTGTTAACATTATTTAAAAAATTATTTCAATAATTTGAAAAATGAAAATATCAACTAGTAAAACAAGTATAAAAACATAACAATTGTTAGTTACCCCATTCATATATATAATTTTTGTTTTTATCCAGATCACAGATCGTCTTACCATTTTCAGATGAGTATCCTCTGGGAAGATCACAAAGGATATTTTTTGTAGACCAGTCTTAATATTCGATATATATTCTGATGCCGCACTAAACATAGAATTTGCCACGATGTTGGATGGGTAACACAAGTTTCCAGTGCCAAATGCCGGGAAGGCAATGTGTTGTAAATCCAATGCATCTGCTTCTTCAAGACAGTTGCTCATAGTAGATTTGATTAGCTAAAAAACAAAATACATTTTCTGTTAACAAACAAGAAAAAAATTTAAAAAATCTGACTAAACTGCGTCTAGAGATTATATGCAAGTTATAAATTGGTATATTGAGTTGCATCTTTAAAGTCCTATTATGACGTTGTTAAGATTCTACTCAATATTATTAACTTAATATGAAAAATGAGCTCCAAAAAGCATGTTTTTTTAGCCCTAAAAGTCCCAGAGGGATGCGAACCAAAATTTTACCAGGGTCACATGAATTTATATTAAAAACAATAGCCTCCACATTTTGACCAAGTTTCAGGAAAATCTAATGGATGAATCAAACGCTATGGGTCAAAAAGTGTCATTTTTGGCCATTTTGGGGTATTTTTGCCTTTTTTGAGACCCTGGGGATGCCGAATCCCACTATAAATGGATAACGGTGCAGTTTCAGGCCTTAATACATGTATATTTGAGTTGACCGCCGTGAAAAACCACTATATAATCAGACATATCAAGTTTTTGTTGAGAAATATGAAAAAAGAGCCACAAAAAGAGGCGTTTTTAGCACTGAAAATCTCCGGGGATGCGAACCAGAATTTTGCCTGGGTCACCAATACTGGATTTATATTAAGAACAATGGGCTCCACATTTTGGGCAAGTTTCCAAAAAATCTAAAGGATGGATCAAAAGTTATTGGGCAGAATGTGTCATTTTTTGGCTATTTGGGGGCGTTTTTGACCTCTTTTAAGCCCCTGGAGGCACAATGGGAATTTTTGTAATGGATGCTCGGATGCACAGACGCATGGATGCACAGATGCATGGACGCCACTGAAAACATAGGTCCCTCTCCGATAAATCGGTGGAATAATATATTCTAGTAGTACGGTTTTATATCCACTATCCTTAAGGGCTTTGTTATAGAAATTTTTGTGACAGTTTATGTTTACGTAAGAAGAGTTATCACCAATTCTTTTGCTGATTGATTTGGGGATATGTTTTATTATGGAATTTAGGTGATTGGAAAGCGGATTGGCATAAATTGGGTTTACTTGCTTGGGGGAGTGACTCATATCTATTTTATAAATATAGAGATGTGAAAATCAAGCAAGAAGCCATTAAAAGCTACTTTAAAATGCAAATAATTTTATTTTTAAAGTTATTCAGCAGGAAATAGATCATTATAGGAATGACTTAAACTCTGTTAATTTGGGGGCCAAGGGAAAGTCAGTGGATTGCTGTGAATGCTGGCAAACATATTTCCAATAAGTTTTTGTTTCTGGAAATTTTCTCAAAAAAGAGTTTTAAATGCTGTTAATGTCACACTACACCCCTTCCTAACCATCTCTTTTTTGTGTTCCCTCCCCCATATCAAAGCAATGCCCACTTTGGGAAAGATTGATTTAGACTCTAGTATAATATATTGAGCTGAAGTCAGAAATTAAAGCATGCATGGAATGCTTACTCCAGGCTTTTATTAGGTGCATTTTTGAACATCTGAAGAGTATGATGTCCATAGTGAGGAAAAGAGGCAACGTATCATTTCTGGTGTGACATCAATGAAGAGTTCTAATAAAGGGCAATAACTTGTAACTGATAGTTATATCTACAAAAACGGGCCACAACTATAATTAGGCCCCGTTTCTTAGTGTTTTGTCCAAATGAAATGAAACTTTGGTCATAACTAGTTTATTATATTCAAAACATCACATCAAAAAACTAGGGTGTTTGGCCTTTTTTTCTCCGTTGACTGTAAAATGCTCGGAAAAACAATTGAATGTCCTGTTTTTTTTTTGGGGGGGGGGTCACCCTGTATAATTGAGAGGGATAAATTTTATAATTAGGACTTATATGAAACAGTGTGCAGAACCTCTCCATTGAATACTTACAATGCTTCTGAAATGTAAAAATATATAAAAAAAATGACTAATTTTATTTCAAACACTCTGTAACATAAAAGCTGCAACCATGTTTGAGCATTGCAATTGCTTGACACAGACAATTAGATCTTTAATTTTTCAAGCAATTCTATTTTGTTGAAGCTCTTTAAATGAGGAAAGGATTTACACAGAACCAGTATCACTCTCTAACCAACAAAAAAGAGCAAGTCTACATCATTGCAAACTAAAGTTGCTACATTATATCAAAGTTTCCCATCTAAATCTCTTGCTTTTTACGAGGACAGAAAAAGAAATCTGCCTCATGTCTCAATTGTTTAATTATGTCCTGGGAATTTCTATATCCCTGCACGCACGCACGCACGCACGCACACGCACACACACACACACACACACACACACAGTAAGTAAGTAATAATATAAATAAAAGTATTTCTTACATCTGGTGAACTCTGACTCCAGTGAGGTATACAAATATGAAACACTTTGCTGCAAGGTAATTTATATCCACCAGTTACCACAATCTTTTGAGATGCAAAAGAATAATTGTTGCATTCTCTTTGTAATTCATCTCCAGCATCTACAAGAATAGCCTTGGAAATCCCTCCGGTATTTAGATACAATGAAGAATTAGTTGTGTTGACAATGACATCACACTGAAATGAAACACCCATAAGATATAGAGAATTAAAACAAATTTTATATTATATATATATATATATATATATATATATATATATATATAATTAAAAGGGCGCAGTTTTTCACCTCTCCACTAAAATACTGTATGTTTGCAACAACAGATGGCACATACAAATTTATTATGTTTACGCTATTAGCCATTACCTTATTTAACTATAGAATGACATTTTAGACACATTCATTTGTAATATTAAAACATAAGTTTTAATGCTAGGATCGCCATCATCTTCATGGCCATAACCTACAGAGGAAGTAGTTTCCCATTATAACCCCTATTCTCCAAGTACTATCACTGTCACCTACTTACACCCCATATTTATACACACAGGGGACTTAAATTTAAACCCCTTCCTACCTAATTGATTTATTCCCTATTACACATAGCATTTACCTTACCTTCTACACTAGAAATACTAATGTCTCCACATACTTGATCCTAACACTTTGATTGGCTGACACTACCCATTCCAATATTCATGGATTATTGGAATGATTACATTCTCTTTACTTAACGAACACTACACCACCTACATACATATAATTACATTATAACCAACTATCGCAATCCAATAGTTTGTTTTGCTCTTTCCTTTTGGGGGAGGGTGTTATTTACATTAACATACTTTCTGTTTTATTAGACTTTTAAAAAATTTTTTAAAAAGAAACACAGAATGAGTTTCTGAGAGAGAGAGAGAGAGAGAGAGAGAGAGAGAGAGAGAGAGAGAGAGAGAGATTAAAACAATGTAATGGATTGACCTCACAACATTAATCTGTTGGTTTTAATACTTTTTAAAATTATTATTATCGAATACATACACTTAAAAAATTTTTTTTTTTATTACATTTTCACCCCAAACAAGGCACATTGCCACTTTGGTTTAGGGGGCTACTATCAGGCGCAGCAACTACTGGGGCACTATGTAGGGATTCGGGCAGCAAGATGTCGGTTCACATTACACTTGAACTTCTGCATGTCAGTACAGTTAGGGAAGCAAGATCCTGGAATGGAATTCCAGAGTCTAGCGGTTCTGGGAAGAAACTACTGGAGTAGAAAGATCTTTTACATCTAGGGATCTCTACTGTGTGGGGGTGGGATTTAGCTGCCTGTCGGGTTTGTTGAGGGTGTCTGCGTCGTGAGAGCACAAGTGTTTGCAGTTCGTCAGAGCATTCACTATTAAAATACTTGTAGAACAAGCAAAGGGATGCAACGTTTCGTCGATGGGACAGAGGCTGAAGCTTAGATGCCAGTTCAGGGCCTATCAGATTGGCGACTCTTTTTTGAACCTTGTCTAGGAGCGAGAGACTAGTAGTAGATGCACCAGCCCAGATGTGACAACAATACTCCATACATGGGCGAATGATGGCCTTATAGAGATACAGGATACTTTCAGGTGTCAGTAGTTTTCTAGCACGGTAGAGAGAGCCTACCTTTTTCGCAGCGGCCCTGGCAATGTTTTCAATATAATTGTTCCAGCTCATGTTTCCTGTGAACGTTAGGCCAAGCAGTTTGAAAGATGTACTCTCAGACAGGGAGTCACTGGCTATTGCTATTGGTGACAGAGAAGGTTTCTTGTAGTTATTGAAGGAAACAAGTTTAGTCTTGGCAACATTGAATGTGACCATCCATTTATGTCCCCATTCCACTACAGATTGGAGGTCATCCACTAGTGTTTTTGCTATTTCTTTAGATATGTGTTCATTTGTTTTCCTGTCATGCCTGTTATAGAGTGTAGTGTCATCAGCATATATACCCATCTCAGAGGCAGTTTTGTCGGGGAGGTCATTCATAAATATCAGGAACAATAGAGGTCCAAGAATAGACCCCTGAGGCACTCCCGCATTTATATCACACTGTTTAGATGTTCGACCGTCGAGGACAACCTGGATTTTTCTCTTATCTAAGAACGATTTAATTATGCTAAGTATTCTACCAGTGATACCGTATGATTTAATTTTCCTGAGGAGACCCTTGTGCCATACCCTGTCAAAAGCCTTAGATATATCTAGAGCTACCGCTCTGCCCTCCCCCGCTTTGTCCAGTGAATGGTATATACATTCAGAGATTACAGTGAGGATGTCAGCTGTGGAACGGGCTTGTTTAAATCCATATTGTTTGTCAGTCAGATGTTTAGCATCTGTATGGTGCCGGACTAGAGCATGGTTAATTATGGTCTCAAATATTTTGGCGAAAAGTGTGAGGAGGCTAATGGGGTGATAATTTGATGGGTCAGTTCTTTTGCCAGAATTCCTGAATATTGGTACCACAGAAGCAGTTTTCCAACAGCCCGGAAAGCATGATTCATTAAGGCATTTGTTGTAGAGTTTGGAGAGAACTGGAGCTACTTCGGCTGAGCACTTTTTAATAGCACAGTTGGGATGAGATCAGGTTCACATGCTTTTGAAGTGGCAAGGTTTTTTTATGATAGCATGTACCTGAGCAGGGGTGATTTTTAGATCGTCTAGCGTGGCGTCTGTCCACAAAGGAAAGTCAGGCAGGGGGTTGTTGGAAGGGTCCAGTGTGGAGTTTGAGACGAACCGGCTGGCAAGCATATTAGCCTTGTCGGTTGCTGAGCAAACAACCTCGTGATTGTTGGTTAGTGGGGAAATTGTTGATTGCCCATTATTTACTACACTGTTGTAGATTTTCCAGAAGTCACGATTTCCTAATTTTTGTGCTTCGATGCGTTTTTTAGTGGTTTATTGTTTTTTCTTAGTTTTTTTATATCGAAATAAAACGGAGTTTCTTGCCATTTCTGAAACCTACCGTATCAGCAAAGAGAGAGAGAGAGAGAGAGAGAGAGAGAGAGAGAGAGAGAGAGAGAGAGAAAGAGAGAGAGAAAACAATACTAATACCATTGTGGTGTTAAGGCTTGAAAGGTGGGTACTGTGGTGTTCACCTGACGGGTAATAACAAAGTTTTCTACATAAAGAAGAATATGTCCCCAACGTTATGCACACTTGACAGTCATATGATCACTCTTTGTATTTGTTGTATCTGTTTAGTTTTCAATATATTTCGTTTTCATTAAATACTGTCTTTCTTTCAAACACTTACAGGGCCACAACACAAAACTACACTAAACTACCTATATTGCAAACATAAAAGTAAACCAAATTTCCTATATTACAAAAAAGATTAAACTTACACAAAACTATCTATATAAGAAACAAACAAAACTAAACCAATGTACATTGTAAACTGAACAAACTAAACCAAACAACCAACATAGCCAATAGAAAAAAACACGAAATTAAACAATAATATTACAAAAGCAGATTACTTTTATGTGTTTGCATCAGAAGGTTTATGTGTCTTTAATGTAGATTGCTAAGTTTAGTTTTATGTGTTTGAAATGTAGGTTGTTTAGTTGTTTGCATTTGCAATGTGTGTTGTTTGGTTTAGTTTTATGTGCTTACAATGTAGATTGTTCTGTTTAATTTTATGTATTTACAATGTAGGTTGTTCGATTTAGTTTTATGTGTTTGTAATGTAAGTTGTTCAGGTTAGATTTAAATGTTTTCAATGTAGTTTGTTTAGTTTAGTTTTATGCGTTTGTAATGTAGATTGTTTTGTTTAGTTTAGTTTCATATGTTTATGTGTTTGCAATGTAGGTCGCTCGGATTAGTTTCATGTGCTTCTAATGTGAAACTCTTTGCCAAGAACTTTGCAGCTAATTCTACCTTTTGCAACCAAAGCCTTCAACCCCCAGTATTTCGTCCTGTATTAGAAAACCCGCTATGTGATATACACATATCTGTGTGTGATGTTGCCAAGCTAATCAAAAACCCTGATTCTAGTAAAGCAACCGGCCCTGACAGCATTCCTATTATAGTGCCCAAAAACCTTCAACCAGAATTAGCTCCCACACTTACAAAGCTGTTTAAGCATTATTTTAAGGAGAATTACTTCCCAACATCCTGGAAAATCTAATCAGTATGCCCTGTATTTAAAAATTCAGGTGATTAGTCATTTCCTTCTCAGTACAGACCAATACGTCTTCTGTGCATCATGAGTAAGTTGCTGAAATCTGTGTTAAATAGAGAAGTAGTCAACTATCTCAGCAAAAATAACCTTCTAAGTGACATGCAATATGGTTTCCGTTCTGCTAGACCTACAGCAGATGTGCTTACAGTTATATCTCATAGGATTACTGAATCTCTTGATGAAGGCTTCCTTTCTAGGACAATTGCTCTTAACATATCAAAGGCTTTTGATAGGGTATGGCATAAAGGCCTACTTCACAAGATCTCCATCTATGGTGTAGCTGGAAATGTTTTCTCAGTTATTAAATCATTTCTCTCTGATAGGTTCATAAGAGTATTGGTTGATAGGCAGAAGTCAGAAGCTCACAGTATTAATGCTGGATTCCCTCAGGGGTCGATTCTGGGCCCAACTCTCTTCCAAATCATATCCTTAGATCATTCCAAGACATTTATGCTGATGACACTACCATTTATGGCAGCACATCAAAGGCCATAAATGATCAAGTTCTCTCTGATTCTCTCTCCTCTGATCTTGAACACGTGGTAGAATGGGGAAAGAGGTGGCTGGTTAATTTTAATGCATTTAAAATCAAGCTTCTCTCTTTACATCATCAATGCTCTTATCCCCATCTGGGGTCAATTGAAATGCATAGCTTTCATCTTGGAGAGGCTCCATGTTTTGACAAGCTTCTGGGATTGACTTTTACTCCTGATCCGAAATAGAATGTGTACATCAGATCCATTGCCAAGGTTGCTGGAAAAATGGTGGGATCCTTCTATCGATCCAGTAGATTTCTCTTTATTCTATAGATTTCTATTCAACTGTTGTCTTGGATATGTGGGTGTTCAATTTACCCGCATATCCAAAATTGAGCATAATGTTATCAGCAAATATATCCATTTTTTATGCAATTGCATTAAGGTCATTTAAGATCAGAAATGATAAAGGCTCTGGGCACACTTGCATTAATCTGATGTTGTTTATTCTACTAGAGACTGGAGGTCATTTTCTTAACTATTCATCTGTTGCCTTGGATATGTGTGTGTCCAATTCGCCTGCATATCAAGAATAGAAGGGGTGTCTATAGTTTGATAAACAATTGGAGAAATGCATAACTCTTGGTGGTTTCTATGTAAAGAAAGACAACTGTGCTAAGTTTCGTTGCTCTACTGCTATGAGAAGTGGATCAGGGGCATTACTTATTGAATGCTCCTCATAGTAATAAAATGTTTAGAATATTATTTTAGTTTGTTTAATTTCTCACTGCTGATGCAATTCTCTATCTATATAAGAGCTAGGTACATCCAAGGATGGAGTACTGCTGCCACATCTGGGCAGGAGCTGCTAGAAATGGTTTCATTTTTTCTGTTTGTAATATAGGTTTTCTGGTTTAGTTTTATGTGTTTTAAATATATGGTTGTTTTGTTGAGTTTTATGTGCTTGTAATGTATGTTGCTTTGTTTAGGTTCATGTGTTTAAAATGTAGGTTGTTTTGGTTTAGTTTTATGTGTTTGCAATGTGGGTTGTTTGGTTTAGTTTTATGTCTTCGCTATTTAGGCTGTTTGGGATACTTTTATCTTGTTGCAATTTAGGTTGTTCAGTTTAGTTTTATCTGGTTGCAATTTAGACATTTTTTTTTTAATGTTTAGTTTCATTTTGCCTGTTTTACATGTAAGTTTATTATTGGGTTTTAGCTGTTATTTTGTTTAGTTTTGTCTGTTTGGCATGAAAGATCTTTAGTTAAGTTTTATCTGTAAAGTGTTGAAAATTAAATTTTAAACTGTCGACTTTTGTGCACAAAAAACTTATCATTCTTTTCTCTTTCTGACATGTGAATTAACTGCACAAAAAATAATTCATCTTTCTTTTTCCCACTGACACGTGAAGTATGTACAAAATGATACTTAGTGAGCAAAGCATATTTTCCCTCCAATCAAAGAAATAAGAGCTTTTTATAGGTTCAAATTTGACATAAGCAAATTAAGATGCGATAAAATTTTAGCATATGTTGCCTTTTTGTATCCAATTGGTCGCATTTCGAGTTTTGAGCGCCGCACATACCATCCTTGGCCGCTTGTTTCCGTGACTGTTGTCACATCTTGTTGGGGCATCTCATCCACCAAGACGGACTGTGGACTGATTATCTCGGTTACCTGACCCTGCCCAAATCTCGTGGTACAACGACTCTCTATGCCTTCACCCACACAGTCTCCAATTTGGTATAGACTATGCTCGGGGCCTGCTACTGGTGGCATAACATTGATTACTTTCACCCAGACCTTGTACCGGTATATGGGATTTGAAATAGTGACTTCTTCCTCTTCCCCAGCAATCTCAGGATGAGCCTCCAATAGTGAGGACGTCCACATTTACATCTTGGTGGGGGAGTAGGCTGGCGCTGATGCCTTGTCCCCTTATTCATTTCCTAAACAGCCCTGGGCCCAGTGACCAATCTTGCCGCATCGGTAGCAATGGGTTCCATGTTTTCGGCAATTTCTTGCTATGTGACCCTTGCGGCCGCATTTGAAGTAGTTTACTCCTGTGCTAGGGCTATCACTGGTAGGAACAGCAGATTTACCATTTGATGGACTCACAGCTGCAACCACATGATGACTTTGGTCCCTGGTTGACATCATCACCCTTGCTTTTGCTATTAGGTCTCCCATGGTTAGAGTCTCAATTTTTGGTGCCTGCTGTGGAGTTCAATGGAAATGGCATCAGGAAATCAGTTTGGCAAGTTGTTCTAGTCCAACTTCCTCAAAACCAGCCAGTCCAACCAACCGTTCACATTGTTCATGTACATGTCCACCTGCTCACCAACCTATTTCACCATGATTAACTTTCTGTAGGCTGTGAATGCACCATCCGTGAATGCCTCCTTTAATCGAATCTCTATCCGCTCAACATCCAGTTGGTCAATCTCACTCATTTCTGGAATAGCTTGAAGTGTTGAAAATTAAGTTTTAAACTGCCGTATACCATTTTGTGCACAAAAAATATGTCTTCCTTTTTCTAACTGACACGCAAAGTACGTACAAAATGACTCTAAGTGTGCAAAAAATATTTTCCCTCCAATCAAAGAAATACAAGCCTTTTATATGCTCAAATTCGACATATGCTAATTAAGACACGATCGAATTTGATCATATGTCGCCTTCCTGTGTCTTATCGGTTGGGTTTTGAGTTTGGAGTGTTGCTCATGCCACCCTTGGCTACTTGTTTCCGTGACCTAGTTTGTTTAGTTTTGTGTTTCCAACATAGTATAAATTTTTGGTATATTTTGCCTGAGTCTCATGCAGTTTGTCTGGTTTCATTTTGCCTTTTGTAATGTAGGTTATTTGGTAGGTGTATTTGCTTGCAATGTAGTTAGTTGGTTTAATTTTGTATACTTTCGATGTAAGTTTTTAGCTTTGTCTGTTCAAATGTACTGTTTAGTTTTTTCTTTTTCAATATAATTTATTTTGTTAGTTTTTTGCATTTTCAATGTAGTTAGTTTTGTTTAGATTTCTCTTTTATAATTGTTTGATTTAGGTTTGTGTGTTTCCAATATGGGTGATTTGATTTAGTTTTATATGGTTACACTGTTGTTTTTTTGCAATATTAATTTTTTGTTTAGTTTTGTCTTTTTATAATGTAGTTTTTTTTGTTTAATTTTGTATGTTTTCATTAAATATTGTTTTGTGTATTTTAAAATGCAGGTATTTTGGTTTAGTCTTGGCTGTTTCCATTGTAAACTTTGGTTTAATTTTGTCTGTTGACAATGTAGGTTGTTCAGTTTAGTTTCATTTTTTATTTTTTTTTATTTAACTTCAGTAAGTTTTAAGATATCAAGGGGCTCCCTCCTGGAGCTAACACTTGATTCTGTTATGATTTAAATTCATATCCGAGGGCTCTTTTAAGAATAGATGCTATTCCCTTTATGGTTGCTATTTTTATTTCGTTACAGCTTGGTCTTCCAGGGATTGCTTCTAAGTATTTCTGAAGGTTATTTTTTATTAAACCAGTTGCTCCTATCACAAGCGGTATAATGTTTATTTCCTTCAGAGACCATATGGTTTTTAGATCATTTTTTAGGTCCTGATATTTTGTTATCTTTTCCCGTTCAGCTCTATTAAGGCCAAAATCATTTGGGACTGTGATATTGATAATGAGCGCAGTACATCTGTTTCTAATGTTGGGTGTCTGGTTAAGTTTTGTCTGATTTAGATTTGCCCTTTTGCCATACAAATAGTTTTGATTTAAAATTTTGTCTGTCAATTATGTTTAGTTTAATTTTGTAATACGGATTGGTTAGTTTAGTCGTGCCTGTCTGCAATGTAGTTTGTTTGGTTCATTTTTGCTGTTTGTAATGTAAATTGTTGGTTAATGTATACTAAAGCACAATAATTACCATGAACTTTTCAGCAAACAGTAATTGTTAATTTACCTTGACTAAATAGATATTTGGGAATAAGAATTAGTGAAGTAAATGAAGTTAATTCCAAATAAATCTTTTAATAGGAAAAGTTTTTATCAACTAATTTACAAAACTGTAAAAGCAATATAACTTAATTATTTTAATCAATTTAATTCAAGCTTCTTCTTTCTTATGTTCCTATAGAATATAATCAAACCTATCATATTCAGTTTAACATCTATTTTACATGCAAGCATGAATGTCTGTATAGTACGGTCAGATTTTAACAACATTACTTTTTAGATTATTTCAGAGAAGTCTACTATCTCAATGTCACTTCACGTCCATAGAGATTGGAAATAATTTCAGGATAAGTAAAAAAAGCTCTTAACCAACAATCACGAGGTTGTTTGCTCAGCAACCGACAAGGCTAATATGCTTGCCAGTCCGTTTGCCTCGAACTCCACACTGGACCCTTCCAACCACCCTCTGCCTGACTTACCTTTGCGGACAGACGCCACGCTAGACGATCTAAAAATCACCCCTGCTCAGGTACACGCTATCATAAAAAATCTTGACACTTCAAAAGCATGTGGACCTGATCTCATCCCAGCTGTGCTATTAAAAAAGTGCTCAGCCGAAGTAGCTCCAGTTCTCTCCAAACTCTAGAACAAATGCCTTAATGAAGCTTGCTTTCCGGGCTGTTGGAAAACTGCTTCTGTGGTACCAGTATTCAAGAATTCTGGCGAAAGAACTGACCCATCAAATTATCACCCCATTAGCCTCCTCACACTTTTCGCCAAAATATTTGAGACCATAATTAACCATGCTCTAGTCCGACACCTTACAGATGCTAAACTTCTGACTGACAAACAATATGGATTTAGACAAGCCCGTTCCAAAGCTGACTCCTCACTGTAATCTCTGAACGTATATACCATTCACTGAACAAAGCGGGGGAGGGCAGAGCGGTAGCTCTAGATATATCTAAGGCTTTTGACAGGGTATGGCATGAGGATCTCCTCAAGAAAATTAAATCATACGGTATCACTGGTAGAATACTTAACATAATTAAATCCTTCTTAGATAAGAGAAAAATCCAGGTTGTCCTCGACGGTCGTACATCTAAACAGTGTGATATAAATGTGGGAGTGCCTCAGGGGTCTATTCTTGGGTCACTATTGTTCCTAATATTTATGAATGACCTCCCCGACAAAACTACCTCTGAGATGGGTATACATGCTGATGACACCACACTCTATAACAGGCATGACAGGAAAACAAATGAACACATATCTAAAGAAATGGCAAAAACACTAGAGGATGACCTCCAATCTGTAGTGGAATGGGGACATAAATGGATGGTCACATTCAATGTTGCCAAGACTAAACTTGTTTCCTTCAATAACTACAAGAAACCTTCTCTGCCACCAATAGCAATGGCCAGTGACTCCCTGTCTGAGAGTACATCTTTCAAACTGCTTGGCCTAACGTTCACAAGAAACATGAGTTGGAGCAATTATATTGAAAACATTGCCAGGGCCGCTGCGAAAAAGGTAGGCTGTCTCTACCGTGCTAGGAAACTACTGACACCTGAAAGTATCCTGTACCTCTATAAGGCCACCATTCGCCCATGTATGGAGTATTGTTGTCACATCTTGGCTGGTGCATCTGCTGCTAGTCTCTCGCTCCTAGACAAAGTTCAAAAGAAAGTCGCCAATCTGATAGGCCTTGAACTGGCATCTAAGCTTCAGTCTCTGTCCCATCGACGAAACGTTACATCCCTCTGCTTGTTCTACAAGTATTTTAATAGTGAATGCTCTGACGAACTGCAGACACTTGTGCCCCCACGACGTAGACACCCTCGACAAACCTGACAGGCAGCTAAATCCCACCTCCACACAGTAGAGATCCCTAGATGTAAAAGATCTTTCTACTCCAGTAGTTTCTTCACCAGAACTGCTAGACTCTGGAATTCCATTCCAGGTTCCTGCTTCCCTAACTGTACTGACATGCAGAAGTTCAAGTGTAATGTGAACCGACATCTTGCTGCCCAAATCCCAACATAGTGCCCCAGTAGTTGCTGCACCTGATAGTAGCCCCCTACACCAAAGTGGCAATGTGCCTTGTTTGGGGTGAAAATGTAATAAAAAAAAAATAAATTAAAAAAAAATACATTGAAGCAAATATAGGCTTTATTGTATGCTTAATGTTGGCTGTTATGGGTATTTTATTTTTTATTAGGCTATATAATTTTTTTTTGTGGGTGGTGTATAACTCTTTTCATGACATGGTTATATCGCATATCCCTCCAGATTTATATAAACAAAACGTGAAATCAGCAAAAACTGTTGTACTGACAACAATGGTGGTGCTGATATGAACCCTGTTTGTCAACACAAATTACACAGACATACCAAACGCACATGAGAGTGTCAAAGCCTGTTTTTTGTCTGTGTCTAGATCAACAGCATAATTCACAAGTCATTTTTACTCCAAGCAGCTGATCGACATCCCCGTCGGGTTAGGGTTAGGGTTAGGGTCACATCCTGACAATACCAACAGTATCTGCTACAATTGCATTGACCCAAAATAAAGGTTTAAACTAAACTTCTTCATTTGTCCTTCTTGCTTCTATTTTTGTAATATAACAACGTGATACCTTTGTTTTGTTCAATAATCCTTTTTTAATTTCAATTTTGGTTGTGTTTCTAACATTTTTAGCTGGTTCAGATGCCACTGGTAGTGATGGTGATTGTGATTTTTCCACTTGATTATATGCACCTACAAGAAAAAAAAATGCTTCAGGAAGTGACACAATGTTTGGTTAGTTGTTCCTGATTATATATATATATATATATATATATATATATATATATATATATATATATATATATATATATATATGATTGTTGAGCTGGATTAAATCCGACGATATGAAATAAAATGGAGGTGGAAGGACCTGGATACTCAACGTTTCGCCCGATTTATGCGGGCTTCTTCAAGAGGGATGGTCATTCAATGACCATCCCTCTTGAAGAAGCCCGCATAAATCGGGCGAAACGTTGAGTATCCAGGTCCTTCCACCTCCATTTTATTTCATATATATATATATATATATACGAGCAAACGGTTAATAAAACATGTTAAAAACACTTTGAAATGAGTTAAAAACATATTTAATCTGAAAAGGAAACACTAGATAAGTGGATAGTCCTTAATCAACGAAGTTTCGAAGAAATACTTTCCTTCTCATCAGAGGGTAGGAATTAGCATAATGCGGGATCGGATTTTGCATGCAAAAGTATTTGATGAAACAACAAGTAAGTCAAAGATCTCACTTGAAAAAAAAAAAAAGTGAAGCAGAGGGAATATGGGGAAGAAAAAAGTGATTACACATGAATGGATAGTCTGGTGGAAGATAAATAATCAAGTGACGGTAAAATCCAAATGTATAACTTCAAGAAAGTTAAAAGAATTTCCATTTGTACAAGTAAAATTCAATGAAATCCCGTAATTGGAAGAAGATGGTTCATAATAATCCAAAGGCATTATTTTATATATATATATATATATATATATATATATATATATATATATATATATATATATATATATATATATATATATATATATATATATAATGTATCACAAAAGTGAGTACACCTCTCACATTTCTGCAGATATTTAAGTATACTCTTCATGAGACAACACTGACAAAATAACACTTTGACACAATAAAAAGTAGTCTGTGTGCAGCTTATATAACAGAATTAATTTATTTCCCCTCAACATAACTCAAAGTATTGGTACAATATAATGATTAATAGCATCCTACCTCTATAATAATAAATACAAAATCTGCATCAAAATAACTCAAAATATGACTATTAAAAGTTAAACCCAAAGCCATTCGTGGTTCCAGTGACAGACCCTGTCATGGTGAGGACCCAGTCCTGAGCCAGATTTTGAGTTGACCATCACAATATTTCTTTCAGCCTGATGATGGAGCTGGATCGATGACGTCACAGATTAAGTCATATATATATATATATATATATATATATATATATTTTATTCTTTCCACCTCAGTTTTTGCTCAAATTATTAGCTCTACTGACATATTGAGCAGTTTTTCCCTGTTTTTACCAAATATACCGCCTAATATATATACGAGGGGCGTGCAATAAGTAATGTCCCTGACCCACTTTCATTTGTCTGATCTAGCTGAAATTTTGCATGTGCAATGATTTATATCTCTATGGGTTATGTGGCAAATTACAGCTCTGAACTAATTGTGATTTCTGTTTTACAGGTGTTTGAACTGAGTCAGGTGTGAAATGGAGCCTGTTGAATGTCGAGCAGTGATCCGGTTTTTGTATTTGAAAGGACGCACACCACAGGAGACTTTTGATGAAATGAAAGAAACTTATGGTGATAATGCCCCATCATATGACCTTGTAAAATGCTGGCATCGTGAATTCAAACATGGCTGACCTGGCCCCCTCCCCCTGCTTCTGCCATTGATGAGGCATCTGTCCGTCAAGTTGAGCCTGCCATTTTGGAAGATTGGCGCATTACTATTTGCCAAATATGTCAAGATTAGTACAGGGTCTGTGGAAACTATCATTCATGACCATTTGCATATGCATAAGGTGTCTTCCAGATGGATTCCCAGGTTGTCACACCATTCCAGAAACGAGAACGCATTGAGTGCTCGAGGATGAATTTGGAAATGTGCCAAGAAGATGAGTCAAAGTTTTTCAAAAGACTGATTACACAGGATGAAACCTGGGTCCATCACTATGATCCAGAGACCAAAGCCCAGTCAATGCAGTGGAAGCACTTGGACTCACCACCTCCAAAGAAGGCAAGGGTGCAGCCCACCGCTGGCAACGTCATGCTCAGAGTCTTCTGGGACTAGGATTGAGTAGTGATGACAGATTTCCTGGCAAAGGGTACCATGATTACAGGAGCCTATTATGCTTCACTTTTGAGGAAATTAAGGGAAGCAATCAAAATCAAGAAGCGGGGCAAGATCAGCAAAGGTACCATTCTCATGCAGGACAACACTCCAGTCCACAACTCGCATGTCGCCAGATCAGAAGCACAGGCGTGTGGTTATGAAATCCTTCCTCATCCTCCTCTCTACTCTCCTGACCTTGCACCCTCTGACTTTCACCTCTTCCCAGCCATGAAGTTGTTTTTGAAAGGAAAGCATTTCCCAGATGGTGCTGCCTTGATTTCTGAAGTCACGTCGTGGTTGAAGGACCAACCTGGGGTGTTCTACAAAAACGGTCTCCAGAGCTGCATCAAACGATGGGAGAAATGCATAACTCTGAGTGTTTCTTATGTAGAGAAAGACTAATAACTGTGCCAAGTTTCGTTGCTCTACTGCTATGGGAAGTGGGTCAGGGGCATTACTTATTGCACACCCCTCGTATATATATATATATATATATATATATATATATATATATATGTATATATATATATATATGTATATATATATATATATTGCTCTACAATAGCATTGAGCACTTTTCCAGGTTTTTACAATTTATCGTTTACTTTTATATATATATATATATATATATATATATATATATATATATATATATAATAAATGACACAGGTCTATATTCCAAATTTTAAGATGTTGACCATCTTAAAATTTATTCCTTTTAGTACTTTGCCATGCATAATTCTTGACAGCACCTGTTTCGTAGCACAAAATCATTCATTTAATTATTATATTAATCAATGAATATATTTTGCACAACTCATCAGAAAAAAAAGCACCTATCAATTTATTAAAAGAAAAATAAATGCATATGGGTATGATTATAAATCCGAATTTGGGAGAGACGTTTCAATTACCTTTTATTTTATTCTTTTATTACGTCATGTTGTAATTTCAAGTAAAGTCACTAAATTCCTGTATTAATAAATTGTATTCATTTTGATATATATTGATAAAAAATAGTATATTTAATATTTTATTAATTTATTTTTTTATAATTAGTCTACATATACAGGGTGACCAAAAAAAAACAAACAAAAGAGGCCATCTAGAACATATGCTGTAGAATGGAGAAAAAAAAGAAAAAAAGGCCAAAGACCCTAATGTTTTGATGTGATGTTTTGAATATAATAAACTAGTTATGACCAAAGTTTCATTTCATTCAGATAAAATAGTAAGAAACGGGGCCTAATTAGAGCTGGGGCCCGTTTTTTATGGGCCACCCTGTATTTACTTAGATGGTATTAATAACTGTATAACGTATGTCTATATATTTATTTAATTTTTATACGAAAGTAATTACTTAATATATTGATTTTTTTTCTAGTAATAACATTCGTTGATTAGACCTAATGTTTGTATTTTATTAATATTTTTATTAAATTTATTTCTACATTAACTATAATTCTTTTATTGCAATTTAATTATTTTTAATTAATAATTTTTAACATTAATATAGGATTTTCCTTTTTAAAATTTTTATGTAACATTTATTATCAATCACATAATAAAAAATAAAACTTGATTTACCATTGTTATTTGGGAAAGTAGACTGCAGCTGCTGTTGAAAAGCTGATATAACATCTCCCTTTATGCTTACAAGGTAGATGTGTTTCAAACAGCTTTGTGTAAAATCTTTTAAATAGTCTTTTATAGTTCTGACTATCACGGCAGTTGCTTTATCAACAGGAAAGCTGAAAATGCCTGAAAAGAAAATTAAAAATCAATTATTATTATGGTTAAATATTGCTATAAAAGTTGTTCACTTAACTAGCAAGAGTGTCAGATCATTTTATACAATCTGCCCTGATATGCAAATTATTGTATTAACTAAACCAACCATGTTACATCTTTCTGAATCTTACTGGTTTGTAGATCTATGGCTTATTCTCCATTCTCTATCCCCAAAATCTGGCTGAAATGAGTTCCACTATAGTAGAAACTCCGATTTAGGCCAGTTCATGCAAGGAAGAAAATAAATTTCTGTAATCAGCTCCAGAAATTAAGGGTAAATTCAGAGAGGTCTCACATAAGATTTGTTCATTCGCTGTAGGGAAAATTCAGATATTTTTGATTTTTGTGAAATTTTAACAATATGTATTGGTTATCAATCAATTCCCCAAATTTCAGTTTTTGGGGAGTATTTCAAAATGGTTTAAGTGGCATAATATGGACACAACCACTCATTTGAAAAGGAAGAAATAATTTTCAGTATTTTATGCAAATAATTTCAGATGAGATAGACAACTATGACATGGGGGGGGGAGATAGTAAAAGAGGTGCACGGGACAAACAAGGTGGAGAACCATTGAGCCATGATTTCAATAAAGAAGTGTGATATTACCTGTGCTGATGGCTGGAAATGCAATCGAAGTACATTTATTCCGTTCTGCTGCTACTAGTGAATTTGAAACAGCTTCTGCAAGAGATTCAGTTTCATAGCTGTTTCCATCGATCCATCTTGGGCCAACTGCATGAATAATTATTTTACTTTTTAATTTTCCCGCAGTTGTAACTTCTACACTTCCTTCCTTAAGGTTTTTAACTGATTTTTTGGCCATGATATCATTACATGCATTTTGAATTACTGGACCACCTGTTAAATAAAAAATAAAATAAAAATTAGATAATTATAGAGTGATATTTCTAATTTTAATCTGGAACAATTAATAGTTTGTGTGTGTGTGTGTGTGTGTGTGTGTGTGTGTGTGTGTGTGTGTGTGTGTGTGTGTGTGTGTGTGTGTGTCTGTGCACGTTTTCTCCTTGTGCCTGTTATAGAGTGTTGTGTCGTCAACAAATATACTGTTTTTATAGCAATTTTATCAGGGAGGTCATTTATAAATAAGAGGAATAATAAAAATCCAAGGATCAACCTCTGAGCCACACTCACATTTATATCATGTTGTTTTGATGTACAACTATGGAGGACAACCTAAATTTTTTTATTATTTAAGAATGGTTTGATTATGTTAAGTATTCGTCTAGTAATGCCATCTGATTTAATTTTCATGAAAAGACCACTGTGCCATAACCAGTCAAAATCTTTAGATATATAATGATTTCGGGGGTGGGGGAGAGGATATTGTCTGCTGCGTGTATATCTCATTACATGTGTCTCTTTGTCTGTATCTATGTATATAATCATGATACATCAAGTGTGTGTGCATATATACGCGATAAAGTTCCCCATACTTTTTTTTCTGCTATCTTAGTCTTCTGAGATTGATTCTACCCGTCACTGGCTGATGAGCTGTAAAGAACATATAAAACACTACACCAATTTTCTGGCATGGATTACTTTATTTTGTCTACGAGTGAACTAGGGAACTCTTTCGCATTGTCGATTCAAACTTTTTCAAATTTCTTTTTCTGACGCATTTTTGCGCCAATTCGATGTGTCTGTTCTGCCTAAAATCAGAAGCCGAAGCCGAACTAGCATGTGAGAAAAAAAATTTTTTTTTTACTCACCTTCGCCCCAAATAAAGGATATTGCTACTTGAACGTAAGGAGCTACCAATTGGGACAATACTTAAGAAAGATTGATTACGTTGCATTTGAACTTCTGCATATCAGTACAGTCAAGGAAGTAGACAGCAGGAAGAGAATTCCAATGTTTAAGGGAAGAAGCGATGTGAGTAAAAAACTTTCTGACATTTGGGGACCTCAACAATGAATGGGATTTTTTTTTTTTTTTACACAGTGGTCACCACTTATCAAGGTCCGGAAGCCACTCAGGGATAAGGGTTATTGCAAGTACATTACGTTAGTGTGGAGATTTGATGAAGTGTTTACTTAAGGGGGCGGTTCATTAGGAATTTGTTAACATTGGACTTGAACAACTTAACCCTTGAACTCTTTTGGTATTAACCAACCTTCACAGCAAAATCACAATTTTCAAATAACCAGGGATAGATTACATATCAGATATATCTAGGGCTACTGCCCTAGTCTCCCCTGCCTTACCCAGTGCGTGGTATATATGTTCAGAGATTACAGTTAAGATAACTGTAGGTAAACGGGTTTATCTAAATCCATACTGTTGGTCGGAATTAAGTTTATTATCTATGAGGTGGTGCTTGATTAATTAAAGACTCAAAGATTTTGGCAAAGAGAGAGATAAGGTTAATAGGATGATAGTTTAGTAGAACACTTTATTTTCCAGAATTCTTGTAAACTGATACCACAGAATCAGTTTCCCAGTAGTTAAAAAAGCAAGATTCGGTAAGTTATTTGTTGAAGAGTTTGAAAAAAACTAAAGCAACCTTAACAGAGCATTTATTTAATAGGATCAGGTCTTTGAAGTGTCTAGACTTCTTATATCACAAACTTGACAAGAGATAAGTTTCAGATTATCATTCTGTCCGCAAAAGAAAATCTGAGAGGAAGTGGTTTGTTGAGCCCAAAATAAAGTTGCAGACAAACAGTTGGGCAATCAGGTTAGCCTCCTCAGTTGCCATGCAAACAACTTCAAGGTTGTTGGATTGTGGGGGAATTGTTGATTGACTATTATTTATTATATTGTTATAAATTTCTCAGAAATCATAAGTTCCTAATTTCTATGCTTCAATGCGTTTTCTGTATGTTCTCTGAGCTGTAGCTACAGTTATTTTTAGCTTCTATAAACTTTTGTCTATTTGTACTGAACCTATGTTGGATATATCTGCAGTATGCATTTTGCCTTTGAGCAATGGGGAAATATCTTTTCTTTTTCTATGGAACAGTTCGCAAATGAGACCACTGAATAGTTCAAAGCCACAATTGAAGCGCATGTTTCACCAAGGAAGTTCTTTAGCAAATCCCACTCTAACCAATGGTTCATTCCTTGCGCAGCTGCCATTGCTCAAAGGCAGCATGCAAACTGCAGATTTATCCAACGTATGTCCAGTACAAGTAGACAAAAGTTTATAGAAGCTAGAAATAATTGTAAGAGCGAAATGCACTTGTGATATCAGGCTGTATGAAAGTGTTAATTTTGGTCAAAATCGGACTGTTCCTTCTAACATAAAATTTTTTAAATCATCAATACTTATCGGAGGTATTCCGATTCAAAACCTTTCTAAGAACATTCCCAGACACATGAAGTACATTTGTGTGAAATTTAAAAAAGAAATCGGTCAAGGTGTTTTTGAGTTCATAGAGAACTCTTTCTCTTTCTCTCTCTCTCTCTCTCTCTCTCTCTCTCTCACACGCACACACAGTATTTTTTATATATAAGTAGAGACATGTATAAAATCAATAGCCTTTCTCTTAATTAAATAAAAGAAAATAAAACTATGAATATTAAATACTTTAGTATAAAATTAACAGCACTTTTCTAGTAATTAAATAATGGTTATACGAAACTATAAACTGCATTTAATATCTATCTATCTTTCTATCTATCTATCTACTATTATATAAAAGGACTTTGTGTGTATGACTAAACCTTATGCATATCCAGAAACTATGCATTCTATTTCATCTTCTTTCAATATTGATTATATTTTCTCTAGATAATTTGACTCTACCAAATGAGCATTTTTATTCATTACTATCGATTCTCATCACCACCCATTAACACGCGTGCCTCATCACCACCCATTAACACCCGTTATTCCAGAATACTTAAAGGACGCTTTACATTGGCATTCCTGAAAAACAACAAATGAGTTTAGACCTCCAAGTCGGTAAGCATTTCCAATTATTTTTTATTGCAGTTACTATTTAGTTTAATCCCTCAGAATTGATACTCTGATACTAATTCTTTATTTAAATCAATATTATATCCACCCCCTGCACAATGCTGGAACATGCTCTGACTATTTGCAGAATAAAGTTTTGGATATATCAAGGCATACCACACTAGCTTCCCTTGCCTTATACAGTGTATGGTATATGTGTTAAAAGATAACCATTAGCAGTAGAATGGGTTTACCTAAATCCATACTATTAGTCAAAAAGATGCTTAACATTTATGAGGTGGTGATTAACAAAGATTTTAGCAAAGAGTGGGAGGAAATTAATGGGGTAATAATTGAGTGAGTTAGTTCTTTCACCATAATTCTTAAATACTGGTACCACAGAGGCAATTTTACAGCTATTAGGGAATCAAAATTCGGCAATGCATTTATTATAGAGTTTAGAGAGGGCAGGAGCTAGCTCAGTTGAGCATTTCTTTAAGAGTATAACAGGAATGAGATCAAACCCATAACCTTTGGAGGTGACCAGGTGTTTTTATGATATCATACACATGAGAAATGATGACTTTTAGATCATTGAATGTGGATTCTATTCACAAAGAGAAATTTGGGAAGGAGTGATTTGTGGAGTTGGAGGCCAAGCGACCTTATGGTTATTGGATAGTGAGTAAATTATTCTCCACACTATTATAAATTCTTCAGAAATCATGAGTTCCTAATTACTGCAACCCAACACATTTTCTGGTCATTTCAATATGCATTTTTTGGCTCTGGCAATTTTACTCTTATAATGATTTCTAGCATCTACGAATGTTTGGCTTCTGCCTATTTGCACTTCAGTTATGACGGATGAATCGATGGGATGCATGCTGCTTGTGTGCAATGATAGCTGCAATGGTTGAAGTCCATAATTTAGGAAAGTGGGTATTACTATAGAATTTCTGTATGAGAACATGTGCTTTAATGTTTGCTTTGACTCATTCAGTTGCCTCATTAGCACATTGTTTGTGGTTGATCAGGGTACACTACAAATTGAGGGAAAACGGTAAAGGAAATATAAGTAACTAACGCAGTGTTGAAAGGTTACTTTAAAGTACATGAAAGGTTAATCATCTGATTTGAGATTTTGCTTGATAGTCAAGGGGAGAGTGTTACAAATATATATATATATGTGTGATATTTTATGGAGGGAATTATACCTGGAGTCTAAAGAGCAGAGTTTATTTTAATGTATAAATAAATATATTAATACTTTTAAAAGAAAACAGTGACCATTGTACTGTAGATATATGATAAGCTCAATAGGTATAGGTATCCTAGAGCTATATTAATATTGCATAAAACGATTCATAATTGTGAATCGTTTTACTCAATATATATATATATATATATATATATATATATATATATATATATATATATATATATATAAACCATGCATATGTCTACCTGAGTCTTTATGATGGAGTGAGAGGTATCCAGTCATGTTAAAACAATTAGCAGAGATTGAGAGGTGCAAGTTATTTTATGAATACAAGCCTCAAGAGACGAAGTTGTTTTGTTTGGATGAGTGCCTGGTTTAATCATATTTTTTGTTTGGGATGTCATTTCATTTAATTGTTTCAGTTTAGGATAAAATGGGTTGAGGAAAGTGAGTGTGTTTGAGGTCATTAGCCAAGTCTTCATATTCAAAACAGCATATCATTATGTTCATATTTAGTGTAAACATGCTCCCACAAGCGGTAGAAAACACAAGGACTTTCATTCTTATTTCTCAAAATAAAGATCAGCATTTTTCCAGTTTAATAATTTAATAATCTTTAAATAAGCTATTTTCCTTTGAAACAACTATCTATAAATATGACTTTATTTTTGGAAGATTTAAAAATGCAATGAAATGAAAACAATCCAAAGTCACTAACAGGACCCATATACTGGTGTTGCTTGGTGGAAATATGATACAAAGCCAGAACAGCTAATGGAACCTCCCTCCACCCCACCAAAAACAAAATAACATTTGATTATCTAGTGCATCATTGTATGTGAGACATAAATTACTACAAATAAACAGCTAAAAGTATTAACATAGAACACAAGTAGATGACTGGGTTACTAGTAATAGTCATTCTCAGCTCAAGAAAATTGTGGGCACTGGTGGCAGTGGCCAAAATGAAAGCATCTGGATTCAACTGTCTTGCATTGGCTGTCAGTGGCAGCTAGCAGAATCTCCTGCACTGTCATTTAATGCCAGTTATGACTATTATTCATGTTAACTGGGTGATAGTGATCTTTTTAAGTGGTTACTATTAGTTGATCGCATTGGCAGGCCCTGGCAGACACTGTAAGTTATTATGCATTAAGACAGCTATTTGTGGGTATTGGCTGCCTTAACAACAGCTTATCACAGTTGTTAAGTGTTATTATATGGCTGTCATGACCGATGTAGAGTTTGCTGTGTTGGTGTAGATGTTACACTGCACCATGTGTTTTGTAAGTATGCGGAATACGGATCGTGCTATGTTTTACATACTGTAGTTATATTGTATATGGTAGGTATTGTCTACTTAATTGTTAGGGTGCTTCCCATGTTAAGTCTGGGTCAGTAAATAATAACGTTAGTATTTCAGCATGGTCCGTATTTTGCATAATACATCCACGTGTAAAATGGTAAGATCTTGACTGCAATCCAGCATGTTTATGCACAAATTGTAAAAGTATATGCTCTAAAAAAACTATTAATTATAAAAGTTATTTTGAAATATTTCTTGATACGTCAAATTACAATTCGTTAATGAAGATGAAAACGTTATGCATGCCTGTATCTGAAAAAAAAGGAAAAGTCTTTTTTCAAGTGAAGAGAAAAAGAAAGTTAAGACGAAAAACTCTAACCCAAAGTGGTTTAAAAAGAAATGAAATCATTAGCTTTACAGGAAAAGAAAAGAACAGTTTTTCATTTAGCATTCTGGGGAATGAAAACCTAAGAATATTTAACCTTTGAAAGTTTTTTATAAGAATTTGGTCAGAAGTAACTTATATAAAAGAAGAAAATATTAGGGGGAAAAATACTGAAAAGGAAGACTTTTGAAGAGACAATTTATGAAAGCTTTTTAAAATAAAGTTTTATTCTTTTATTTAGTTATTTATTTTTACAAAGGAGTCACCACTTATCAAGGCCCGGAAGCCACTCGAGGATAAGGATTAATGGGTATACATACGTAGTGGAAATTTTGTAAATTGGATTACTTGGGGGGGGTGATTCATCAAGAAGTTGTTTACATAAGACTTGAAGACAATCAAATTGTAGAAGGCTAGAAAGTAGGCAAATGGAAAAGAGTTCCACAGGCATGCAATTCTAAGAAAGAAGCTTTGTTTATGGAATTTACGTTTAGGTTTAGGCACAGATGAAGGGTGTGGAAAATTATTGATAGTGATTTTGGCTAGATGAGTGTTTTTAGTGAAAGTTTGACGAGGGGGGACCATAAATTGAAGCTCAGACGAGCACTTGTCATGAAAATAACGATAAAGCAGAGACAGACTCGCAATGTCTCTTCTGTGGGAAAGAGGTTGTAGGGAAGAGAAAAGCTAAGCTACAAAGTCTATTTTGAACTCTGTCAAGGCAGGATAAGCTGCTTCTAGCAGCTCCTGCCCAGATGTAGCAACAGTACTCCATCATTGGCTGTAGCTGGCTTACATATAGGTAGAGAATTGCATCAGGAGTGAGATATCTACTGGAGTGGTAGAAGGATCCTACCATTTTTCCAGCAGCCTTGGCAACAGATTTGATGTATGTGTTCCATTTTAGATCAGGAGTAAATGTCAAGCTCGAAAGTTTGTCAAAACATGCAGCCTCCCTAAGACAAGAGCCATTCATTTCAATTGATGTCAGATGAGGATCAGAGCAATGATGATGTAAAGATAGAATCTTAGTTTTAGTCGTATTAAAATTAACCAGCCACCGCTTTCCCCATTATACCACATGCTCAAGATTAGAGGATAGAGAGTCAGAGAGAACTTTGTCATTTACGGTCTTTGATGTGTTGCCATAGATGGTAGTGCAATCAATGAATGATCTTAGGATGTTATTTGGAAGATTATTAATGTAGATCAGGAAGAGAGTTGCGCCCAGGATGGACCCCTGAGGGACTCCAGCATTAATACTGTGAGCTTCTTATTGTATGCTCTTTGTTTTCAGGCTTTATTTAAGTAAGACCAACGTTTTTTTTTTCACAAAATATAAATGAAAATACCAAATTATTTATTTATTAATATTTATTATTTTAAAGTAAATAATTAGTTTCTATTGCCTTGTCTAATACTGGAACATGAGTCCTGCTAGTAATTAAATAAAGGAGATGAATCTATAAATAAAATTTAATATGTAAGAAGGCCCCGAAACGGTGCGTATTCTCTCCTGATGACCCAATATTATTTATAAGACGAAATACCCCCAAACATGACTACATAAAGTTTTAAAAGACATGCTATTAAATACTCCCCAAATGCACTATCCTATAAAACTCAGACGAGGAAAGCCCTAGGAAGGCGCTTCATCTCTCCCTTGACATTGACTTTATCAAAAAAAGAAAACAGCTAACACACATCAGTATATACAAGCCTATAAGGTAAGCTGTTTCTCTCAAATACAACATCTTCTGTTGTTCGCTTGCTTCATAGCGAGTTTCTACTACTGTTCCGGTAGTAATTTTTATCCTCTAATATGTAAGTATATTATTAACAAGTCCTTATCTTGGTAATTAAATAAGGAGATAAATCTTTAAATAGCATTTAATGGGTTGTATAAAATTAGTAGGTGCCTCGCTCTAGTAATAAGATGTAGATGCATCTATAAATAGAATATAATATGTATTTGATTAAAAATTAACAACCCCTTTATCTAGTAATTAAATATAGTGGATGAATCTCTAAATAGTATTTAATATTGCAGCATTACCTCCCTTTTTCAAACTAAAGTACAGACTCACGCTAGAGAGTGTTTTCAAATTCACAACTTCAGAGAAGCCGCAGTCGGGTTCACACACAATAAATATTCGTTGTATTTTTTGTTTTTAGTTGTTATTTTGTTCTCATGAGTATGCTTGTAAAGTGAAGACAGAAATATAGACAGAGTGTTCACTATTACAAAATTTTATTATTACCCATTTTCATTACAATCAGATCGTTTTTCGTTGCCTGAAAGTTAAATATTACTTCTGGCAAAAATGACACAGGATTTGAATAAGTAGAGTTCTACAAGTCAAGAAAGTCATCAAGGGATATTGTTAAATGCTGATTTGAAAACACTCAAATGATTCAAGGAAATTGGAGAGTTTACTAATAAACCGTGGCAAGGTCGTTTTTATACTGCTCAAAAGTGATCAAATCTATCAGGGAAAAGTTGAGGAGAAACCCAAGGAGATCCCTCAAATATTTAGCAAAGGGGACAGACGTATCCACTAGGACACGGTCCACCATTCTCCACACTGATCTCCTAATATTTCTAAAACCAACACAAAGTCAAGTATCTCGATTCCTTTGTGTTCTTAAACCAAAGGAAATGGTTGATTGTTGAATTGCGCCCCCGTTGTATCAAAGTACCTGCAGAATGTCTTCTTGGTTCCTCCTCTTCTCTTCTCTCTCCAATAATCGAGCACAGCATATAATAACAAAACTCTAAAGCACGTCTGACAGCACTGACTTCTGCCAACAGTCTCCCCCTCCTCTTAACAACACAGGCTTTTTATATCGCAAAATCGTTCACCTCTATTTGCATATTCTTGTAACTCACGTGATCACTACTCTATAAATAAGAGTCTTGACCATTTCTTTTCTTTCTTTTTATTTATTTTCGGTGACCGACCCGCACGTGGTCTATCCAGGTAAGTCACGCATTTCTCCACACTCCCCCCTGATCTCATGATCACAAACAGGACATGCAGGCAATCGTCGTTGGCGGGTACTCCTTCGAAGAATGTTTTCTTTATACTACCATCATTACTACCAGTCTGTTCCATTATCCCGTCTCGTGGTTCCATAGGCGGTGTCTCACAATCAGGGCAGGGGGGCGGGCAGCATTCGTCTCTGTCGAGTATTTCGATGAGGCATTACTTCCTTGTGTCCATCGCTCTCATCACTATTGTCATCGGTATGTCCCATCATTCCCTCGTCTGGTTCTGTTGGTGGTGTTTCTATGCTCACCTGAAAGGGCAGTAAGTGATCAGGATCATCTCTGAACGGTGTGTGATCCTCCTCATCGTCCTCAGAATCAGAAGAGGTATAACAAGGGCGGATATCTTTTACGTGACGTGGTATGCCACCAATCAACATGGTCTGAGGACTTATGATTTCGTCTATTTTTCCCCGGAAAAATTTCGTAGTGCACCCAGCATTCGGGGGTTTTATCCAAATAAGGTCTTCCACCTGATATGGTGTATTGACAACACTCACCACTGATGGTATGGCATCAACTCGTTTCACACGCTGTTCATATTGGTAAATCCCATTGGCTGGTGCAGTTGCTGGTGTTGCATTGTCCTTGGGTGTTATATTATACCAGTACACAGCTTCTGGAATAGAGCACTGCATCCTGGCTGCAATTCTTGTGATGGTGTGGTGACACCGTTCTGCTATACCATTACCCTCGGGATAATATGCACACCGATAATGCATTTTAATCCCCCATTCGTGCATGAATTTCTGAAATTCTTGACATCGAAATGTGGCGACATTATCAGTCAGAATTTCAATCGGGGCACCACGTTCAAAAAAGATGGCTCTCAACTGTCGTATAATGCTGGCTGCATCCTGTCGTGTCAACAGGCGCCATATTGTGAAACGCGTCGGGCCACAATCCGTCATGGTCAAAAAATGTTTGTCCCCATAATGTGTTATGTCCATCCCTACTCGCTGCCAGTTGCCCTCTACCTCGAGCTTCCCTTTTTTCCATTGGGATGGTGCCGGATCAATTCTTTGACACTCTTCACACGAACGTATGGCTGCTTTCACTGATGCTTTTGTAGTTGCAGGGCATACTCTTCGGACAAAATATGCAGTCCTCTGAATTCCAGGATGTCCACTCTGCTGGTGTATCATACGGATCTGGTCAGGTGTTAATTGATCCGTTACAGTCGCGCATGTTTGTTGTTGAAGATCGGATCCCTGCCTCATTGCATCGATCCACCTCTTTGGTACTCGAGTCAAGCTATCAGCCAAATTCTGCATCGACGAGACTAACGTAATGTCTACCTGCAAGTTGTATCCGTCAACTAGACGCTTAATTATTGCTAGTCTCCTTCGTACTAGCATTTCACTTGCAGCTCTAGTCTTAACTCGAGCCTTTCCAGTCAAGGTGTCGGTTAACCAATGGTAAACACACAATGAGTCAGTGTGGAGATGCACAACATTAGTCTGCCATTGCAATGCGAGATTAAGACCTTTTAACGTGGCATCAAGTTCTGCCAAATTAATATGTTGGGCATCATTTTTCGGACGAAGCCAGCATGCATCTTCCACAACATCACCTAGTTGCTCCAACACGACACCTGTAGCCAACGAACTTGCGTCAACCCATGCATTTAGTTCGTTTCCAGACACTTGCCACTCACCCCGGGCAGGGTCATTCCTATGCACTCTGGACAACATTTCAGCCATCATTTGTTGGAGAGAATCATCATCCACAACATCGTCCCATCCTTTTGTTACTGTAGTCACTCGTCTTTTCACCACTCCTGTTGCCGATCGGAGCCATCCCCAGACAGGTAGATGTCCTACCAATTTACCACAGATGGAAAACACAGTACGTATTGTTAATACATTGGGTAACTTTGGAAGTGGGCTCCCTCACTTCCATCGCAACGTATTGCCCTCCTCCCAGACCTCTAGGCCTAGCACGGGCACTCCATCCTTTAGACGCTTAGGGTCTTTGCTTATTAACCCAAACGCTTTCAGTTTTATTCGAACTGCATCCACAGACATTATGTCCTCATTAACATAGATGTCATCTATGTAGGCTGAAGCAGCTTTTGCTGTGGTCTCATCCTGCATCAAAACAGTTTTAACAATGGTTGTCATAATCAAGGGTGCTACGTTTAGGCCAAAACCCAAACGTGTCAAACAATATAGTTTTCCCTTGAGTAGTACTGTCTGAAACGGCCATAATGACTCATGGACACGTATCTGCAGGTAGGCCCTCTTTAGATCCAGAAGTGCTCCCTTTTTGACGCCACTCTCTCAGTTTAGCAGCGCACACATCTGCGTTTCCGGTAAACGCATCAACATGCAGATTCAACTCTCGGTAATCCATTACGGAACGAATTTTTTCTTTGGTAGGTTGTTCAACAGCCATGAGCGGAATTAATCCCTTGGGTGGTCCCAGACGTTCCTGTGGGTATGGTATTAACCAACCATTGTCAATCCACATCTGAAGTTCTTCTTCATATGCGGCCCTATTCTTGGTAGAAACTGCATACTCTGGAATCGTGTTGCACAGCCGATCTGGTTCCTGGCCCATGGCCCATTTCCACTTTGCAGTCCACACCCTTTCGTTGTCATCAAATGTAGCACAGAAGTCCTTTTCTTCAATCGACATGGCTGTACAGACGTCTTTCCCTTCTCCAAGCCTGATACCTCTAGCTGCTGTGATTGTAACGCCTCCTAGTGCTTGTATTGCATCAATTCCAAGCAACATGTCGTAGCCAAGGGGTTTCTCCTGCATCACCAGAACGTCAACTTTAGCTGTGTCATCCTTCTCAGTACAGATTGTGACTGTCCCTTCACCACAACATACTCGTGATAAGCCACTGATGGTCATAACACCGACTGGGTTCCTCCGCCACACCGGACAACAATGGGCACTAACTATAGACCGGGAACACCCCGTGTCTATAAGTGCTGAACACTGCACATCATCAAGTTTAACGCTAATGACAGGCAATCCTGTGTTTATTGGTTGGCAGGGGGCAAGGGTAGCGATAGTACCTTGCCCCCAACTTCGTTTCCCGAACAGTTGCGAGATATGTGCCCAAACTTATTGCAGCGATAGCATTGCACTGGTCTCTTTGATTGTGGATATACACCTCTCCTATCACTCCGGCACTCTTTAGCAAAATGATTGGCCTCCCCACATTTATAGCACACTGGGGTGGCATGCTTATTACTATCTGGGAGAGAGTCCACATTGCCTCCATGTCGAAAACGAGCTGCTGCTGCAATTGGTTCCTGTTCCTTACAGATGTTTCGAGCTCGGGCCAATAACTCATCAGTTGACAATTCATCGATTCTTGATGATGCCCGCAACAGTTTACTGACCTCCTTGGGTAGGCCTACCAAAAAAGCACAGCTTAATATTTTATCGTTGACCCCACCAAACGGTACAGATAATTTTCGCAGGTCGGCTAGGTACACGCCGACTGTTTCCTTGGGTTGAAGTCTCCGGCTCGTGAACTGTTGCCACGCAACAAATGGATCTGTACCAAACGCTGTATACAGGCTCTGCTTGATTTCATCCCAGTCTGGTTCATCCCCGAGTTGTTGGTAGACTGCATAGGCCCCTCCGGTTAGCCTCAAAGGGATAACTGTGGCTGGTTCTTTAATTTTGCACAGTTTACAGATTTTCTCTGCCTTCTCAATCCATTCGACGACAGCCGGTCCAGTGGTAGATCCGTCGAACTCGGGTATTAAGCGAATGTCGAATCTGTCCATTTTTAGTCACCGCACACCAAGCACCGAAATAGCTTAAAACCAACACAAAGTCAAGTATCTCGATTCCTTTGTGTTCTTAAACCAAAGGAAATGGTTGATTGTTGAATTGCGCCCCCGTTGTATCAAAGTACCTGCAGAATGTCTTCTTGGTTCCTCCTCTTCTCTTTTCTCTTTCCCAACAATCGAGCACAGCATATAATAACAAAACTCTAAAGCACGTCTGACAGCACTGACTTCTGCCAACAGTCTACCCCGCCTCTTAACAACACAGGCTTTTTATATCGCAAAATCGTTCACCTCTATTTGCATATTCTTGTAACTCACGTGATCACTACTCTATAAATAAGAGTCTTGACCATTTCTTTTCTTTCTTTTTATTTATTTTCGGTGACCGACCCGCACATGGTCTATCCAGGTAAGTCACGCATTTCTCCACACCAAAAGGAAAAATGGAAAACAGAAATTTGATATCCAACAATGCATTAACATTCGAAATGATCGGATTTGGTTTCATACAGGTGTTGTAGAGTCACGAGTTATTACTTGGAGGCAAGGTGTGGCATCAATGATAGTCTAGGTCGTCACAACTGAAACTAGAAGTAGTCTTTTGATTTTTGTAGATGAAGGTGTGAAACTAAACCAGAATTATTGTACACAAGCATTCTTGAATTATCATTGTTGTCCTGGGAAAAAAAAACGGGGCAAAATAGCCTCAAGAATGTTTAGCCAAAAGCGTTCCAGGAAGTATAGACTTCATCATTCCCAGATCTTAATCCTCTGGATTCCAGTATTGTGTTCAACCTGGAGAGCAAGGTTTCAGCTTTCTATTATGCAAATTTAAATACTTCAAAGACAGAATTGAGGAAGGAATGGGCCCAAATCCCCATTTGTGACATTTTTAGTTTTTTTTTTTTTAAGAGTTTGCAGCAAGTTATTGATGCCGATTAGGGTAATAACTTTTGTATATATTAGGGGTAAGCATGATGTAACTGTTTATTTTGGCTTAATTTGTACACTTTGATTTATTTAATATTACCAAATAAAGTTGTAACATTTATTATTGAATAGCCTGTTTAGGCTACTTGGCACTTTTCAAGCATTGGTCAAACATCTGCATATCTAAGTATATATTTAACAGCCTCCCCCTCACCCTCATTTAGTAACTGAATAAATGAGTTGATTGTATATCTAACATTTAATATGTTAACATATTATAGGCCCCGCTCTCATTAATAAATAAAGAAGTTAAATCTTTAAATATCATTTAATATCTAAGTATAAAATTAACAGCTTTTAATCTTTGATAATTAAATAAAGAGGTTGAATCAATAAATAACATTTAATATCTAAGTATATAAATAACAATTGCATAATTGAAAATAATACAAACCTTTATCACAAATGTGTTTTGCTAATCCACCGACATGTTCCAATTGTCTGTTAGCTGCATTCACAATAGCATCTACTTCCATTTCTGTCATATCACCCTCATGTACTAATATAGAACAATTTGTAGATTTCACTTCAACATCTGCTGAAGATCTTTTCAGAATGTTCTTTATGTTATCTTCATCCTTCAATATTATGCACTTTAAATCTTTTGACAATTTCCTAAACATGGTGTCTGCTGCAGCAGATATTAAAAATCTCTTGAAGCCCAAACAAGCAATCACTTCTTGTTTTTCTATGATATCTTTGGTGAGATTTTTTAAAAATTCTGATGCCTCTTTGTTGACTTTATTTGTTACAGAAATATGAACCATTTGGTCCTCTGGAAAGTGTATATTTATTGGTATATTGTTGTCGGAAAATTGTTGTATCTCCTTCTGACAAAATGCTTTCAGGAATTCAAAATGTCCAGGCTTCAATGGAAGGGTACTTGTATAAATGACATTTGTGTCAAAGAATGCACCAAAATCATCTCCGACAGGCTGAGAGAATTCTTTCGTTGTAACTATTGTAATTTTGTCATTTTGTTGATCATTGATATAAAAAATATCAATATATTTATCAGACATGTTTTTTACAAATGCTTGCCACTTATCTCCTTTCATTGCTTTCTTTATTGGATCAGTGAGATCAAAGTCTAGTTCCATGAAACCTTTTTGGAAAACGTTCTTTGCTGATATAAGGGTCTTATTGTCTATGCCATAAATTATTACTTCATTTTCAGGGTTTAATTCCCATGAGCAAATAAGCTTATTTTTCTGCAGATTTTTCTGCAGATATTCCTTAACCTTTTTTTTTATGACAATTTTATTAGCATTGCGAGGGAGGGAACACTGAATGGATAAAACTTCTGAAAGATACTTATATATTTCTAGTGTGACATTCTCGATATCTGAAGCAGAACCGGTCAAAATTATTTTTTTAGCCTCCTTGTTAATTTGCAACATTTTATACTTTGGAAGGATTTTGGATGGAAAAAGGTCAGCATAAAGTAAAGAGATTTTATGAAGGGGAAAGTCTAGCGTCCTACTAGTCTTAGACTTACTTTCAACAACACTCAAAATTTATTTTTGTTATCCTCTGCCAGAGTTTTGTTGAATGATAAAATGTAGACCTTGTGATTATTATCATCAAAACCAACATAAACGGCGTCTGATTCTTGATGATATGTCTCCTTTAATATGGGATAGATATTAGGCGGAATAATCAATTCTACTTCAATTATGGTGTTAAGTAATTCATTCACTTTTCCTTTAATTTTCTCCTCTTTTATGCTTTGACTGAACATAATTTTCAGTGATTTTCCTTGACTTTCAGACCAAACAAAATATCCATAGTCCTTTAGCTCCTTTTCAAATACACATTTATAATTCATTATGAACTGCAACTTAAAATCTGATGAAATGTTTATATCCATGTAGGTTTCATCTTCATCTTCATCATCATTATAATCATGGTACAGATCACAATCAAATTTCTCATGTTTTACCTTGGACCATTGAGAAGCAACTGAAAAAAAAAAAAAAAAATTAAAAAAATGTAAATTGATTTTACTTGGAAAAAAATATCACGACTTGCTTGAAACATTATGTCTAGTGTATATAATTCATATGAGATGATTTTAATGCATAGATGAATCAAATATAAGTGGATTAAAAACAAAAGTCAAATTAAAATGTTTTAATATTTGAGGAAAAGAAATGTAGTAAAAAAGGTTAATTTAGTTTGCTTGAAACATGGTGTGTGATATATATATATATATATATATATATATATATATATATATATATATATATATATATATATATATATATATATATAGGTAATTTATAGGAGATGATTTCAGTGTAGAAATGCATAGGATTTAAGTGGATTAAATGCATGAGTTCAATTGGAAGGGTTTTAATATTTGGGGAAAGGAAGTGTAGTATAAAAGGTTGATGTAGTTTGCTTGAAGCATTGTCTAATGTGTATATAAAGGTAATTTATAGGAGCCAATACAATGCGAAGGTATAACAGATCAACACCAACTGAAGCAAATTAAGACATAATAGTAGAATGAGCTATGCAGGGTCACCTATTATTAATACAATATATATGTATTTTTTATACTATGTATGTAGTATGATTACAAAATATATATTAAGCCCCCCCCTCCCCTCTGGATTACTACAAAATATATTTTTATATTTTAAGCCCTCACCCCCTCTCTGGATGACTACAAAATATATTTTAAGCCCCCCTATGTGGATGGCTACAAAATATATACTACAAAATAAAACTATTTATCATAAGATTTAAAGACAGAGCACATATTACTTGATAAAAGATTAGAAACCTCTATAAACTGCAGACATTATAAAGAACATCTTTTTAGTAATCTTAATGTCATTATGCTCTTGATAAAAAAAAATATTTTTACCTAAATAATAAATAATAGAAAATCTGCATACTGTAGGTATATATATGTATATTGAGTGTTTTTATATATATATATATATATATATATATATATATATATATATATATATATGTGTGTGTGTGTGTGTGTGTGTGTGTGTGTGTGTTTTCTATGTTTTTGTATATGTTAGTGTATAGCATATATTTATATGAATATATGTTGTACGTATCATTGTATATAGTTTTTATATTTGTATCTTTTGTGTATGCATATGTCTATATATGTATTTATATGTATATGTATGTATGAGTAATTGAATATTAGGCTATTTGTAAATTATATATGTGTGTTTGTGTGTGTGTGTATATATATATATATATATATATATTATGTTGTGTATAGGATTTATTCTTAATACACCAATTTAGATTAATATCCTAACTGTTTAAATCTACCACTTACCACTAGATAAAACTAAAATAGCAATTACCTACTTACACCAATCCTACTAAAATACCTATAATAAAATAAAATAAATATAAAATAAAATAAATACCCAAAATCGAATGCTGTTTTCTCCTAACATGTTTTATTTTCACACTTAATATTTTGATTTAAATAGTTAACTACTTTTATTCCCTAACATATACCATAATATACCCCACTTGAGAATCCCTTTAGCATTATCTAAAGAATATACTTTGAAACATATACAATAAATTAAAAAGTGAAAATGGTAGTTTTATAAAAATAATTTAAGTTCCAAAGAATAAAACACTAGGGAACTTTTAAAACTACTTTCAAACTGTAGGGATTACTAATGACCCTAAACGTCTTTCAAGTTTCCATTAGAAAACCCTTGAAAATAGTTTTGATATGAAATTTCATAAGAATATATCCTCTTATATATTAAAACATAAATAAATTAAAATAAATAAAGTTAACTAAAAAATTAAATAAGTAAATAGTAATAACTATGAATAAAAACAACAAAAAAAAAACACTATAAACCTTTAGATAAGACAATCAAACTGTAGAGATTAAAGGTGACTTTAGATGATTTTAAAAATGTTTTAAAATGCTTTGGGAAACCTTTCGAAAATTATTTAGCTTTAAATATACCCTTTAAATATCAAAACTTAAAATCAATAAATAAATTAATACGTTTAATAAAAGAAGCAAAATAAGTAAATAATAAAAATTATTTTATTTTATTTTTTTTTTTTACACAGTGATCACCACTTATCAAGGCCCGGAAGCCACTTAGGGATAAGGGTTATTGCAAGTACATTACGTTAGTGTGGAGATTTGATGAAGTGTTTACTTAAGGGGGCGGTTCATTAGGAATTTGTTAACATTGGACTTGAACACATCCAAGTTGTAGTCCGGTGGGAAGCAGGCAGATGGAACAGAGTTCCACAGGCGTGCAGTTCTAAGAAAGAAGCTTTGTTCATGGAATCCACATTTTGATCTAGGCACAGATAAAGAGTGGGGGAAATTTTTCACAGTGGATTTGGCTAGACGGGTGTTTTTCATGAAAGATTGGTGAGGGGGGACCAGAGATTGGAGATCAGACGAGCATCTGCCATGGAAATAACGATAAAACAAGGATAGGCTCGCAACGTCTCTTCTGTGCGAGAGAGGTTTCAGGGTAGAGAAAAGGGCATCCCCCACTAAGCTACGAAGTCTATTTTGTACTCTGTCAAGGCAGGATAGGCTGTTTTTAGCAGCTCCTGCCCAGATATGGCGACAGTATTCCATCCTTGGACGTATTTGGCTTTTATATTGTGCAAGTATATCTGTATGTGTTTGTACACATCTGTATTTGTGTGAGTGTCTTTATATGTGTGTGTGTATGTGTCTTTATATAGAAACTAAAAAGCTAGAATAACAACTATTCAATAAGCTTAAATTTTTTAACTTATTAAGTATTCTGTTTCAGTGTGCCGTACTTAAATTTAAAACAGGATTTTTGTTAGTCTTTCATCACCATCATGAGCTCCTTGCCCGGACCAATGTGACTTTTCCTCTCCAGAGTTTCCTGTCTTCCATCAGCTGCCTCAGATCTTCATGTTCACTGCTGGCATCATGAACTATCCACTAGATGTACGTAGATTTAGGTCATCCTTTGCTTGCATGTCCGTGTCGTGGAGTCCATAGCAATACATCACTCACTAATTCATGCTTACTTCTCAGACAGTGACCGGTAAATCGTACGCGTCTCTCCCTGATGGTATTAGATATGACAGGTAGGTTGCCATAAAGTTGCTGCTTCGTGGGATGATTTTGCCAAGGGTGTATGTGCCGTCTAGTTTTCTTTCCAATCTTTTGGTAAGTGTCCAGGCTGTAGCACCGTATAGAAAGACAGACTACCATTGCCCTGAAGAACTGCCTTTTCAGTCTGTCAATTAGCGTTGAAGTCCATATTGAACATAGCCCATCTAATGCGGCCCATGCTTTTGAGATGCGAATTTCGATATCTTTCTCTGTGGAAATGTAAACTCTGCGACTTCTTTCAGTGTTGTTCCAACCGGAGCCCTGATCTCTCCTTCCTTATTGAAAGTCATAAACTTTGTCTTATCCACATTAATGTGGAGACCTATGTCATTTGTAGACTTTTCTAGCTTGCGTAACAGTATTTGTGCATCAACAGTGTTATTCGCGAACAAAATTCTGTCATGCTTAATTTAAAAATAACATTTTCATTAGTCTGTCATGTTTAAGTTTAAAAATTGCATTTTTATTGGTCAGTCATGTCTGTCAAGTGTTAAAACAGTATTTTTATTACTAAATGCACAGATCTAATGGATCCATTTTAATAATATATGTTCTTGCTATATTTTCATCACAAATTATCAGAAAATGAAATAAAATTAAAATGAAAATAAGCACTTACTATTGTAGTCATTAAATGTTACAATGCATCTTTTACCAGGTAGCATTTTGAGGAAATGGCGATGATCAGGATGTAATGGGGTTCTAAAATAATTCTCCAAGTGATCAACAGAAAAATTTTCTGGAATATTTCGGACAATTATTTTATTAGTTAATTCAAGTTGTTTGGCTTTAGGATACGTATCACTTATGAATTTTCTGTTACTTTCTTTGAGGTTGCTTTTTACTTTTTCAAAATCTGAAAAGAAAAAGAAAATAATGATTTTAATAATTTTAATGAGTATTTGAGATTGGTTAATTTTTATACATTATAATTTATTTTCATATATCAATGCTGCTGAAGTGAAGATGTTACAATGTGTTACTGGAATTTATTTCTGCCCCCCCCCATCACTTATTAGCTGTTGTGTTATCCCTTTAGGGCTCATGGATTGTATAACAAGAATTTAAATTCCTACTCCGTTTGGGGTCACATGAACCAGTCTATAGAAACCCTTGCACATTGTACTCTGGTCTTTTTTCAAACCCAAACTAATAATCATAAACTTCATCCTTTGCTTTAGGCATGAAGCCTGAATTGTCTAGATGGAGAGGAGAGAATCGATGGTTATCAAATCATGTTAAAATCATTTGGGCTTACTTTATGTTAGACATTCTCACCAAAATATTACATTCATTCTGTGGCTTGATCTTACTTAGATGATTCCCAATTTGTTTTAAAAGGATTCTATTTACAAAAATAAAATAAATAAAATAATCATAAGGAGTCAGACAATATTACAAATATTCGAAAAAGAAAGGAAATATACAGATTAATATGGCCGTCCCAACCCTCTACTAAGTGTTAAGCAACCCACTGTTTTCTGGTCTGGTATTTTTTGTACTGCGATAGGATTCAACCAAAGGATCAGATATGAGGTTGGGTATCTTAAAAAAATTTTTTTTTTTTTACAAGGTGCTCACCACTTATCAAGGCCCGGAAGCCACTCATGGACAAGGGTTATTGTAAGTACAGTACATTAGTGTGGATATTTTAGAGTGTCTACTTAAGGGGGCGGTTCGTCAGGAATTTGTTTACATTGGACTTGAATACATCGAAGTTGCAGTCAGGAGGGAAGCAGGCAGACGAAACAGAGTTCCACAGGCGTGCAGTTCTAAGAAAGAAGCTTTGTTCATGGAATCTGTCTATAACTTAGCAGATCCAGCATTCTTGAGCCTCTCTCACTTGGACATGGAGTACAGGTTTACAGTTTCCCTTTCTTTCAAAGAAACAAAAAGAGCAAATGTATTAAAACCTAAAGGCCATCCCCTGACAGAGGTAGTACAGCCAGTTTGTAAAAGATGAAAGGAAAGACGTAAGTGGCACATGCCTTACCTCTACCCTTTAAGTTTCTTTCAGATCCAATGGCAACTGATGATTTGATTTCTGATTGCATTACTGGCCAATTTTATTCGAGCTGGAGTCCAAGCTGAACCAAATGATAAAGATCTGAACCGGGCTAGCTGATTAGCTGAAAATATCTCTAAGTGTGGCCTTGTTGCTCCATCGGTTGTTGGACTTGCTGCCATTAATTACATCTGTTGTAACTTCTTTGTACTGAGCAAGTGACTTAATCACTATTCGAATATCAATGCAGTTCAACACAATAATAGTGATATCATCAGTAAACGTGGAAATCCTGGCATGTCCTCCACCAGGTACACTGGTTTTGCATAGGACTAGTCTCACTACCCCATCTTTTTATTTGCAGATGAAAGGTCCCAAATGCAAGAACGTAAAGCATGGGCGATAGCAAAAAACTCTGATCAAGAAGCGACAAACGACTTTGAAAACTTACTATTGACTTGCACTGCTACTGTCAAGAGATGATACAGAATTATGCTGCTGCCACTTGTGGAAGTCAGGATTCAAACTGGCAGCCTCTAAAATAGCTCCCAGACAGACAACCTTATCTAAAGCACAACATTGATGACAAAGAATTCAGACCTATTTGGTCACAAAAATAACCCAGATTTATATTGCATCCAACATTGGCAATGAAACTCCAATTTATGTCAGATACAATATTATCATTGCTCAAAGTGGAATGCTGGATAATTTTTAATTATGATAATAAAGAGATTGAAAGCAAATTAGATTTTTAACAAAGTATGTAAAAATTATGAAAATAAAAAAAACAAAAAAAAACTACAGCATTGGGGAATAGGATTGAAGAAAACATTGTTGTTTCTGAGTAGGAAGAAGCAGTTTTCAAAAAAAGTTCGGAAATTTAAGTCATTTCACTCTAAAGGAAAAAAGCGAACAAACTCAACAAAAGGCCTGTCGATATTTTTTTCTAAATCTGAAATATGGAAATAAGTTTGAACGAGCTTATTATTATTTTTTCTTTCACCGAAAGTTCAAGAATTTATCTCCCAGCAAGAAAAGTTATAACCGTGTAAATTATATATATATATATATATATATATATATATATATATATATATATAAGTAGTTCATATATATATATCAGCAGTTCAGGCCAGCTTTGCTCGGGCCCTATGTACTGTTCATAATTTTATGTGCATTTGTATATATTAAAAAGTGTGCATATGTACAGTAATGCCTTTCAATATAATAGATTTCCTTAACTACTATAGAGAAAAGTTAGTAGAGACTGCAAAGATAAAATTTTGACCCCAATTTTGACCCCTTAACATTTATTGTTTTGGGCTAAAATGAAAGCCTACATCTTAAACTTCAAGTGCTTAGACCGAAAGTTAGTGGTGGAGTTTGGTAGAGTCGACTATTTCAACCTTGACCTCTAGACAGCGAAAACTGATTAAAAAGCTTTCAAATGTTTAGAGCCAAATTGGCTGAATAGTTTGCTAGAGACCGCAAATGTAAAATCTTTTGAACTTTGACCCTTTGGAAGCCAAATTTTCGGCAAAAAACTGCTTAAAAAGCTTGCCCTATGTGTGAATACACTTTATGTAAAATTTTCAATATTTAAACCAAAAACTGGCTGAGTAATTTGGTAGAGACCACAGAGGTCAATTTTTTTTAACTTTGACCCCTTAGCATTTATTGTTTTATGCTCAAATTATAAAGTTTGATCCATGTCCAAAGAACCTATATCTAAAATTTCAAGTGTTTAGACTCAAAATTGGCAGAGGAATTTGGTAGAGTTTTCAAAGGTCAAATCGTTGAACTTTGACCCCTTAACAGCCAACTTTCTGGTCGATGACAATGAAAAAAATTTTCCCAAATCTTAATACCCCTTATGTCAAATCTCGAGTTTGTAGATCGAAAATTGATGAAGTTATTTGGTAGAGAAATGTACATACACAGACAGACACACACACACACACACACAGACACACACACACACACACACACACACACACACACACACACACACACACACACACACACACACACACACACATTTTCACTTTTATAGATCTTTTATAGATATATAGATATATACTAACAGTTCAGCCCGGCTTTACTCTGGCCCTATCTACTGTTCATAATTTTATGTGCATATGTATATATATATTAAGAAGGTTGACTCTTGTCCAGGTAACCTACATCTAAAATTTCAAGTCTTTAGACACAAAATTGGTGGAGGAGTTTGGTAGAGTCTGCAAAGGTCAACTCTTTCAACGTTGATCTCTTAGCAGCCGCATTTTTGCCCAAAAACTACTTAAAAAATTTGCTGCATGTCTGTATACCCTTTATGTAAAATTTCAAATGTTTACACCCAAAATTGGCTGAATAGTTTGCTAGAGTCTGCAATGGTAAAATCTTTTGAACAGCCAAATCTTTACAGCCAAATTTACGGCCAAAGACCACTTAAAAAGCTTGCCCTATGTCTGAATACACTTTATGTGAAATTTCAAATGTTTAGACCAAAAATTGGCCGAGTAATTTGATAGAGACCACAGAGGTCAATTTATTTTTAACTTTGACCCCAATTTTGACCCCGTACCATTTGTTGTTTTGGGCTCAAATCAAGTTAAAAAATTTGATTCATGCCTACATCTAAAATTTTCAGTGTTTAGACCCAAAATTGGCGGAGAAGTTTGGTAGTGTCTGCAAAGGTCATCTCTGTAAATTTTGACCTTTTACCAGCCAAATTTTTGCCAAAACCTGATTAAAAGGCTTGCTGCATGTATGAATACCCTTTATGTAAAATTTCAAATGTTTAGACCCAAAACTGGCTTAATAGTTTGCTAGAGACTGTAAACGTAAAATCTTTTGAATTTTGACCCCTTAGAAGCCAAATTTTCAGCAGAAAAACGATTAAAAAGCTTGCCTTATGTCTGAATACACTTTATGTAAAATTTCAAATGTTTAGAAAAAAAATTGGATGAGTAATTTGGTAGAGACCGCAGAGGTCATTTTTAAAAAAAAACTTTGACCCCAATTTGGATCGTTTAACATTTATTGCTTTGGGCTTACATCTATCTATATTCCTATGAATTCGTTTTGCTTTTGTGTGTAATGACATTCATATTAAAAACCTTCTTTTCTATTTATTTAATGTATTTATTTGCTTCCCCACCAAAGCAAATCAGGCACAAGGCCGTTTTTAATGTGGGGTAAAAACCAGCTCCCCTAAAAGTAGGCAAAAAGGGGGCACTCTGGTTACCAAAAATAATAATTGTCCCAGTATAGAGGGTTTCCCTCCATTGACTGGTACAAATCATCTTAAGTGCACCATCTGCAGAACAGTTACTACACTTTGATCCCGGCCCGAAGGCCAAGGTATTTATTTGCTCTCCCACCGACCAAATTAGGCACAGGGCCGATTCATCCTCTATTTCAAGACACCCTCCTCTATAATCATATCCCTTTATTCCTTATATTTATAAGAGCATCTACCATTATCTCCTCTCGCTTTCTTCCATTATTGTTTCTCAATATTAAATGTACATCTCCACATATGGCACATTTATTGTACTCATAACCCCTAACGTACCATGGAAAACCCCTAACCCCCTTACATGCCACTTAAATCCATTATGTGATATTCATAATTTCATCCTGTTCCACTTTAAGTTCTTCAATTTTCCTTCCTCCACATTTATATTGTTTATCTTTTTCCTTTGACACTCTATTATTTTGTTCTTAACGTTTCTGATGTGTTACCTACCACCTTCTTTCCTATTTTGATGAGAAGCATTAGGCTTCAAAATACCTAGGTATAAAGAGCATATATATCTCGTACCCCTAATTGATGTAATCTCCTTATTGAAAGAACGATTAAATTTATATGCATTAGCATATATTTTCATATTGTCGTTGTTTTTCATTTTTACTTCTGTACATAAGTTCCACCTCATTGGTGAGCTTTGTATTTCCTCAATAAGTCTCCTTTTAAAAAATGTCTCTAATGTTTTTGGTCCCCCAACCATATATATATATATATATATATATATATATATATATATATATATATATATATATATATATATATCAGGTTGTTGCATAAGTTTTTGCAGTTTCATAAAAATTTTTTGTTCTAAAGCATGTTTTGATATTTGACAAAATGTGTTATATATCATTAGAAAACACGTATTCTATTCTACAAGATAATGGTCATCATTTTTTGCTCATATAATTTTTCCTCGTTTTTCAGAACCGTCAAATGGATTGTAAAGTAGATAAAAAAATCACATTTTCGACACCTCCTTCTTTTCGCCTTTAGTCGATGTCAAAAATCTAGTGATGTAACCAAGAATATTTGTGCTGTATATGGAGAAAACGCTATAGCTGAGAGAACTGTTCGAGATTGGTTTATCAGATTCAAACACGATAATTTTGACCTCAATAACGCTCCTCGTTCCGGAAGACCAATCAAGATAGACGAAGACCGATTCAGGATTCTTTTGAAGGAAGATGTCCATCAGACATGTAGAGAATTGGGTGAAAAGATGAAGTGTGATTTTGCGACAATTTCACGCTATCTTCAGTGTATGGGATTCACACAAAAACTTGGAGCTTGGATCCAACAAAAATGTACTTTTGCTGTTAAAATTCTTTGATTTTCTTAAAAGAAAACGTTGGGAACATATGCAACAACCTATGTGAAGGTCAGTTTATTTGGAGTAAGGAAAAATTAAGGAATTTAAAAATGCTATTCTTGAAATTTTTAAGCACCAACAAGATCTGCAATTGTAGAAAGAACAAATGGAATTTCAACCAAAATATAAAGAGAAAAGCATCGACTACAAAGAAAATTCCATGAACAAGAGAAAAAAACGAGTGGAATATCAGAACAAAATGAAAACAGAAAAGCTTTGAAAATAAAAAAATTACAAAAACAAAAAAAAAAAAAAACAAACAAATGGAATGTCAGAAACAAATGGAATATGAGAAGAAAACAGAAAAGTTTAAATAAATGAAAAGACATCAGAAAAATATTTCATACCTAACAGGAACAGACAAAATTATATGAATTATCGAATGGGGGTTAAACTGATAAAGATGAAAGTGCATTTTCATAAAACACTATTTAAACACGATTGGTAATTTTAATTACGATCTTGACGATGAGATTATTTTGCTTCATATTTCAGACTAGCTTGGGTGCCCGGCGTTGCCTGGGTGTGTTTAAGTGGGTATGGAGCAAAAAAAAAAAAAAAGTAGTAGGAAGACAAACTCAAATCCATACTGCAAAGGAGGAAAAGAATGTGAAAAAAAAGTGACGTCTTTGCTGGTGCATTTATCATAAAACCGGAAGTAGCGAAGGTCGAAATTAAGGCTAGTCAATCGAAAAGAGGAGATGACTTGCGAAAATATCGGCGAAAAAAGCGATCCCTCCTGTTGCGGACCAGGATATAAATACCCTAACTCGCTACAAGAAAAAATAATGAAAGGAATTGAGTGAAGGAAACAAATAACTCAAATGCTGGAATAAAATAAACATGTCGTTTATTTTCTGTTGAAAAATGAATAACTTGGGTGTACACGAGTTCATTCGGCCGTTGACGACGTGCGCGGAAAGGAAAAGGAATGCAATAGAGAAACGTGAAGTGGCAAGCTGGCCTGTAGAAAGAGAGGGTGAAGCTCAGTAGAGCGTCGCGCACATGTCTGTTTTGATGGACCAAAGCGAAGGGGAGATAGAGTGAGAAAGTCAATCCAGTTCATGGAGAGAGAAAGCGTATAAAGTGTGTGTGCGCTTATCTCACATTACAGTAGCAGGGAAAGTGACGTTAGAGCGGTCGGTCGGTTTGTCGACTAAACAGGTCGAACGCTGGTCCGGGCAAAAAAGAGGAAGTTGACAGGTTTTGTTGACTTTTATACTGGGGTCAGTGTTCTGACTGTGCATGTCTGGAATTCCTTTCAGGGGAAGTGACGTTTCGCCTGTGCGTGCACATGTGTGTGTGTGTGTGTGTGTGTGTGTGTGTGTGTGTGTGTGTGTGTGTGTGTGCATGAATGTGAGTGTATATATGAGGCTGTGTATATGCGAACGTGTGTGTGTGTGTATGTGCGTGTGTATATGTGAGGGAAAACATGTTCGAACACTCCTTATAGAAAAGTGCTCTGTTAAGTGTGAAGGAATTAATGTTTTGGACCAATTTTTCGCCATTTGTCATCCAAAAGTTTTAGGTTTAAAACAATACTGGTTTCGTCAAGTTCCGACACATCTGTCTAAAGTTTTTAGCAGACATACAAATAAATACACAGACGTTTTCCCTTTATAATATAGACTAGCCTGGGTGCCCGGCATTGCTCGGGTGTTTGGAGGAGGTGGGTATTGAGCAAAAAAAAAAAAAAAATGTGGTAGTAGGCAGGCAGACTTTAACTCGTACCGCTAAGAAGGAAAAGAAAATGAAAAAAAAAATGTGAAGCGAAGGTTTAAATTAAGGCTAGTCAATCAAAAAGAAGGGATGACTTTCGAAAATATTGGCAAAAAAACTCCTCCTCCTTGTAGAAAAGTACCCAGTTGAGGTTGAAGGAATTAATGTTTTCAGCCAATTTTTCAAGCTTCAAAACTCATGAAAATCCCTTGCCTTTGTTGAAAGTTTTAGGCATACATACATACATTTAAACAGACAAGTGAGATTTATATTATAGATAATAAAAAGGATATGACAGGTCCAATTTTAAAAAGGTTTGTTTGTTATTAAGAAAATTGGATCCAGTTAAACATGTTAAGTCAGATATGTTAAATGTATGTGGTGGTCGATATCAGTAAAAAGGAAGGTCCACACTCTGAGACGCGTTATAAATGTCTTTATCTTAAGAAGGTTAACATCGGAAAGAAAGAAACATGACTCCTTAAGGGAAGAGTTCTTAAATCAAAGGGATATAACTCAGGATGCTAAGGTTTTAACACTCCCGCTTAAACTTTATCCAACATGAAACATCGAATGTTCTATTAAAGTTCTTTATCTCTCAAACATTGAGTCAGTAAAGAAATTGAGAACATAATTTTCCTCTCCCCAAGTAACCATTTTTATACATTGTAGTATATCTTGCATTTTGGTCTCTTGGTCTTATTGGATTTCAGGGCAATAGTTTATATAGTCTGGTGGAGTATCAAGCTTCATGCTATTACTTGAGGTAACATCACTTGGAGAAGACGCACCATTCTTCGTAAAAGCTAATGTGAGTTAGCCATAGTGATGAGATCTTGTTTGGGCAGTGGATACTATGTGATTTTGAATATTTGGTCAGAGTTTACTTCTTTTTTGCTTTATTTTACTTCAGTTGAAGTTCTCAGAAATCAAGGGGCACCCAACCTGGGGCTAACACTTGAAGTCTATATGAGATACATAGATATTCGAATGTTCCACTTAAGTTCTCTATCTCTCAAACATTAAACTGAGTTAATAAAGAAGTTGAGAACATAATCCTCCTCTCCCCAATTAACCATTTTCATATGTTGCAGTATATCTTTCATTTTGGTCTCTTGGTCTTACTGGATTCCAGGACAAGAATTTGTCTAGTCTGGTGGAGTATCAAGCTTCGCGCTATTACTTGAGGTAATATCACTTGGAGAGGGTGCACCATTCCTCGGAAAAGCTGTGGAGTAGCCTATGTGATTTTGAATATTTGGTCAGGGTTTACTTCTATGGAAAAAGTATCCTCATGCCAGATTGTTCTAACAAACCCCTGTACAGAGAGACCTTAGACACTCGAGGATAGTGTCTAGTAGGCATTCAAGTTCTCAAAGCATTGTGCTGTAGCAAAGAGAATTGAATGAAGTTTTTCGGAATTTTTTTCCTGGTGGGCTGAGAAGATGTAAAAAAGTAATTGCAAAGTTTAAATTGAAATAGAATATTTAACTGGGTTTTAAAAAGACGAGAAATGTTCCATTCTCGTCATTAGATAAAATTGGCATGGAATTAGATACATCCGAAAAAAAAAAAAAAGAATGTTATTTGAGGTTGAATACATAACAGAAAAGAGTAAAGAAATTTGTGTGTGCAGATTGTCTTTATTTACACCAAGCTCTAAAAGGTTATCACTATCCTCTGCCTAGTCTAGAAGAGGTATTTGTGAAACTCAACAAAGGAAAACTTTTTCAAAAATCACTTGTGACATGCATCTACAAATATTGGATACAGAGGAATGCTTAAAACTACCGTGTATAAATACAAACCAGGGTTCGTACAAATTTGAAAGATTATCATTTGAGGTAAAGGTTGCACCAGCCGTATTCCTAACAGGTAATGGATACCTTATTGAGCAGACTAGAGTTTGCAACATCCTACTAAAACGATATTCTAAAAAGTAAAATCGCATGTATATGAAGTATTAAAAAAGAAAAAGCTTCACTATTATGATTTCAAACTGAAGGAGAAATTTGAATTTCATATCGGAGAAATAAAATATTTGGTTCAAATGATAGACAAGGATGGTAGAAGTCCAGAGTCAGTGAAAGCAGGTGGAATAAAAAATATGCCATCTACTGAAAAAACATATAAAAGTTTTCTTGAGTTAGTAAATTACTATGTGTTTATCCTGTTGGGCGTATTGCCGTTGCATAATTAAATCAATTAATCTGAAAATACTCCACAAACATAAATTATGTATAATGACTAACTAGACAAAACCCAAGTACAAATATAGACATTTATCAACACATTGACAAATGTAATACAGACAAATAAAACAACAGAGCAATACAAATGTTCCTAACTCACTCACTGCGTGGAGACCTCTATCATTGATAGGATGGATATGTTCTGCCAATGTAAGGCTTGTATCCAACATGGAGGATAAGTGTGTTCTACCCTGTGAGATTGCACGCTTTCTCTAGCATGGGTTTTGACCCACCATATGGGAGAAGGTGTTTTCTCAAATCCCTCATAAGCTATCTGCTTACCAAGTCAAGAGAAATCTACAACCGGTGTTGTTTTCCTAATTCCCCTACAATACTAAGCATATACAATTTGTAAGCACCTCTTAACAAGCTATTGAAGAAAGAAAGCTACTGATGCTAGTTCATACAGATTGGAGCATGCATTGTACACAAAATTGATGACAGTTTGCTGAAACCTATCATTCAAGCATCTCGTACATTATAGCCTGCAGAAAAGAGTTACTCACACATCAAGAAGGAAGTGTTGAATATTATTTTTTGCAGTCATAAAATTTCATCGTTTTCATTCATGGAAGAAATTTTTATTACAAACTGACCATAAATCACAGCTAACAATTTATGGGTTATATTAATTTATTTATTGTGGACTATTATTTTCATCTTTATTAGTTGCTGTTTCACGACGTTTCGGCCAACTATTCCTCTGGCCTTCGTCAGGTGGTAACTGCAACTGATAAGAACTTTGAATCTCCTAACTGCATTCTCAGCAATCACTGCCATCCGTAGTTGTTGTCGTCTCACCACGTTTTTGGCCAAGTAAGCCTCTGGCTGGCTTTGGGTAGGATTGAAACTGCTATCTTCAGACAATCATCATCTGGAACCGTAGAGATTCAACGTCTCTATCAACTGCGCCACGGGCCCTGAAGGGCGATCAAGGTTGGATTTTTTGATCTTATAAATCCACGTTTTATTTATATGGATAAAAGGATTGAAAAGCTGCTTTACATAGTTAAATGCCGCAAATTTACCAAGAAAAGACATTTGAATCAAATGAGAAAAAGGCACGTGGATGATGTAGAGAACAATACAAAGTTTAATTTTGGATCTTGAGCCTGGTCCCAGCATTCCTATGTGAATAAGTTTCAATTAAAATCTTGAACCTGATCCTGACACTGCTAATTGTCATTACTTAAATTATGAGACAACACAAAATTCATGATTCTTTAATTTTATTACAGCATTCTCAGTTACCACCCTGGACTTAATGTATTCATATCTATACAGTGATCAAAAAAATTGAAGTGGTTACATTTTGAGTTCACTAAGCCAACAGGATGCCATTTTTTACATAGACATAACATAGCCTTTCCAATTTCCGATTCATAAATAATAAAGTCTGCCTTCCTAAATTTCGTCCATTATGATTAGCTGAGCTCTGAAAATTCTATTATTCTGGATTGCATTAGAAATTGGAAAGGTTATGTTACATCTATGTATCTAATAACCAGTTATGTTGGGTGTAACCACAAGATTGTAGGAAAATGTAGAATTAGTCCCAGTGACAACTGGTAACAGTGGTAGGACTAAATATTTAGAGAAAAATAGGAACTTCTTCCTCTGTAGATGTTGCGATAGTGATGATGTTGCTACTTGAATGTAATGTAGCATTTTATTATAACAACTAAATATGTCTAAAATGGTGTTTGAAAGCTACATTAGTTAGTGGCTAATAGGCTAGATGTAGTGAATTTTTCTGTAGCATCTGTTCTTGCAAACCTACAATACTTTGTTCCAGAGAGAAATTTGTGCAGTCATTTTACTATATAAGAGATAATGATTCAAATGCTATATATAAAGTTGAAATTTAAAGTAATCATGCTAAAAATATCAATGGTTTCACTCTGCGGTTTGAAGACCTAAAAGGCTGTACTTATGGATGTTAAAAGAAGAGAGTAATTGAGTACAGTAAAATAGACTTTAGTATTTGTTTGAAAGAATTATATCATGTAAATAGGTTGAATGATATTTACTAATCTAGTTGAATATGTGAGTCAAATGGCAGTTATTAATGAAGAAAAATATTAAAATTTCTTAGCACTTACCAATTTTATTTTTACAATTAACCAACCAAACTCCAGGCTGGATCATTTTAAGTGTGTTCACATTCAATTCAATGTCAACCTTCAAAAAGTCTTCCAGTGAATCCGGATGTACATCATCTCTGATATCAGAAATCAAAATATTTGTATCGTCCATCTTAGGAATTATATATCTTTTAACTTTAAGGGAGTTTCCTTTAAGCCAATGATCATCTTTCCCAAGAACACTGTCGGCAACTGAAATAACAAAAATAATGAATAAATTAGAAAAGGATGAAATAATTATTTTATCTAGACTAAACATGAAATTATTAGAGCCTGATACTATAAAGTCTTACAAAATTATTTTAGTCATATTTTGTTTGACTTTATTTTTTCACAAGCATATTATTTTAAATTCATTACCCTCCATTCCATAATAAAACTACAAAACAATGTATGCAACGATTGTGACAGGATGAATATATATATATATATATATATATATATATATATATATATATATATATATATATATATATATCGGTCATTGAATAGAAGGGATAATTCCTGTTTGTTTTTCTTGTGAGCCATTTTTTCCATTTGCCGGGCCAATGTTCAAACGTTCAAGTGTAAAAAGAAATTTGGCATAGTTGCAAACGTTTATGAGTTCCATGAGGCGTCTTCAGGTGAGTGATGAATTAAAAAATTGCAGTTGGTGGATTTATTGAAAAATCGTTTAAAATCGTTAAAAATCGTTAAAAGCACTTAAGCGTGCCCTGGACCTCATAATGAGCCAGATTGATGGTCAGTTTGTTTATGCGAATGAGTAAGGCTTCCATAATTGGGAGGCGGAGGTTACAAGGCAAGATGGCTAAAATGGTGAAGTGCTTTGTTGATATGTTCCTAAATTCATTTTTAGGGGTGTCATGTGCTACAAGATGTTGGCAGATGGAGCTGTTAGGAGAAGACAAGTGACATGTAAGCCAGCAAGATATACTGGTCCTAGTCATGCCGATGTACGAGTTGTTTTTGGAGACACATTCCCCAATAGAACATTTAAAGACATACACAACATTGCTAGTTTTTAGTAAGTTGTCATTGGGTGTCAGCTTATTAGTAAATGAGTTGTTTTAAATTTTTTATAATAAATGATGAATTTAAGTTTAAAATGCTTTTCAATGGTGGAAATGTGTTTATGTATGACATTTCTTCTTATTTTTTGTCCATTTTATAATTAGCATGCATCTGGTTACAATAGAATACGTTATTACTTACTTACTTACTAGTAGTCACACAAGCCATCACCAAAGATTGCTCTTTGAGAACAACTTGTGGTGTTCCCTGGAGTCTGAGTGACAATAAGTCTCCCTAGATTTCCAATACTCTCCACCTCTTTCAATAATCTTTGCAAAAGAATTTGCGTTATCACAACAGTTGCTTACCATTGATTTCTTGTTGGTAGCGACTATTAGTCTTCACTGGAATTTGGATGGCAATACGCCTCCCCAAGGTCCCAGTCCTCTTTGTACTCAACCAGGAGAGGTCTTGTTAGTGCTTTCTCTCCCCGATCTTTCCATCCTCCTTAACCCTCATTTATTTGGTATGGTGCCATAAGCCAACACAACATGGCGCACCCACACACATACACTTACATATGTACACCCACATACAAAGACCAAATCAGGTATATCAAAACACTCACACACACATAACACGTCCACACACACACACACACACACACACACACACACGCACACTGTCTTTCTTTCTATCTGTATATGAAGGAATACAAGTCTATTTGGAGTGGATTGGTTTGTCCTGTTTAACTTATGGAAACGACCAGTTAATTTTTTTTGTAATAGGTTGAACACAGAGAAATCGAACCAAGTGGAAGGTTTCCTGGACGATGTAAAAGCTGAATTCCCAAGAGTTTTTGCCGAAGGACTTGGACACTGTGTGAAAATAGCAGCCAAATTTGAAGTGAAGAAAAATGCCACCCTGGTGTTTAAACATAAATGAAATGTACCTTTTTCATCGATGGACACAATCGAGAAGGAGTTGGAGAGACTTCAACGGTTAGATGTCATTGAAAAAGGTGATCATACGGATTGGGCCAGCCCGACTGTATATGTGAAAAAAAAAAAAAGAATAACAAAATCAGAGTCCGTGCTGATTTCTCAACGGGCCTGAATGATTGTATAAAGGACCACAATTATTCCCTTCCGTCGGCAGATCTATTCTCAAAACTAACTGGAGGAAAATTTTTTTCCAAGATAGACCTCTCGGACGCGTACTTGCAAATCAAGGTCAATGATAAATGCTCAAAGTGCCTGTGCATTATCACGCATAAGGGTATCTTCAAGCTAAAGAGGCTTCCTTTCGGCTTAAAGGTCGTCCCTGCTCTTTTCCAACAGATAATGGATACGATGCTCACAGGAGTGGAATTTGCAATGGCATACGTTTATGATGTCTTGATAAAGAGCAGTAATTTGCAAGAGCACAAGAAGCACGTCAGAGAAGTACTTAAGAGAATAGAGGTGTTTGGTTTCAGATTAAGTCCGAAGAAATTGGATAAAGGAATGTGAATCTGCTTTCGAAAAAATTAAGAAATGTCTGCTGTTAGATCTGGCATTAGCGCATTTCAATCCAGAAAAGATGGTACTAGCAACGGACGCCAGTGATTACGGAGTTGGTGCTGCATTACTCCATAAGTATGAGGATGGAACAACAAAAGCAATCGCTCATGCGTCAAGAACTTTGGTTGCAGCTGAGAAAAACTACAACCAGATTGAAAAGGAGGCTCTCTCGATAATATTTGGAGTCAAAAAGTTTAACCGTTTTCTCCATGGACGAAACTTCATATTACAGACGGATCATACACCGTTAATCACGATATTTGGATTGAAGAAAGGCATCCCTACACATACCACAAATCGACCACAGCGATGGGCTGTAACTCTCTTAAACTATCAGTTTAAGATGGAGCATGTGTCATCAAAAAAGCTAGGACACGCAGATGCACTGTCATGGTTGATTCCAAAAAGAAATGAAAGTTTCGAAGAGACAGTAATTGCAGCTCTTAAAGATGAAAGCGAATGCTCAAATTCAATGTGCAATATGATCCGTGAACTCCCGGTAACTCTAGAAGAGATTAAAAGAGAAGCTGCAAAATACGTTTTCATAAAGAAGATGATAAATCAAGTAGGACGGAAGGAAATAAAAAGGTAGGACAAATTACACCTTTTTCCATTTGCGAAGACGTACTCATGTATGCTGATAGAATCGTAATTCCACAGGTATTACGAAGAAAAATTCTAAAGAAATTTCACACAGGTCATCCTGACATTTCAAGGATGAAATCCCTAATTAGAGGTTACGTGTATTAGCCTGGTATTGATAAAGAGGTGGAAAGCTGTGTCAAACCGTGCAAAGGATGTCACTTAGCAGCTCGATATCCCCCGGTAAAAACGGCCCCGTGGCTGAAGACGAACTTGCCCTGGTCACGTCTGCATATTGATTATGCCAAATCCTGAAATGTTTTTTTTACTTAATTGTAGTGGACTCTTTCTCCAAATGGCTGGAGATATTCAAGATCAAACATCCAACATCAAGGAACACTGTAAGTGCACTTGACAAAATTTTCAGCCGGTTTGGTGTACCAAAGACCATAATGAGTGACAATGGTACAGCATTTACAGGTTACGAATTTAAAGAATTCTGCAACTCACTGGATATACAACACATCACGACACCTATTTACCATCCTAGGTCGAATGGGTTGGCATAGAAATTTGTGGACACGTTTAAGCGGGCATTAAAGAAAAATATGAACATTGACACAGATGAGCGAACAATACAAACATTTCTAGTGATCTACAGAGTAAGCCCAAATCCAAACAATGATGTAAATTCATCCCCTGCAGAACTTATGTTCGCCAGAAAAATTAGATCCATTTTCGATAGACTCCTACGGGATAAAAAGAAAGTTGCTAAAAAACTTTAATGTAAAGTGTTATTCCCCAGGAGATAAAGTTTATTTTAAAAAAATTTCAAAATGGGAAAAATCATTGGGTGGACGGTATCATTAAGAAAATAATTGGGAACATGGTTTATACTATTCAAGGCCCAAGTTTTGTCTGTAAAAGACATATTAATAAAATCCGTTCCAGAATTTCGGAAAATACAGAGGAAATCCCAATGGAAAGATTGTGTGACACATTTGACATTCCAAAACCGGTGTGTATACACGGACCCATGAATGTATCCCCTGGACAGAATTCTTTACTGCAGGCAACTCTGACCAAAAGGAAAAGTACACGTAAAAGGGAAGTCGTCAGGCGTTTAAGCCCTCATCATAAACGGAAGCGGTATTAAAGCTAAAATCGGGAAGATTTCAGCTTCAGAGGGAGGTGTTATCAGAGACATAACTACGTATCGAACCGGATACTAAAGAGGATATAAAAGAGCTACCATTTTAAGGTGTGGGCGTCTTTTCATGTTTTGCAGTCTCCAGTCGGACTCTACAAGTGTACTCACCTTAACCAAACTTCACAGGGACGAGTGCTTAGGTCTCACACGCTAAGTTCCTTTTCTTTACCTTCATTGACATTTATCTAACTTCAAAAGCAAGTAGCCATTTTGTATTTGTATTATTACGAAGTACTAATAAACCTTCTTTTGTTACACGTCCCACTCGGTGTATTTTGTCATATTATTATATACCGTTGAAACTGGATATAACACACGCATATATATATATATATATATATATATATATATATATATATATATATATATATGATTGAAACGTCTTGTCAGACGAGTGCCACTCCCACAGAAATTTAAAATCCATGAGCCCAAATGTCTGAGGGAGTATCTATACAAATATGATGTTACAGAGTCTTAGCTTTGTACGACAGCTAAGTCTCTCTCTCGGTTCAAAATGTTGAGATCCAGCAACAAGCAAGAGCAAGATAGCCAGTCACAAATTAAACTGCAGACCAGCATAATGCGGGTACTGGTCTTCCGCTTTATGATTTTTTAATCAGAGATTTGCTTCTCCTAGAGAGGTTGCCTTCACCACGGCTTACGGGAGCCCTCTCCACCCCAATACACATACACACACACACACACACAAATATACACGGTGCTAGTTGACCGTTGACCCAGAAAAAGAGTTCATTCGCCCTTTGGATAGATATATACACCTATATATATACACATATATATACATATATATATTTACATATATACATATATATACATATATATACATATACATATATACATATACATACATATATACTTATATACATACATATATACATATATACATACATACATATATATATACATATGATGGCAGAAAATTCGCTTTCGAACATTGCCATCACTCGATATAGAACAAAAAAAAGGTATATAGAAACACAAAAACATTCCGTGATGGGCCGCACGAATGTGGCTTTTAAGCCCTGCTAAACTCAGGCATTCCTTGGCACGCACTGTACAGGCATGTGCACCATTAGTACCACATTCTTGTTGTTCTTTTTTATGCAGGATCAATGCTGTTTCAAACCGCCTGCCGTTTTGTATGTCCACCCGCAGTTGATACAGGTTAACTCTGGCAACTCAAAACTGCTTTATGGCGCACTGCGCCAATGAGTATACATATATACATACATATATATACTTACATATATATACATACATACATACGTACATACATTAAATTATGATTCAATGAATTTCAAAAAACCCTTATTGAAATGAAGTGGTTGTTTCATATCAAAGATTTTTAGTATTCTAAGCAAGACAAATGATACTTTAGAAAAGTAATCTCCTTATGTCTACAATTTTCATATCGTTCATATTTTTCTTCAAATCCTCTTGCTACAGGACATCTGATTAATTAATCATTTTACTTTGACTTTTCATGCCTCACTGACTTTAGCAAATAGGGTACATACCTTTATAAATATTTGCTAATATTTTCTCTCCTCTGATGAGATGGTAGACATCGAAAACCTATCAGTTAAGGAGATTATTTTCCTAAGTATTCTTTGTCTTGCTTAGAATAAAAAAATCTTTTATATGAAACTCAACCAATTCATTTCCTAAAGAGTTTTTTTGAAATTCATTGAATCACGAATTAATTTATTTTCTCTATCTTACATATCGAAAAATTCTTATTAAGATGGGATAACTTATAGAATATTAAAGCAAGTAATATTTTGTAAATCTTATAATCATAGGTTTCCATACAACTGATTGTTAAATAAAAAATTATTGTAAAGTATAAATACATATATATATATATACATATATATACATATATATATAAATATATATACATATATATATATAAAAATATATATACATATATATACATATGTATATACATATATATACATATATATAAATATATATACATATATATATATAAAAATATATATACATATATATACATATGTATATACATATATATACATATATATAAATATATATACATATATATAAATATATATACATATATATAAATATATAGACATATATATATAAATATATAGACATATATATATAAATATATATATACATGTATATATAAATATATACATACATATATATACATATATACATATACATATATATACATATATACATATACATATACATATATACATATACATATACATATATATACATATATACATATACATATATATACATATATACATATACATATATATACATATACATATATATACATATGCATATACATATATATACATATACATACATATATATATACATATACATATATATACATATATATACATATACATATATATACATATATATACATATACATACACATATATATACATACATATACATATATATACATATACATATATATACATATATATACATATACATATATATACGTACATGTACACACATATATATACATATATACATACATATACACCCATATAAATATATATATACCCATATATATCCTTATATATATACATATATATAAATATATATACACATATATATATCCTTATATATACATATATATACATATATATACACATATATATATATCCTTATATACATACATATATATATACATACATATACACATATATATATCCTTATATACATACATATATATATACATACATATATATATATACATACATATATATATATATATATATATATATGGTGAGGAGGGTAGCTAGTCTCCCTGAAGGATTAAAAACCATGTGTGTTTGTGTGTATCTATGTGTGTGCTGGGGTGGAGAGAGCTTCCATAAGCCGTGGTGAAGGCAACCTTTCTAGGAGAAGCAAATCTCTGATTTAAAAAACTATAAAGCAGGAGACCAGTACGCGCATTAAGCTGGTCTGCAATTTACCTTGCTGCTGGCCATCTTGCCCTTGCTTCTTGCCGGATCTCAACATTTTGAACCGAGAGAGAGAGAGAGACTTAGCTGTCATACAAAGCTAAGACTCTGTAACATCATCTGTGTATAGATACTCCCTCAGGCATTTGTCTATAAAAATTGTCCTGTGGCGATGGACGTAATTTTTGGGCCTATAGACTTTAAGTGTCTGAAGGAGTGGCATTCGTCTGACAAGACGTTGCAATCATCATATATATATATACACATAAATATATACATACATATATATATATATATAAATATATATATATATATACACATATACATATATATAAATATATATATACATATATATAAATATATATATACATATATATATACATATATATAAATATATACATATATATATAAATATATACATATATATATAAATATATACATATATATAAATATATATATACATATATATAAATATATATATACATATATATATACATATATATAAATATATACATATATATATAAATATATACATATATATATAAATATATACATATATATAAATATATACATATATATAAATATATACATATATATAAATATATACATATATATAAATATATACATATATATATATATAAATATATACATATATATAAAAAAATATATATATGCATATATATAAATATATATACATACATATATATAAATATATATATATACAGATATATAAATATATATATATATACAAATATATAAATACATATATACATATATATACATACATATATATACATATATACAAATACATATATATGCATACATATACATACATATATGTATACATACATATACATATATATGCATACATATACAGGGGGATGCAAAAGTAGGTATACAGTGGTCAAAAAAAGAAAAAAACGTATAAAGTTTAAGGCATTTATTATACAGACAAACAAATGTTGCATAAACAAGTAATAATTAGCACGTATAATAAGAAACACATGTAATAGGAAGCCCTATTTCTGCAGGTATTCAAATTGCTTGCCGTCAGCGTTAACACATTCCTCTAATCGAGAACGAACACTCATGCACACTCTAGAACAAAGATCTTTATCAGCATCAATTTCCTGACAAGCTTCAAAAATGAACTGAATCCTGTTTTCGACAGTGCGAGGCTTGCGTGCAAAAATATTATCTTTTACTGTGCCCCCAAAAAAGAAATCCATAGGAGTTAAATCTGGCGAGCGTGGTGGCCAGTCGATGGTGCCACGGCGTCCAATCCATCTGTTGCGAAATTTTAAGTCAAGTAGTGCTCGCACAGTGAGTGCAAAATGAGGTGGGGCCCCGTCTTGTTGAAAATAAAAGTCAGCATTTTGGTATTGTTCACGTACTTGAGGTATTATTGTATCCTGCAACATGTTTAAGTACACAGTTTGATCAATGCTTGTGTGAAGAAAAATGGCGCCAACAACACCTTTGCAAGAAAGCCCAGCCCATACTGTTACCCCGGGTTGATTGAGTTGTTTTTCAATAGTGATGCGAGGGTTTTCGGTTGCATAATAAACGCAATTGTGTCGATTAACGGCACCTGATAATTTAAAGTTTGCTTCGTCAGACCATACACTTTTATTTAGAATACCGTTACCTTCAAGTTCCTCGCTCAGGATGTTTTCAGAAAATTGTAAACGACAATCCGAGTCATCTTCCAATAAACCATGTATCAATCGAGGCGTGTACATCTTTAGACCGGCACGATTCATCAGGCGCCCCAATGATCTACGCTCAATACCAAGTTCAGATGAGGCTCTGTATTTCGATTTCTATGGGCTCTGAGTGAATGCCTGAGCAACTTTGAATTCATTTTCTTGTGTGGTCACAGTAATTGGTCGACCACTTCTCGGTGCATTGTGGATACTCCCTGTCTGTTCAAATTTGTCACGCAGTCGATAAACCTTGAGCCGTGTTGGGGAGGTGTTGCAAAGGTTTTGACCCACTGTTCTCTTACGAGTTCACTATTTTCTGTCTTCCAGTATTGTTTTAATATCCATTTTCGCTGTTCGTCAGTAAAATTACCGGCCATGGTTCAAAGTACATGCACTTTAATCAAAAGAAAATTTAATTAATAAAAACAAAAGACTAAAATGCATTTTTACTTAAAGGTATGTAGCTTTCAGTTACATAAAATGTCAATAATTTCAATACTGTATACCTACATTTGTACCCCACCTCGGTATATATATATATATATATATATATATATATATATATATATATATTTAAATACATATATATATATATATGTAAATACATATATATATATGTAAATACATATATATTTACATATATATATATATATTTAAATACATATATATTTACATACATATATATATATATATTTAAATACACATATATTTACATACATATATATATATATTTACATACATATATATATATATCAATACATATATATATATATGAATATATATATATATAAATGAACATATATATATATATATAAATGAATACATATATAAATATATATATGAATACATACATATATATATTTGAATACATATATAAATATATATATGAATACATATATATATATGAATACATATATATATATATATATGAATACATATATATATATATGAATACATACATATATATATATATATGAATACATATATATATATATGAATACATATATATATATATATATGAATACATATATATATATGAATACATATATATATATGAACACATATATATATACATATGAATACATATATATATATGAATACATATATATATATGAACACATATATATATACATATGAATACATATATATATATGAACACATATATATATACATATGAATACATATATATATATGAATACATATATATATATATATATGAATACATATATATATATGAATACATATATATATATATATGAATACATATATATATATATGAATACATATATATATATGAATACATATATATATATGAATACATATATATATATATATATATATATGAAAACATATATATATATGAATACATATATATATATGAATACATATATATATATGAATACATATATATGAATACATATATATATATATGAATACATTTATATGAATACATATATATATATATGAATACATATATATATGTGAATACATATATATGAATACATATATATATGAATACATATATATATATGAATACATATATATATATATATGAATACATATATATATATATGAATACATATATATATATGAATACATATATATATATGAATACATATATATATATATATATGAATACATATATATATATATATATATGAATACATATATATATATGAATACATATATATATATATGAATACATATATATATATGAATACATATATATATATATGAATACATATATATATATGAATACATATATATATGAATACATATATATATATGAATACATATATATATGAATACATATATATATATATATATATATGAATACATATATATATATCTATATATGAATACATATATATATATATGTATTCATATATATATATATATATATATATATATATATATGAATACATATATATATATATATATGAATACATATATATATATCTATATATGAATACATATATATATATATATGTATTCATATATATATATATATATATATATATGAATACATATATATATGTGAATACATACATATATATATTTATAAATATATATATTTATATATATATATATATACGAATACATATACATATATATATATGAATACATATATATATATATATGAATACATATACATATATATAAATACATATACATATATATGAATACATATATATATATATATATATGAATACATATATATATATGAATACATATATATATATATATGAATACATATATATATATATGAATATATATATATGAATATATATATATGAATACATATATATATATATATGAATACATATATATATATGAATACATATATATGTATATGAATACATATATATATATGAATACATATATATATATGAATACATATATATATATGAATACATATATATATATGAATACATATATATATATGAATACATATATATATATGAATACATATATATATATGAATACATATATATATATGAATACATATATATATATATATGAATACATATATATGTATATGAATACATATATATATATGAATACATATATATATATGAATACATATATATATATGAATACATATATATATATGAATACATATATATATATGAATACATATATATATATATATGAATGCATATATATATATATGAATGCATATATATATATATGAATACATATATATATATATATATGAATAGATATATATATATATATATGAATACATATACATATATATATATATGAATACATATACATATATATATATATGAATACATATACATATATATATATGAATATATATATATATATATGAATACATATATACATATATATGAATACATATATATATATACATATGAATACATATATATATACATATGAATACATATATATATATATGAATACATATATATATATATGAATACATATATATATATATATGAATACATATATATATATATGAATACATATATATATATATGTGAATACATATATATATATATGTGAATACATATATATATGTGAATACATATATATATATATATATATATGAATACATATATATATGAATACATATATATATATATATATGAATACATATATATATATATATGAATACACATATATATATATGAATACATATATATATATATGAATACACATATATATATATGAATACATACATACAGTGATGATCATATTTATTGGCACGGTAAAATAAAAGTTAAATTTTGTCTAATAAATTCTAAAAAAGGGATTAAATTAAAGAAAATAACAAAGTATATTATGCATTTTTAACTGGCCTTTCCGATGCAGCAATCGGATTTTAGAAAAAATAAATAACAAAGGAACAACAAACATAATTGCAAAAAACCCTTGTTCAAAATTATTGGCACGGCTTTATTTTTCTTTTAGTATCAGTATAATATCAATCAATTTCCGGTTTACGTGCTTTCTGAACTTTTTTATAGCCATATTATGCTTGTTTAACGCTAATTCAGTGGATAATTTTTTTCAGATAATTTTTAGATAGCGATTTATTTAAACTATTATAAGTGACTAAATTATAATTTTCAATCGCCATGGTTAAAACTAAGGAACACAGCGAAGACGTCAGGAAGCTTGTTGTAGCATGCCATACCAATGGGGAGGGCTATGATAAGATTTCAAAGAAGCTAAACCTTCCCAAATCCACTGTTAGAGCCATAATAAACAAGTTCAAATCGCAAGGCCACGTTATGAGTTTTGAGGGTAGAGGGAGAAAAAGGATTCTTTCCCCAAGAGATGAACGGAAAATTGTCTGACAAGTAAAACAAAACCCAAGGATCTCTGTTGGGGAGATTGTTGATGAACAGAGCACCTCTGGAGTGAATGTATCTCGACATACAGTTGGTAGAGTTTTGAAGAGAGCTGGTTTAAAAGCATGTCGTCCGAGAAAGACTCCCTTATTGAAGCCTATGCACCTGAAAGCAAGGCTAGCCTTTGCAAAACGTCATATTGATAAAGATGTTGCATTCTGGAAACGTGTTCTATGGACTGACGAAACGAAAATAGAGTTATTTGGCCATAATAAAGTGTCTTATATTTGCAGAAAATCTGGCGAAGCTTTCCTGCCTAAGAACACCATACCCACAGTGAAGCACGGTGGAGGCAGTTTGATGTTTTGGGGATCCTTTGCTGCCTCTGGACCAGGGCGACTTGTTAAGGTCACAGGTAGCATAAAAAAGGAAGATTATGTTAAAATATTGGATGAAAACCTGAAAGACTCTGCTAAAGAGCTCTCACTTGGTCGTCGTTGGTGGTTCATGCAAGATAATGACCCAAAGCATTCGGCTAAACTGACTAAGAAATGGCTTGAGGACAATCATATTAATGTTTTGGAGTGGCCATCACAAAGCCCAGACCTTAATCCAATTGAAAATTTATGGAGAACATTAAAATTGAGGGTAATGCAAAGGAAGCCTAAGAATCTTATTCAATTGGAGGATTATTGTCAGGAAGAGTGGGCTAAAATTACTACTGAAGAGTGCAACAACTTGGTTGTAAACTATGAAAAGCGACTGAGGAAGGTAATCAAGGCCAAAGGCTATACAATTGATTATTAAATAAATCGTGCCAATAATTTTGAACAAGGGTTTTTTGCAATTATGTTTGTTGTTCCTTTGTTATTTATTTTTTCTAAAATCCGATTGCTGCATCGGAAAGGCCAGTTAAAAATACATAATATACTTTGTTATTTTCTTTAATTTAATCCCTTTTTTAGAATTTATTAGACAAAATTTAACTTTTATTTTACCGTGCCAATAAATATGATCATCACTGTACATGTGTTCATGTCCGCGTTCGTCTCTCGCTGTTTACTGGTGAGAAGGAAAGTCTATTGTAGTATAGCTAGAGAGAGAGAAAATGTGAAAAAATCAATCCAGGCCATGGAGATAGAAAACGTGTAAGGTGTACGTACTGTCTGTTAACTCTTGCCTCCACACATACAGTAGCACGGGACGTGATGTGCACGGGCGCACGCCTCCCGAAAGGGAGGCGGCTGGTTCGTCGAACCTCTTAGCTTGAGAGCTGGTCCGAAAAGAAAGATGCTGCTTATTGCTCTTGCTTTTATAATTGTTTCCGGTGGTCTTTTGCGCATGTGTGGATTTCCTTTGAAAGGGGAAGTGACGTTGTCCTTGTGTGCGTACATGTGCACATATGTGAGTACATGTGTGTACGTTAGCGTGTGTCTGTATACATGTGAACGACAGTGTATGTACGTGAACGTTAATAGATCTACTTGTGTGTACATATGCACGTATGTTTGTGTGCGCGTATGTATATGACAAGAAATATGGCTTGAGATGTGAACGCGTGTTTTTGTGTGAGACTAGGAAAGGCTCCCACAATACTCCCCTTCCTAGGAGAGAAAAAAATATGCAGTGTATATATATTTTTTTTTAACTAATGTTTTCGGCAATTGACTTTTCGTCTTGTTTTTTTTTTTTTTTGCTGTTGGTGTGGTTGTTTAAAAAAACGTCAAAAATGGAGTGTGTTCGTAAAACAAAGTATTTTCTTACACGTGGAAAAAGGTGCTTACTCTTTTTTTTTTAGGCTGACATTTGTTTTGTTTGTTATGTGCTGACATGTGCAACGAGTTGCTTGGATAGTGAAGTGAATTGTTTGTTTGGAAGGACAATTTTTGTTTCGTGTTGACGTCATGTGTCAAGTTGACAGTGTTTTCGCAAATGATCTGCGGTAGTATGTGTACGGGCGTTTGTTGTGCATTCGTTCATGTTGAACATGTTTCCAGTTGCCGTTGACTTCGTATGTGAGTCTGCGGTAGTGTGTGTACATTGTCTGTACAGGCGTTTGTTGTGCCCTAGTTTGTGTCGAACGAGTTTTCAGTTGCCGGTGTCAACAAAACTTCCAGTTGTGAGTTTATCCGTGTGCGTGGTGCATCTCAATTCATGGTTAATTCAACTTCTTCCTATATGTTGATAGGGATGTCCTGTAATTGTTTCTTTGTTGTTGCATCTGCTGTGTGGGAGAGAATTGCATAGGCCTATGTTATTTTGCTCCTCGCGTTTGTTGCGGGATAATGTCAGGAAACCGTGAAAAATGTTTGTCGAGCTCAAATTTTTTTTTTAATTCGGTATGAAGTCGACAGCTCCATGTTTATTTTTCTTGTGAGTCTGACAAGCGGTTTCGTTATTGTAGTTTGTTGAGGTTCTTGTAGGCAGTAGGTTACTTGTTTTTCTTTGTGGAAATGTTCGTTTTTTTTTTTGTCAAATAAAACGCGTGTCTCGCTCTAAACAATTCCTTTAAAAAAAAGCGTCAGTCGGTCGCCAGTTTGTTGCGGGACTTGTGATTTAGAAGGAAATGCGTGTTCGTCTCACGTTCGGGTGTCACCATTTTGTTGGGGTGGTGCAAATTAGGAATAATGAATTGAATTTAGAAAGAGACGAACTACATGTTAAATTGAATTAAACGAACAGGAATATATTTTGTGAAGAAACACATGAAAGAAAAGGGTACAACATGTGTTCATGTCTGCGTTCGTCTCTCGCTGTTTACTGGTGAGAAGGAAAGTCTATTGTAGTATAGCAAGAGAGAGAAAATGAGAAAAAGTCAATCCCATTTGGTGTGCGTCTCTCGCTATTAGCTGGTGAGAAGGAAAGTCTATTGTAGTATAGCGAGAGAGAGAGAAAATGAGAAAAAGTCAATCCAGGCCATGGAGATAGAAAACTGGTAAGGTGTATGTACTGTCTGTTAACTCTTGCTCCCACACATACAGTAGCAGGGGACGTGGTGCACACGGGCGCGCGCCTCCCAAAAGGGAGGCGGCTGGTTCGTTGAACCTCTCAGCTCGAGAGCTGGTCTGAAAAGAAAGATGCTGCTTATTGCTCTTGCTTTTATAATTGTTTCCGGTGGTCTTTTGCGCATGTGTGGATGTCCTTTGAAAGGGGAAGTGACGTTGTCCTTGTGTGCATACATGTGCGCGTATGTGAGTACATGTGTGCACGTTAGCGTGTGTGTGTATACACGTGAATGTGAGTGTATGTACGCGAATGTTAATATATCTACTTGTGTGTACATGTGCGCATATGTTTGTGTGCACATATGTATATGACAAGAAATATGGCTTGAGATGTGAACATGTGTTTTTGCGTGAGACTAGGAAAGGCTCCCACAACTTCGCTTATTCTTAGATTTTCATTAACACCCCCCACCCCCGATCGACCACACACACCCAAAAACACCCGGGTACCCACCGATTTTTTAAACAGGCTTATTTAAGCCATTTTACACGTGTTTTTTTTGTGGGGGGGGGGAATTTTTCAGAGTTTTTAACGTTCGTTTTTTTTTTTCGTTTTTGTTTTTGTTTTTCTGATTTTTACATTTAACATCGTTCGTTTGCCTTACGTTAATTTTTTTTGTGTTCACTTATTCTTATGTTTTGATTATCCCCCCGCCCCCATCACCGCCCGGGTACCCCCCCCCCGCTTTATTTTTCCGATAAGTTTTAACGTCTGTTTTTCTGTTTTCTTTTTTACTTCGTTTATTCTTAGGTTTTCATTAACACCCCCAACCCCGACCGACCACACACACACCTCCAAATACTCGGGCAACACTGGGTACCACCCTCGCTAGTATATATATAAATACATATACATACACATATATATAAATACTTATACATTTACATATACATGCATATATATATATGATGATTGCAACGTCTTGTCAGATGAGAGCTACTCCCTCAGTCACTAAAAGTCCATGTGCCCGAATATGACGTTTTAGCCCTGCCAGCAACTTGCACACTCTCAAGCAGACATGACACTGAAAACGTTCACTGATTTGTATGAAACTAACAGCAGCGGGACCTGTATTATCCTGGACTTTCATGCGATTAACAAAACCTGCCTTAGACAACAGAGCCCGATCACACACCTTACAGATCCAGAGATCTCCATGGTTGGGCGGCAAGGTTTGGCATTTCCTACATGCTCTCTTAAGCTTCGCTCGGTCTATTTTGGCTGCTTCAAAGTGTTCTGCACTCCTGTATATCAGTGTCCTCCACTGCTTGCGATCATACGCTAGGGACTCCCAACTGTCAACAGGAATATGAAAGCTCACCAGACTCTCCTTGATGCTATCACGAAAACGTATTTTGAGCTTATGCTGGGGTCTTTTTACAAGAAAGAGCTCATCATAGAACAATTGTTTTGGGAGTCGATAGTCTTCAAACCGGATGAGATGACCTGCCCAATGCAACTGATTCTTAATAACAATGGTAGCAATACTTGTTGTTTTGGCCTTTTTTAAGACATATGTATCAGGGACAAAGCTATACCACTTTAAACCAAGAATGTGTCTAAGGCAGTGCTGATGGAACCTCTCGAGCAATTCTATATGTGGCCGGTACAAGGTCCAAGTTTCAGATGCGTAGAGAAGGGATGGTACTACACATGCTTTATATGCTGAAATTTTAGTTGTCAGAGTTAGATTACCGTCAGACCAGACTCTATCTTGTAACCTTCCAGAAGCATCAGATGCCTTGCTGATTCTCTTTCTTATTTCTGCATTAAGAGGGCCATCATTTGATAAGGCACTCCCAAGGTAGACTAAATTTTTTACGACTTCAAGGCACTTTCCACAGACGAAGATATCAGGTTCCACATACAGATCATCGGGAGCAGGAGTGTACATGACTTTAGTTTTCTTAATGCTAACTGTCAGTCCAAAGCAGGTACAAGCATTTGTAAAGAGATCCATCACTAGTTACGTGATCAGGTTAGCTGGACATTAGAATGGAGTTGGAATTTGAACTTGGGTTGACTATTTGGGGCCATGTTTAGGAAAGATTAACAAGTTATTTGTTTATATTACATTTAAACTACAAGCATCACTAGTTGTATTGCTTGAACTTGTCTGTAAAGGCAGGTGTACAGCCAAATTTTTCAAGCACTTTCCAAAGAGCCTCATGATTGACTGTGTCAAACGCCTTGGTTAAGTCCACAAACACCTGGCAAAGAGGCATACGCTGTTCAATACATTTCTCCAAGAGCTGTCTACCACAGTTCCTCGTCCACCTCTAAAACCAGACTGGAATTCCGGAAGGATATTAGGACATACATACTTTTCCAATCAGTTTAGCAAGAGCCGTGCAAATACCTTTCCAACCGCACTCAGCAGCGAGATACCTCAATAATTTCCACAATCAGATCTTGTACCCTTTCCTTTGTACAACATAACCAAGATGGCATCTACCCAATCTTGGGCAACCGGGTCACCCTGCTATACTGACAGTATCAAAGAGTGGACCGCACAATGTACATTGACACCACCATGTATCAGCAGCTCAACATGGATGCCATCCAGCCCAGCGGCTTTGTTCAAGTTTATCTGTTTTATGCAGTCAACTGTTTCCACAAGAGTCGGTTCAACATCAAATTCTGGACAAAAGGAACATTGAGGGATACTTTCTATTGCAGCAACATCAACATTGGATGGGTTATGAAAAAGATCATGAAAGTGTTCATGCCATCGATGCATAATTTCATCTGAGGTTTTCAGCAAGGTTTTCCCGTCCTTCACCAGGAGTGGTGTAGTTGAAGAAGATTTCGGACCATAAGCCTGATGAAGCAGAGTGTAGAATGTCTTGACATCTCTATGATCGTAAGCAGTCTGTATCTCCCTGGAGAGGTCAGACCACCATTTGTTTTTTATTTGGCACACACAACACTGAACCTCACTCCGAACAGAAGAAAAGTGGACAGCGAGCGCTGGTTCATTCAGAGGTGAAGAGTTGAGAAGTTTCAAATAAGCTTTCCGCTTTCTATCAATTTGAGCCTTAATTTGATTGAAATTATCAGCAAACCCATCTCTATGTCTGGGAACCTTCAATCCAAGAGCTTCAACACCTTTTTGGTATATTGTATCTCTTACTGTCTCCCAGTCACAATCTGAGAAATCCACCTGGTTGAAAGCAGATTTTAAGGAACTTCGTACGACTGGATCCTTCAATTTGGAAACATCAATACGTTTAGGCACTTTGACACCATTGAAACGGCTTTTTTGCGAACTGTAATTCTCAGTTTAGCTCTGACCATCAAAGGATCAGTACCACAGTCAGCACCACGCATTACTCTAACTTTGCAAAAATTTCCAAGATCACCACGTCTACACAGTTTGTAATCAAGCAAATGGCCATGTTTAGATTGGAGATGGAACCAGGTCTCCTTGTTTTTCTGGTGGGAAAAAGTGTTAGTGATAACAAGATTTAGTTCACTGCAGAGATGGAGAAGCAGCATACCATTTGAATTGACTCTACCAATGCCATATGGACCCAATGGAGACTAAGTCTCATTGTTTGATCCAACCCGTGCATTGAAGTCACCAAGAACCACCAAACACTCAGCGCTTGGCAAACCGGTGATAACAAATCTAAGCATATGATAAAAGGAAGTAATATCGTTTTCAGGCGAAGTAAGAGTCGGTGCATAGACAGAAAGACATTCATATAACGACAGCAGCAAGAGGCATTCTCAATGTCATTGCACGGTCATTTATGCCTACTGGCTGTTCGATCTTGTCAATTAAGGAGTTCTTAACTGCAAAACCAACACCAGCCTCACGCCTCTCCTTTTCAGCTCTACCAGATCAAAAGATCGTGTAGCCCGACTCGCGCTCAACCAGTTGATCCTAATCTGCGGAACGTGTCTCAGAGAGTGCAGCAATGTCTATATTGTATCTTTACAATTCTTTAGTCAAAATTGAAGTCTTCCGTTCTAGTCTTTTACCATTGTCAATAAGTGTTCTCACATTCCAGCAAAAGAGCTGGAGTGGGTGTTGTTTAGCATAATATCTTCTGTTCCTGTTAATATGGACAGCCATGGCCAATAGGACATTTTTCTTTCTTTTCTTTTTGACAAATGTATGAGGAAGTATCTGTACAAAGATGTTATTCCAGAGATTTAGCTTTGTACGACAGCTAGTCTCTCTCTCTCTCTCTCTCTCTCTCTCTCTCTCTTCAAAATGTTGATATCCAACAACAAGCAAGAGCAAGATAGCCAGCAACAAATCAAACTGCAGACCAGCTAAAATATATATATATATATATATAAATACATATACATTTATATATATATATATATATATATATATATATACATACACATTTATATATACAAACATATATATATACATACATATACATTTATATATACATACATATATATATACATACATATATATATATACATACATATATATATACATACATATACATTTATATATACATACATATATATATACATATATATACATTTATATATATATATATATACATTTATATATGCATACATATATATGCATACATACATATATATACATTTATATATACATACATATATATACATACATATATATACAATACAGAATCCTGAACAGAAGCGTGTGCTCCATCCCAACTATTATCAATGGACCTGAGGTAATCTCGTCAGCATCAGACAAAGCCAAACTCTTTGTCAAGAACTTTGCAGCTAATTCTACCCTTTGCGACCAAGACCGCCAACCCCCAATATTTCCTCCTGTATCAGAAAACACGCTATGTGATATACGTATATCTGTACGTGATGTTGCGAAGCTAAACAAAAACCTTGATTCGAGTAAAGCAACTGGCCCTGATGGTATTCCAATTATAGTACTCAAAAAACTTCAACCTGAATTAGCGCCCATACTTACAAAACTGTTTAAACGTTGTCTTAAGGAGAATAGTTTCCCATCTCCCTGGAAAATCTCATCAGTATGCCCTGTATTTAAGAATTCAGGTGATCGCTCATCCCCCTCTCAGTACAGGCCAATAAGTCTCCTGTGCGTCATGAGTAAGTTGCTAGAATCTGTGTTAAATACAGAAGTAATCAAACATCTCAACAAAAATAACCTTCTTAGTGACACTCAATATGGTTTCCGTTCTGCTAGATCTACAGCAGATGTCCTTACAGTTATATCGCATAGGATTAGCAAATCTCTCGACGGTGGCAATCTTTCTAGGGCAATTGCTCTTGACATATCTAAAGCCTTTGATAGGGTATGGCATAAAGGTTTACTTCATAAGATCGCTAGCTATGGTATAGCTGGAAAAGTCTTCTCAATTATTAAATCATTTCTTTCTGATAGGTTCATAAGAGTAGTAGTTGAGGGGCAAAAATCAGAAGCTCACAGTATTAATGCCGGTGTCCCTCAGGGATCCATCCTGGGCCCAACTCTTT
>NC_136511.1:57532534-57562534 GCF_053919585.1 Euprymna scolopes | reverse complement strand
TGAAATGATCCTAAATAATGCAGAGAGGATTTTTATTTTCTACCAATGACTTTTTCCACTCATCATTCCCTTGTTTCTACTTCGTTTTATATTGTCCTTAATTTTCCTCTGTGAAATCTTCATTCATATTATTTGAAGAAACCGTGTTTTCTTCAGTCCTGGGACTTCACAATTCGTTGTCTACCTTCATTAAGTGATATTAAATGAAGCAGAAGGTTCGTGGTACAAGCACGCTAATCATGAGTTAACTAACCTAAAAATTAAGAGTGAGTGCATATGACAATGCACTGTTTCTTTGACATGATGCATGTTTTGGCAATGTATGTATATGATTTCGTACTTTATGAAAATGATCCATTTCAGAAAATATATATTTATAGACCTTATACCCCCCACAATGTAACACTGAGAATAAAGATGACTTTTAGACAATTACTGTTTGATGATACTAGTAAACTAATGTGATTACAGAATTGAAAAAACTATTCAAAATCGGAAAGCATCAAAATGACATTTTGGAGATTGCAGAATTGAAAAAAAATATTCAAAATCGGAAAGCATCAAAATGAAACATTCCAATTTTGGAGATTGGGTATTAATAAACAAAAAATGAGATTATTATAAATCAAAATCTATACGCTTCATCTATATTGCCAACAGATATAAAAAAAAATGATGAGTCAAGAAGAAAATCTAGATCTAAAACGATTGATAGGTCAAATGATATGGGCATCCACTTACACTTAACCTGATGCATGATTAATGTGTTTAGAATGAGTAATCCTGGAAAATTTCCAAAAGTGAAATTACGCATTGAGACAACCAAATCATTAATAAACTTAACATCAAGGACAGGTTTGATACCCTTTCTTCAGCTTGGAAAACTCTAGGATCTGAATACTGTTCGCCACTTATGTTAGTTTAGAAGATGGATCTTTAAAGGGTGGTTGTATCATCTTTGCTCGTAGCAAGATGAACAGAATAGCTCCTGCATGCTGGTCATCAAAAACAAACTTGACCATGTAAGAAAAAGTCCTTTGGCCTCAGAGACTCTTGTAAAGACCATTGCTAGTTGCCATGCTTCAAGGAATAGTCAAACTATCTAGGTTACCTGAAGTCCTTTGTAAAACATGAATTACTTCTCTGGTAGAGACTTTAAAGTCGTTAAATCTTACAAAGTGACTGGTGTTTAAGAGTTGATTTGGTCAAAGTGAAGGAAATGATGGTGAAGAAGAAGATGCAAACTACATGGATCAGAGGGCGAGAAAAAGTTGCAGATTGTCAAGATAGGAGCTTTCTTGCATTAATCAATTGTTTAACTTTTTTTTTTATTTTTTAAAATAGTCTTCACAATGTAACACCATAAGAGTCGTGCCCCTTGAAATTCGTACATAGAGTTATGTCCTTGGTTTGTGTTTATATTTTACTGAGAATAAAGATGACTTTTAAACAAGCACGTGTTGGGTTAATTACTGTTTTATGATACTAGCAAACTAACAATTAAGATTTTAAGTTGAATAAAACTTATGATATAAAGATATTTATTCCCAAGAAAAAGGTGTGATCATTTTTGCGCCTCCGTAATGGGGGGGGGGGTTCATCTCAAACACACAAAAAGGAATATAATTTCAGAAAGTATCTCCACTCCCATTGCGCCTACTCTCCTGCCCGATCTGGAATCCCTCAGCACCGAAAAATCAAGCTCGTTTTGTAGTTTCTAGATTTTGCAAGAACACACGTAATAAAATGCTGGCTGTCATCTTTGTTTTTCCTTTTCTCGGCCTGAACTCACTCGCTGAGCACCCACGGTAAGACTTATTTTTTCTTAGCTTCTAACCACATACCTCCCTGATCTCAAGATCATATTTCGTGGTCTCTCATCCACTGTGGCAGTCGCCTCTCTCTACTTGGCCTCTGAGGTTTCTCGTCCTCCTCCTGTTGCTGCGCATTCCCCTCCATTGCTTCGCCTTCCACTGGTCTGATGTCGAGAATATGCCTCGATACTCCATCCACCACAATGTTGTTTCTAGTGTTCCTCCCAGTCACGCAACCTCTACTCCATTGTGTGGTGCAGCGCACCCCCGGTGGCTTCACCCATACCTCATCCCCGAGTTTAATGGTCCCTGTGGCCTCTGCCTCTCTGCTTGCCAGCTCAACCCTGGGATGTCTCCAGGAATATGCGAACGTTGACAGTTGCGGAACCGTCTCTGACACTTGTCCCAATCTAGGCGATATATTATACCAGTGGATGGCTTGCTCAGGTGAGGTGCCTCCTCTTTCCGCAACTGCCTTTATGGTGCGGTGATTTCTCTCCACGTTCCCATTGCCACTGGGTCTGTAGGCAGCTCTGAAAAATTGTTGGATATTCCATTTCTTTATTACTTCCGTCACTGCTACTGACTTGAATGCGGTCCCGTTGTCGGTTAACAACTCTTCCACGGGACTTTGCTCCAAAAACACCTCATCGAGGATTGCCGCTATTTCATTGCCTGTTCCTCCTCGTAGCTTCTTCCATAGGGCAAATCGCCTGGGCCCGCAGTCAATCATGGTCAGGTAAAGTCCACCCCTGTAATAGGTAACATCGCATGCCAGTCTCTTCCAGGTCCCACTCATCCCCAATTGACCAGCTTCATGCGTGCTTGGAGCAGGATCAATCGACTGACATCTGTCGCATGTTCTGACCACTTGCCTCACTTGCTCCTTGGTGACACTCGGGTCGACTTTCTTCACCAAGTACCACGTCCTCTCTTCCTCCATATGGTGCAGATTGTGCAGCTCTCGCACGCCAACATCATCTAGATCCGATGCAGAAACAACATCTTTCTTTGGCAAAAGCTAGCTTTTCTTCACTCTCGTGAGAGCATCTGCTCAATTCTTCTCAGAAGCTACCATGTCTACACGAAGCTTCAAACAAAACTCCTGCATCAGCTCAGCATCCCAAGCCTGTGCTTCACTAACATCTCTTCGTTCTTATCCTTTTTTCACTTATAATGAGGGATTTTAGCCAAGCAAACACAGTGGCAGAGTCTGTTTTGATGCAGATGTCACACAGTCCCTATTTCAAAGCCAGATTGACCCCTTTGATTATCGCATCTAATTCCGCTACACTGATGTGGCTGAGATCATTCTTCTTCCTTAACCAGGCCGCATCTTCTGCAACCACTCCTCCAACTTCCAAAACGACCCCTGTTGCAATGCTGCTTGCATTACACCACACGACTCCATCCAATGTTCGCGATACGTTCCAGGTTCCCCAGACTGGGTCTTGCCGTTCTGCTTCTTTCAGGAGCTCTTCCATCATGGCGACCGTTCTTCCTCCCACTTTATCATTCCATCCTCTTCCTTCGGCATGCCTCTTTATGTAGCTGCATGCTGGTCTAAGCCAGCTAGCAACTGGGTAATGTCTGATCAACTTTCCACATATGGAAAAAAGTTCCCGTCTGTTGAGCTCTTGCTTCAGTTGCGGGATCTCATTCCCCCTGCAAAACTCTAGGCTGCCCGGCGTATCTCGTTTCAGCCTTAGCCCCAAAGCAGCCCTTCCGTCTAATTTTTCAGGCGCTTTGGCGACCAACCCAAACCTCTTCAAATGAGCCACCACCTCCTTGGCAGTTACCAGAGTCTCATTCACCAGAATGTTGTCTATGTATGAACTCACTACCCTATCTCCTTTTCCCATTGTCTCCAGAATCTTCCTGAGGATAGTTGACATGATCTTGGGTGCCGAATTCAACCCGAACCCCACTCGCGTAAGGCAGTAGGTTTTGCCTTTGTGCCTGACTAACTGGTATTTCCAGAGCTTCTTGGCGATGTGAAGTTGCAAATAGGCAGATTTGAGATCTACCAACGTAGACGTGCCATTCATCTGCCTCCATTCTCTAATGGTCTCACTGCACACATCTACGGTGTCGCCTCCAGTATGGCACTTAACATGTTGGTTCAGCTCTCGGAAATCCAGGACCGACTTACTTTCCCTTTAGTTGGTTGCAGAACGGCCATCAATGGCAAAATGCCCGACTCAACGTCATCCGTCCAAGGCAGCAGTATACCTTCCTCAATCCATCGGTCCACTTCTTGTTCAAACTCTTTTCTTGCCCCTCCTCTGAGCGTATTAGTGTATATTACCTGTTCTCTTCTCCCTAAGGTAAAACAATTTTATATACATGCTGTAAATTACCTATGCTAGGGATAAAACATGAACAATACCAGTCCTAGGGTAGATAAAACAAATAATATATAGAGATGAAAGATTCCTTCCTCTCCCCTAAGAATAAAACACTCTGTTTGTCAGCGATGGCGTTTGATATTTCCATGCCCACTCCACCGTCCACTGCTCTCCGTCGAATTCGGCTCAGAAGTCCTGATCTTTGATCGACATTTTTCTTTCCTCCCCAGCCTTGTTGGTCCCTCCGGGAGCTTGCTCTGTCACTGCGCACTCAGCTAGTCTGAACCTCACGTTGTTGCATGTGATGGTTATGCCTCAAAGTCGGCATATAACATCCATTCCAATGATGGCTTGGACGCCAGGCACCAGATGATCGGTGACAATTGCATGGACCCTCATCCGGTGTTCAGCAATATCAATAGTGACGATCTTCCTCCCTCGACACTCCACTCGCAACCCATCGAATGCCACTACTTCACCCTTCCCTTCCAGGGTCGTGTGCACCATGGTAGTGGTACAGCCAGTGACGATCAGGGCCATAACACCCCGTCCTTCCACAACGATCTTCTGCTTGGGCATCTGCTGTGAGTGCGCCACTATTCCCGAATCGGGGCAGCCGCTGGCACATTGGCTTCTCCTTGCCAGTTTCCCGAACTCGTGCATTTCACCGCTAAATGGCCTCTCCGATTTCAAATCTCTTCTCATGTGTGGTCCCCCACATTCAAAGCATGCCACCCTCGGGTTCGGCAGACTCCTGCCCACATCCTGTTGTACCGTTGCTGTTGTCCCTCCAAACTCCGTGGGCTGGGTGCTCACACAGATCTTTGCAGTTTTGAGCAGCTCACTCACATCCAGCGTCTCCACTCCCAGGATCTGCTGCAAACGTTTCAATATCTCTTCCAGGAACCCGGTAATGAATGTGATTTTGACTACGTGACTCGTGGCGTGTCCCCTGATGCCCGACAAATCAACCAATCTCCTTATCTCGTTCATGCAGATATCAACAGATTCGCCAGTCCACCTCTTCTCTTTCAACTTATTAAAGGCCTCGAAAGGCCCCTCTGTGAAAGCTTGATGGCGTCCGCGTCACCGTTCTCACTCACTGAGCTCCAAATAGAGGGGCAGCACGCCCCCTTCTAGAAACAGTGATGTTACTGCGGCCACATCGTCCAACTTTTGAATCCTTGCCACAAGGTCCACTTTTTTAAGCCACGCCACCACATCACCGTCACCATTAAAAGGCTTAATCATGTTGCTTAAGCCAGCATTGGCCATGGCTGAAATAGCTTGTGCCTCCGTAATGGGGGGGGGGTCACCTCAAACACACAAAAAGGAATATAATTTCAGAAAGTATCTCTACTCCCGTTGCACTTACTCTCCTGCCCGATCTGGAATCCCTCAGCACCGAAAAATCAAGCTCGTTTTGTAGTTTCCAGCTTCACGTGCACACAAGATTTTGCGAGAACACACGTAATAAAACGCTGGCCGCCATCTTTGTTTTTCCTTTTCTCGGCCTGAACTCACTCGCTGAGCACCCACGGTAAGACTTGTTTTTTCTTAGCTTCTAATCACAATTTTTAGATACGTAAAACTCAAACACCTTCTGTTCATGTCCTTAGTTGCCCAATGACTTAAGTGAAATGGAATGAAGTGCAATAAATAGCAGGAGATTATATATTTGATATTAATATTTAAATTTATTTAATATCTCTATATAAATAAATTTATTTTATATCTAAATATAAATAAATGGCATTGGTCTATTTATCTCAGTATCCAACTAAAACTTTTAAACTAGAATATTATTATAAATTAAAAAAAAAAAATACTTCTAACATTATCAAAAAATATACCTAACTAAAAAATCAAATATTTTTCACTCTGATGTTGTTATTCCTAACAACAAATGTATTGCTGATGACATTTTTTTTAGCTGAATATATATAAAAAGAAAATTATAACAATATCATTTATTTTATATCTATATAACAGGTTGTAGATTGTCTGACAAATATAGGAGCCTTTTTTTAGAATTCTAAGAGAATTATTGAAAACTTATCTGCCGTATTTTTTTTTCAAGATGACAATGCTAGACAAACTTTTTCCTTACTCATAAAATTTGTTTTTCTTAGTTAAAAAATAAAACTATTTGATCAATTTACATCATAATTAAAAATATGGAATATTCGTTCTGTGACAAAACGTACATCATATATACTTTTCTGCATTTTCTGTATTTAAAATTTTTTTTTTTTAATTAGGTTGAATTCTAAATAAAAACCAAGTATATTTGTAACATTATCAGTTGTAGAAAGATCAAATAATATTTTTCACTCTGATGTTGTTATTCCTAGCAACAAATGTATTGATGACGACTTTTTTTTTTTAGTTGAACATATAGAAAAAGAAAATTAAAATAACATCATTTTCTTACTTTTCTCTTCAACAAAGGTTATCTCCACATCGTCAGTTTGCGGGTTTCTGGTCGGCCTTTTCTCCATTTTTCCTCCCCCTTTCTTTTTATTTTGAAAAAATAACTCCAGATTTTCCAAGTCCATCTTTTCTGGCACATTGCCAACACAAATAGTTTTCGCAGCGATTTCTGGGGGTTCTTCATTGTTATCCATTCCTTTTGAAGGAAAAGGCGCTCTTGAAGAAACTTTGTCAGCCACTAAAAGATCATTAAGAAAAAGAAAGTTTTATTAATACACACAAATCAAGTAAAAGATTAAACTTAATAGAATTCCGTTTCATTTTTAAATTTCAATTAAAACGTTCAGTGGTTGTTCAGAATCCTCTCTCCTCATGAAAAAAACAAAAGGAAAGAAAAATTTATCCATATGAATTCCAATTAAAAAAATAATATATATACCAATCGGTACGGACCCGACTATGGAAGATCAGATAATAAATAAACGTGAATTTATAAGATAAAAAAATCCAACCTTGATCGCCCTCCGGGGCCCGTAGCGCAGTTGATAGAGACGTTGAATCTCATTGTCTAAAGATAGCGGTTTCAATCCTGCCCAAAGCCAGCCAGAGGCTTACTTGGCCAAAAACGTGGTGAGACGACAACAACTACGAATGGCAGTGATTGCTGAGAATGCAGTTAGGAGATTCGAAGTTCCTATCCGTCGCAGTTACCACCTGACGAAGGCCAGAGGAATTCCAATTAAAAAATAATATATATAAAGAGTCTATGTTAAGAAACCCCAAACCCTGCAAGAATTGAAGGAAAACATCAGGAATGAAATAAATCGCAATCCAGAGATTCTGCAATCTGCCATGAATAATATTTTGGAAAGAGCACAAATATGTGAAGCTGAAAATGGGCAACATTTAAAAAACATTATTTTTCATAAATAAAGATTGCTTGAATTTTGCATTTTTTTTTTGTTTAAGTTTCCCAATGTCTTAGTCAGATTGTGTTAAAATTACAGAAAGATATCAAAAATAAAGAATCTATTTAAGTTCAAAACCCTTCAGTGACTTTTTGGATACTCTGTAATATCTGATGAAGAAATTGTAACATAGCACAAACCAGTTATTTGTAATTTTAAGCTGAAAAAAGCTCAGGAGATAAGAAAGTTTATCCCCAGGAGAAAAGTTTGAATAAAGAACACATGAAATGAAAATTTAGAGACCAAGTGATTAAGTTACTAAATCAATGTCAGAAAGTCTGAAAAAACAGTGGAAGAAATTGAAGGATAAACTGTTAACAGGTTTGTGGGTGAACAAAAGCGCCTCCAAGACATAGGGTGACGTATTCATGGAATGAGCGAATGAAAAGAGTATCAGAAATAAAGGAGTAAGTAGCAAAAAAATTTTAGTAAATAAGGATCAGGTGAGCACTCTATGAATCTAAGGTGCAGAGTGAGCAAGCTACAAACGGATGACTAGAGGAATGAAAGATTCAGGATAGCTAAATAGCTGACAAATATGGTGTAGTTAGATATGCATTAATTTGCATATCAATGAATCAGCAGCCTTAGAGTGACATTATAAGAAGATGTGGTTATATATTTGTATATACAGGATTTATTCATAAACTAATTAACTGATCATTATGAATTTTAGAACATAACTGCTAGGTTTAATCGACATGAATGTTGGCTTAGACCTCTTCAAAATTGACCTTTTTCTTCAAACATATGGAAACTGATATTATTCCCATTCTCCAAGGTCTAAATTAGCTAAATATACCAGTTATTGTGATCTTGGACCTTGGCTATGCCTGCCTCAAGAGCCATGTAATTTTATTGTTGACGTTTTTCAAAAACGCTGCAAAATTTGGGATATTATGTCCTTATTTTCATTGTAGCTTTCCAGAGGTTGATGCTATAGCATTGAAAGTGGTACCAAATGAAAGCTAATAAAAGTTTCTTGCATATGGTAGTAAACACATGAACACCTGTGTTAATTTTAATTAATTTTAATGCACAAACATATATATTTTTTATGCTTGGAAAGGATGCCATCATATAATACATAACTTTATCTCAAAACTGTTACTCTTAATGCATATATATAATTTATTATCACTAAGTATGTTTTATCTCTTCATTTCAGATTGTAAGTTAAAGCTGATTTGTTAAGATTTGTGAACTGCTGACAACATGGCGTCTGGAAGACAACTATGCTGTGGGAAAGTGGTCAGCGATACAAGTGAACGGGATGAACCAACTGAAAAGAGAAGAAAGGTGGCAACTCCTGCCACAAGATCATTCAATGATGTGTATCTCATTGGGCAACCCAGCTCCAGCATCAGGGGCTCTCAACTTCCTACTAATCGCCAGGTGTTCCAGTGTTTCCTGCATTTGAGGAATGATAATCCCAACAGTGACAATAGGTCTTTAGCCCATGATATAGTGGATGTCGTTTTTGCCATTCTGGAATATGGCAAGGATTAAAACACTAACTAGACCAAATGCAGTCAACCGTTTCATGATCCTCCATGAAATGTACAGGAAAATTGTTAAAAACAAGGGAAGAAATAACAAACCAGAGGAAGAGAAACGAGCTAACTTTCTGAAGGACTTAGACAAGTTATTTGATATTGGAGCAAAGGATGTTGTGGAGGAGATAAGAAGCAACAGGCTGCTCACAAAGGAGACCAAGGAAGAGGACGTCAATTTCTACTTGGACCAACAGACCACTCGCCTGACACACATGTCAGGTCATGATAAGGTGTTTGAGAAGAAGTCTAGAGAGAAAAAGCCTCCGAGAAGAAAGAGAAGAGAGAATGTTATCATCAGTGACTGTTGGGAAAATTTCAAGTGATGAAGACCCAGAGAACAGTCAAGGCTCTGGTACTAGTGAGGGTTCAGAATACACTGAGACAACACCAAGCTGTTCATCAAAACCAAGTTCGATAACCTTACACTTTCCACACTCAGTTATGACCAGTGAAGAGATTTGTAGCACTGCAGATCGGTTGTCACTCTCTGACAACCAGACTACAGCCATGGTGTCTGCAGTGTTGAAGGCAGGATGCGCAGATCTTGATGACTTTGTTATATCTGCCTCTACTACGAGACGAAATAGGATAAACACTCGTCATAACTTGTGCCAAAGTTACATGAATAACTTCAAGGAAAGTCCACCAGATTACTGCACACTACACTGGGATGGAAAACTTCTACGGGATGTTCTTGGTGAAAGATACCCAGTGGAAAGTCTTGCAGTGCTCGTCTCTGGTACTCCACAGTATGAAGAAGGGAAGCTGCTTTGTGTGCCCTTCATAGAAAGTTCCACAGGAATCCAACAGTGTAATGCTACATTGGAACTGATAGAAGCATGGGGTCTCACAGACAACATTGTAGGCTTGGTATTTGATACCACAGCAAGCAACAGTGGCATCAACAAGGATGCAGCGAAGCTTATTGAAGAAAAACTAGGCAAAAAGGTATTCTACTTCGCTTGTCACCATCACATATCAGAGGTAATAATTGGAAGTGTATGGGAGGCTGTGTTCAGCAAGGTCAAGAGTCCTGACAACCCAATGTTCAGCAATGTGAAAGAGAAGTGGGACAAGTTGGTTAAGGACTGCCCAAGAGTTCTGGGCCTAGTTGAACAAGACTTGAAACAGAAGAAGACAAGCACAATTGCAGTCTTAAGCAATTTCCTTGAGGAAGCAAGTCCGAGGGCAGATACAGAGAGGTGGCAGAGCTGTGCCTGATCCTGCTAGGTGAGGAACCTCCTCAAGGTATCCACTGGGCCAAGCCAGGTACCATTCACCAAGCCCGCTGGATGGCCAGGAACATTTACTGTATGAAGATGCTCATGTTTTCCAAGGAACTAAAATACAACACGGACACTATCTTCAAGCTGGAGAGGATGAACAAGTTCCTGGCCTTATTCTACACCAGCCACTGGGTGACCACCACATCTGCAGCTGATGCACCTATCCATGACCTCCAGCTTATGAAGAACATGCTGCAATACAAGCAGTATGACTATGAACTGGCAACCTCTGTTCTCAAGAAAATGAACAACCACCACTGGTATCTGACCCAGGAACTAGTGCCATTCACCTTGTTCAGTTCACATGCCAGCATGACCAAGTCTGCAAAAGAGAAGCTCGCAGTAAAGCTGTCAGAAACAGAGAAACCTGAGAGTTACAGGAAAGGCAAGCCAGTGTTTCCTGTCATCAATGCAGCTACAGTTCTCACAGACCTGATAGGGCCAGAGTCTCACTTTCTGTTTGATTCTCTTCGAGTGAAATGTGACTGGCTCACTACTCCTGCTGACACCTTGGAAGACAATGACAGCTACAGGAATGCACAGGAGTTTGTGAGGTCAGTGAAAGCGACCAATGATGTGGCTGAGAGAGGTGTGAAACTAATTAGTGACTTTGCAACTCAGATCACAAGTGACCCAGAGCAAAGAAGCTGCTTACTACAAGTTGTGGAGTACCACAGGAAAAAATTTGACAGTTTCAAAAAAGCCACATTGAACAAGTGATAATACATGTATTAGTAACATCCTATCTGGCAGTTTCTTATGCAATATATGTGTCAGTGCAGTGCTATCATACTACCAAACTGATTTTTTGTAGTGTCCCAGCTGTTTGTGCATTAAAATTAGTTAAAATTTACACAGGTGGTCATGTGTTTTATTGTGCTTACTACCATATGCAAGAAAATTTTATTAGCTTTCATTTGGTACCACTTTCAATGCTATAGCATCAACCTCTGGAAAGCTACAATGAAAATAAGGACATAATATCCCATATTTTGCAGCGTTTTTGAAAAACGTAAACAATAAAGTTACATGGCTCTTGAGGCAGGCATAGCCAAGGTCCAAGATCACAATAACTGGTATATTTAGCTAATTTAGACCTTGGAGAATGGGAATAATATCAGTTTCCATATGTTTGAAGAAAAAGGTCAATTTTGAAGAGATCTAGAAGAGGTGCTTAGCATGAAAGAGGACATGTGGTTAGCACAAAAAAGGAAACAAGACATGGTTAGCACAAAAAAGGAAACAAGACATGGTTAGCACAAAAGAGGAAACATGCTTAGCACAAAAGAAATGAGGCCTGGTGAAAAGACGAGTGCATGATAGCAATATATTTTCTCTCTCTATTTTTTTAATCCTAATTTGACCACAAGCTATTTTGGATTTGGTGAAAGTTTTTGCTTCGAGATCTTTCTAGTGAGGTTTATGTAAATTAAGGGGAAGCAAACCGTTGGTGAAGTTGATTAAAGAAATGTACAGAAATGCTCAAAGTAATATTATAATTAATAACACATTTAATTGCAGCTTTAAGGGGGGAATACATCAGGGATTTTTTAAGAGTCAGGTGAAACCTGATCAGTGAGGGTTGAAAATATGTCTTGCAGGGAGATAAATGGCATGAGAATCTTATGATGAATGTGAAATGCGAGTTTAATGAATATAATCAACTCAGAGGATTAATAAATCTGGATAATATCAGATCAATCCAGAATACAAGACTTTGTATACATAATCATGTTTAAGGAATAGTTGATAAATCAATATATGAATCTTTACAATCATTAATAAAATTTTATAATTTATTTTATCCCATTTCAATAATAATAGCAGTAAAATAATGTTCCAAGATAAAAATAGTTTTAGGTTAGCAGATGTAGATTAATTGAGCTAGCAGGATTAGTTCGCAGGGAAAGGCCAATGAAAACATTAGAGGAAGTTGTAAAGATGGATGTGAGAGAAAGAGGCATAAATAAAGACCTGACCAGAGATAGGTTAGTTTGAAAGTCAATTTTTAAAAACCGTCCAACACATGCCAGTATATGAAATGAGTGTTAAACCGATGATGATGATTATTATTATTATTATTATTATTATTATTATTATTATTATTATTATTATTATTTATTTATTTATTTTTTATTTTTTTTACGGACAGGTTGGTTTAGAAGCAAATTTCTAAGAGCTGTCCAACATATGCCAACATGTAAAAAGGACATTAAATTGATGATATTCTTTGTTTTTTTACCTGTGCATAATTTATTCTCTGAGGGATTCAGGTTAGGAAATGGCTAAAAGTAAAAAAAAATGGTTTCAATTAATATTGATCAATAGATGAATTTACATAATAAAGTTTTATAATAAATTTTATCCCAAAAACATACCCTACAAAAGTGATATTGATTGTTTGTGTTATTTGGATTATTCAGACTACTGTTCTCATCTTTGATGTTTATATCAAAACGCCTTAGGTGCATTCTGTCAAATTCAGTAAATCTGTCAAACTCAGGCATCTCTATGGAATTTCAAACTGAATCCTTCATTTAATTCATGAAAGTAACTTGCTCTAATTTTGTTAACCATGTATGGATATACGTCATAAGTAATTTGTAGTAGTTCATGGCACAACTGATATAAATGTTAGTTATTAATCAAGTAATAATCAGTTTTAATAAGAGTCTTCTAGAAACTGAAGGTTCCATCGTCATTTCTGTCAAATTCAGTAAATCTTTTTGTCAAACTCAGGAATCTCTATAGAGTTTCAAACTGAATCCTTCATTTAATTCATGAAAGTAGCTTGCTCTAATTTTATCAACCATGAATGAATAGAAGTCATCAGTAATTTGTAGTAGTTCATGGCATAACTGAAAGTTTAATTGTCAGTATGGGTGATACTAAGAATACAATTAAGAATAATCCAAGTAATACAAATTATCAATTGTCATTCTAAAAATAAAAATTAACATTGAAGATATTTTAAGTAAGATGGCCGCTAGAATAAATGTAATATTTTCATATTTTAGAATTCACACACAATTTTTCGTGCCTACATGATAAGGAATTTTGCTCTTCATCTACGAACTTTTACAGTTCAAAACTTGTATGGATTAGTTGCCCACCAAAAACTATTCTTCATCTCATGACTTATACAGATTAGCTATCCATCAAACTCTTCTAAAATTAAACCTGGCTTTCAATTCAAAAAATGGCCGCTAGAATAAGTGTGATATTGTTCCAATGATTCCAATGGTTCCAGCTAACAATATAATAAAGTAAGATGGAGAGAGGATGATCAGCAACATTCCCCCAAACATTTTATGGTCATGCGCTTAATTTATTGAAAATTTAAAATGCATTTTTATATTTTGTTACAAATAAATAATTCAAAGTGTTGTATCTGTTCTGATACTATAACTTGATCTTTTTGGTCCTCAGTCGAGTTAGGAGTGTATGGCTCTAACATGATGAGAATTAGCAGCGAACCGGATGTTAACGCATCCACCATGAGAGACAAAATGAAAAATCGTCTTTTGCACATGGCTCCATACATTGCGTCCGCTTGGGAAGAAAAAAATAAGATAACCACAAAATAATTATTGACCAATGGCAGAGCTCCGCGCCTAAAATAAACACCTCAAATATCACAGTCACTGGGAGCCAGTCTGCCACTATAAAACGAGGGATTTGAGGGAACCGAAAAGAGGAAGAGGAGATTCGCCCTGCTGCATCAGTGAACGCACGGACAGATTCTTCCACCCGACTTAAAAAGATGAAGAGAAGAGAACTCGACCCGCTGCGTCAGTGAACGTATGGACGGATTCTGTCACCAAACCTGAAGAGACATAATGAAGAAGAAAAAGAAATAAGGCACCAGTGAACTGAAGCCGATTACGCTCTCATGTTATGGGCCAAACGCCTTCAATTCTAAACAATGCCTGATTCACACAAACCAAGGAAGAGAGGAGGAAAAAGAAGACGAAGACGCCGGGCTGCTAGCTGCTGATGAAAAAGTCACTCGCTTTCCAGTTACAAGCCAGGACATGCATCACCGACAGCAGGATGACCGGCCTACCCTAACCATCTCCATCGTCCAAAAGATAAGTTACGTTTTACGAACATTCATTCCTTACCAATTCATACATACCTACAAACATTCATTCCGTGTCAATTCATACATACCTACAAACATTTTACGAACATTCATCTCCTTTGTTAAATCACATTCCATCCTACGAACACTTTGCCTCTCCTAATACAAATTGTTGGTAGTAAATAAAGTCGGTTCTCAACCTTCAATATTCGTCTGTCTTTAATTATATGGAGTCAGAATCTACACACTTCCAACGTTATTCATTTCATGTATTCTTGGTTGTGGCCTCTATGACATCCTTTCCTCACCTCTAATCCTTTTTATAAAAACCGAGGCCATATATGTTTATCAGCCAGAAATAAGAAAGTATCAGAAAATCATAAAAACCATTAATGTTAGCAAACAGTGTATTATACATACTGCAGCATTCTAACAAAATATGACATATATAGACAGTATTTCTTCTTTCGTAGCTCTGACCAGTATGATTTACAAATATCATACCAAAGTCAGGGAATCCTCTCACCTAATTGTAGCATGAACAAGGGACAAGAGGTAAGGGATCCTGTTTGAATTCAGCTCATGAAAAGTATTTGTACCCTAAGATAAAAAAAAATGGAGCCACATGATCAGAGTCAACAATCAGTGAAAGTTGATTGAATTCCACATGATGTAAAAGAAGTAATCAAAAGACACATGGAAAGTATTCTTAGAATTAACTTCAAGAGAAAACCTATTGCATTAATATTCACTGCATTCATATTAATCTATATATATATAAAAGGATAAACGGGCACGCGAGTTTTTGTATGTCCAAGAAAGGCTTTTCTCAACAGGGTTCTCGGGGGGGGGGGGGTTACTATCGCTTAGAACTTCTAATATACTGTGTAGATCATAATATGTACGAATTGCAAATACGTGTCACGGCTAGATTTATTTATATCGACTTTAACACAATTCTTGCTATTTCGGCCCCTCTCATGTTGATTCAGCTTTTTTGTATAAAAGCGAAACTGATGTGAAACTAAGGCGTGGTTCTCGGCCTATGGGCTGGGAGAGTCCAGAAAGCAATGGACGTTTGGTCAATGTTGGTGAAAACCATCATATCAGACAATTGCTTTCATTTGGACACTCCCCTAATGAAGGGGAGCTGGTTTTCCCCAACATGTTGGGGAAACAAAACCAGACAAAGTTGGGTAAAAAACAAACCCAAAAGAACTACCCCACAGTTAAAATTAAGTGCGGAATTTAATTTCCTTTGACCTAATTAAATTGAAATTGGTTTCAGTTGCCTTCCTTTCATGGGTGAGCGGTAACTTATCAAGTTTTTTGCCGCAACGTTCCGGGTTCGATCTTACCAAACCTTTTTTAAAAAATTTTTTTTAAATTTTACTTTTTCTTCCTTTTACATCATGTTCGCTGTTCTTTTTGTTTTTTCGATTTTTTAAAAGAAGTTTAACATAGGGTTTGGATCTACCCCCCCCTCCACACACACACACACACACACACACACCTACAAAAAAACTTTTTTGCTGTGTTTTTTTTTGTTTTTGTTCGTTTTTTTAATATTTGTTTTCGAGCCTACCTTCCTACCAAAACTTTTTTTCTTTTTTGATCTACCCCCTCCCCCCCACACCTACATGTTTTCAGGTCGTAAACTGTTTCAGCCACCCCCGGAACTAACTCTATATTCCCCACTCCTACTCTTAAAAATATATATGAAATAAAGTTATTTTGAGATCGTAAACTGCTTCAGCAATTTCCAGGATTGACTCCATATTCCTCCTTTTAAAAATATAATTTTATAAAATGAAATTTTTAGATCATAAACAGCTTCAACCATTTCTGAGACCGACTCCACAGAGTTTTACTATGTCACACATAAAATTATTTTTGTTTTTTCATATAGGTACTATACTGCACAAGTACTTAATTTCTTGGGTAAGATACTGTACAAATACCTTATTTATAATTTAAAAATGAAACTACTTTATTATTTTATGTAATTTTCTTTTGTGCCCATTTTTTCTGTGCATCAAAGGTAAGAGTTTGTTTATTTTTCATCTGGGTGCTATAGTGAAGAAGCACCTTATTTCTTATATAAATGTAATACTACTCAGTTATATTACGTGATTGCTGGTTTAAATAACTTATATGTACATCAAAGGTAGGATTTTCTTTGTTTTTTTTCATATGAGTACTATGCTGCACAAGTACTTTATTTATTGGATAGAATATTGTACAGGTATCTTATTTCTAATTAAAAATGAAACTACTTGATGATTTTACATAATTTTCTGTTGTGCTAATTTTTCCGTATTTCACAGATAAGAGTTTGTTTTTACATCAGAGTGCTCTAGTGAAGAAGCACCTTATTTCTTATATAAATGTCATACTACTGGAATATATTACATGATTTTCGGTTTTGATTACTTTTATGTATGTCACAGGTAAGATTTTCTTTGTTTTTCGTATGGGCTCCGTACTGTAGTACCATATTTCTTGAGTAGGATACTGTACAAGTACCTTATTTCTAATTTAAAAATGAAAGAAGTCGATACTTTTATATAATTTTTTGTTGTGCTAAATTTTCTGTACGTCTGGAGCAAGAATTTGTTTTTTCATCTGGGCGCTATAGTGAAGAAGCACCTTATTTCTTATATAAATGTAATACTACTCAGTTATATTACATGATTTTTGGTTTTAATAACTTTTATGTACGTCACCGCTATGATTTTATTTGTTTTCTCATATGAGTACCATACTGCACAAGTACCTTATATCTTGGATAGGATACTGCACAAGTACCTTATATCTTGGATAGGATACTGTACAAGTAGCTTATTTCTAATATGAATACAAAACTACTCGATAATTTTACATATTTCTTGTTGTGCTAACTTTCTAGTTTGTCACAAGTGAGAGTTTGTTTTACATCAGCGTGCTATAGTGAAGAAGCACTTTATTTCTTACATAAATGTCACTCTACTCAAATATATTACATGGATTTTGGTTTTGATTACTTTTATGTATGTTACAGGTAAGATTTTATTTGTTTTTATATGGGTACTATACTGTACAAGTACCGTATTTTTAATTTGAAAATGAAAGAAGTCGATACTTTTATATAATTTTATGCTGTGCTAAATTTTCTATACGTACGAATTTGTTTTTTCATCCGGGTGTTATAGTGAATAAGCACTTTATTTCCTGTATAAATGTCATACTACTTAGTTATATCATGTGATTTTCGGTTTTAATAACTTTTATGTACATCACAGGTTAGACTTAATTTGTTTTTTGTTTTTTTCATATCAGTACTATACGGTACAAGTACCTTATTTCTTGGATAGAATTTCTTGTATACATTAAAAAGTAAGTGATCATTGTATGTGATTTTTGACATCTATACAAATATACAAACATATACAATACTTATAATTCATAATGATCGGTTAATTAGTTTAGGACTTAATCCAATATATATAAATATATAAACATACACATACTAAAATTTATAAGCAGAGTACGGATATCATATTTGTACTAATACTAAAGAAAATGCTCAGTCAAGTTTAAGAGAAATGACGTCATTTCCGGTTAAATGACTCTGTAGTTTTCAATTAATACTAAAATACATTATAATAAAATACATCCAATATGAGTCAGCATTTTTCAAATAAACATAAAATACATTGAATTCATTTTATAATGATTCGGCAGTTTTAAATTCATATTAAAATACATTTTCGGAAGAATTCCCCCCCCCCCATCCGCTTTTCTTTTATATCGTAAGTTTCTTAAAACGTGACTAGCTAAAGTTCAGAATAAAATCACGCTTTTCTTTTAACGGCTAATTTAAAAAAAAAATCTTTTGAATGCTGTTAAAACTTAAATTCTTCACTACAGTTTGCATTTTGGAGACGGAAGTGTTTTTGTTGAGATAAGTGATTTCAATATTAATCATACTTTTTATTTTTAGATTCAAATATTAATAACTACATTTTATTTCAGTATTTAATTTATGTATTTCTGTTTTATTAAATGCTAGCTTTTTTCTCGTCCATAAATGTTTATTTATCTACCGAGTTGATTGCAAAAATAGATTACGAAATTGTACTCATTTTTAGTTCGTGAGAGGGGAATCTATCACCATACTTTCCCTTAAACACGTCTGTTGGACTTTTATTAAGTAGAATACTTAATATATATTTGTTTTTAATGGAGAGTAGAAAACGCATTGTGGATGCGTTATCGGCAGCTCCTGTTACTCTCGCTTCTTCTTATTTGTTACTCAGTCCTCATTTTTTAATGAGTGATTTTTCTGACAAAGGGAGAAGAAAAAGCTGTTTTCTAGATTGGCAGTATTTTGCGCGAACAGTTGGCAGAGATGGCGGAAATTTTCTGTTTCTATGTCTATCCTTGTAGCCATGTCACTAGTAAGGGTGCTGGAGGTAAACGTTTTGTCTGGGCTGACGTTATCCGCCTGATAGTCAGGGACCCGAACCTTGGATTAACCACTAAGGAGGCTGTCCTATCAGCAGGTGCAAAGTACTGGGGCTGCTGTATTGCCATTTGGTGAATGGATTCTGGACCATGCTGTAGCTTCTCGATACCATACTCGTGGGTAATTGCTACGGCTTTACCTTATCATTAGCTACAAATAATAAAAAAAAAATTCTTCGCTTCTTTTTCTCTCTTAGTTTCCCCTCTCTGTCCTGCTCTAAGTAAATCTGACGACCTAGTCCACAAATTCCAAAATTTCATCATAACAAGTTTCAAGAAAAAATACACGATTAAACCCGGTTCTCTAACTTCCAACGTAGACCCCTACTACAATGTCTCCTTCTCCAACATCAGGGGTCTACGTTCTAACCTTCCAGAGGTTGAAACCCAATTACAGGAGACTAAACCAGACTTTTTATTTTTAAGTGAAACTGGCATTGGACAGGCTATTTCCCTAGAAGAGTTCGCAATTAAAGGATACTCTAACTTAACTTCTAAATCTGACCCCCAAAATCGCCATGGACATGGAATATGTGCCTATATTAAAGATAGCTTTCCATGTGGTAGGGACGTCTCCAGGGAAGATCCTAACTTACCCTATATGTGCTTCCGGGTTGCTTTAGCTCACACTACTGCATTTATATTTACTCTCTGTCGCCTCCACAACAGCGGAGTTACTATCTTTCAAAGCATATCTGAGAAAATTGACTAAGTCCTATCTGCTTATCTTTCAGTTAACATTCACGTATGTGGATACTTCAATGTTCTCAACGTCGAATGGTTGACCCACTCAAACAAGACCAATGATGAGGGGAGGTTCTGTCATGATTTCTCCATTGCCTATGACCTCACTCAGATTGTTCAGGAATCCACCCGTGTGCCCGACAATGACGGCCAGTATGCGAGCCTACTATACCTTTTTCTCACAACTTGCCCTGAACTATGTTCAGTTTCTGTTCTGTCGCCTCTTGGATCCTCCAACCACTCTGTTGTATCAATTAAGATAAAAATGAAATGTAATAAGTCCCCAGACGTACCTCTCCATCGTACAGTATATCGATGCACTAAGGCTGACTGGGATAGCTTCCATACATTTATATCTGATCTACCGCTGCATTCCATGTTTTAAAAGGATGTGTTCTCTATAGTATCAGACCTGACGGAATGGTTAATTGTAGGTATAGACTGTTTCATACCCTCGAAAAAGTTTCAACAAAAACCTAACAGCCAGCCATGGTTCTCTCAGAATGTGCTGCTGTCATTGCGTACAGAAATCACTTTTTCCACTGCTTCCAATGTAATAGATGTATGGAAACTAAAGCCGCTTTCAGGACTGCCAGCAACCATTGTAAGAAAGTAATAAAGAATGCAAGAGAGTTGTATGCTCAATCCGTTAAGTTCAAAGTAGCTGAGCAGTGGCTTGGTTCCCACCAGTTTTGGCAAATAGCAAACAGAATCCTGAACAGAAGCGTGTGCTCCATCCCAACTATTATCAATGGACCTGAGGTAATCTCGTCAGTATCAGACAAAGCCAAACTCTTTGTCAAGAACTTTGCAGCTAATTCTACCCTTTGTGACCAAGGCCGCCAACCCCCAGTATTTCCTCCTGTATCAGAAAACACGCTATGTGATATACGTATATCTGTATGTGATGTTGCCAAGCTAAACAAAAACCTTGATTCCAGTAAAGCAACTCGCCCTGACGGTATTCCAATTATAGTACTCAAAAAACTTCAACCTGAACTAGCGCCCATACTTACAAAACTGTTTAAACGTTGTCTTAAGGAGAATAGTTTCCCATCTCCCCGGAAAATTTCATCAGTATGCCCTGTATTTAGAATTCAGGTGATCGCTCATCCCCCTCTCAGTACAGGCCAATAAGTCTCCTGTGCGTCATGAGTAAGTTGCTGGAATCTGTGTTAAATACAGAAGTAATCAACCATCTCAACAAAAATAACCTTCTTAGTGACACTCAATATGGTTTCTATTCTGCTAGATCTACAGCAGATGTGCTTACAGTTATATCGCATAGGATTAGCAAATCTGTCGACGGAGGCAACCTTTCTAGGGCAATTGCTCTTGACATATCTAAGGCCTTTGATAGGGTATGGCATAAAGGTTTACTTCATAAGATCTGTAGCTATGGTATAGCTGGAAATGTCTTCTCAATTATTAAATCATTTCTTTCTGATAGGTTCATAAGAGTAGTAATTGAGGGGCAAAAATCAGAAGCTCACAGTATTAATGCCGGTGTCCCTCAGGGGTCCATCCTGGGCCCAACTCTTTTCCTGATCTACATTAATGATCTTCCAAATCACATCCTTACATCATTTGTAGACATTTATGCTGACGACACTACCATTTATGGTAGCACATCTAAGACAGTAAACGAGCAAGTTCTCTCCAATTCTCTCTCCTCTGATCTTGAGCACGTAGTACAATGGGGAAAGGAGTGGCTGGTTACTTTTAATGCATCTAAAACCAAGCTTCTCTCTTTACATCATAAACATTCTGATCCAAATCTGGCATCAATTGAAATGAATGGCTCTCGTCTTCAGGAGGCCTCAAGTTTTGACAAGCTTCTGGGCTTGACCATTACTCCTAATCTTAAATGGAACACGTACATCAAATCTGTTGCCAAGGCCGCTGGAAAAATGGTGGGATCTTTCTATCGATCCGGTAGATATCTCACTGCTGATCAATTCTCTATCTATATAAGAGCCAGGTACGTCCAAGGATGGAATACTGTTGCCACATCTGGGCAGGAGCTGCTAGAAAGGACTTGGCCTGCCTTGATAGAGTTCAAAATAGACTTCGTAGCCTCGTAGGAGATGTCCTTTTCTCTTCCCTGCAACCTCTATCTCACAGAAGAGATGTTGCGTTTGTCTCTGATGTATCGTTATTTTCATGGAAAGTGTTCGACTGAGCTTCATTCTATGGTCCCCCCTCGCCTAACTTTCACAAGAAACACTCGTCTAGCTGAAAACACTATCAATAATTCCTCCCACTCTTTATCTGTGCCTAAACCTAAACGTAGATTCCATGAACAAAGCTTCTTTCTTAGAACTGCACGCCTGTGGAATTATCTTCCGTTTTTTCCTGCTTTGCGGCTGACTACAATATGGTTGTGTTTAAGTCTAACGTAAATAAGTTCTTGATGAGCCGTTCCATTATCAAATTTACCAAATTTTCATTACTAATGATTACTATATTGTCCAATTTCTACTGTACACTCTTTAACCCTTATCCTTGAGTGGCCTCTTGGCCTTGATAATGCGGTGATGCCTATGTAAAACATAGCAACTGTTTTGTGTACTTCTTTTCAATACATAATGTTTTTTTTACCTTATTCTTTCTCATGATTCTTGGATATTTCACTATTTGACATGCGACAATCACATAAGTAGCATTTATTTTTACTTAAAAATCAGTATTTCTTTAGGTGTTATAGTGAAGAAACACGTCGAATCAGTTTCTGTGAGAAGTAAAAATTAAAGCCATTATAGAGAGCTGACATCATTTCCGTTGACATGAGTCAGCATTTTTTCAAATGTGCATGAATGTACATTGAATTCATTTAAAATTATGTAGAAATTACATTGGAATTGCTGAAAAATTTATACCCCCATTGCAAAAAACTGCCCAGTTCACCCAGGCAGAATTTATCTTTTTGGCCAATTTTTTAAATATTTTTATCCGAAAGTTTGATCTTTCTAATAATACCAATTTTGTCATTGTTTGATGCATCTGTTAAAAGTTTTTGCAGACATACAAACAAACAAACACACAGGCGACTTTCCTTCATATAAGAGACTAGTGGGGGTACCCAGCCTTGCCCAGGTCTGTCTAGGTAGTGTAGTAAGGAACCCTGAAAAAAAAGTGGTAGTAGCGGGGGGGGGGTGAATCAAAACACAAAACAACATTAGTCAGTTTAGGTGGAGAGAGGTGTTAAAAAAAATGTGGTAGCAGGCAGGTAGGCTCAAACCCATAACACAAAGGAGAAAAAGAATGTGTAAAAAATGTAATATCTTAGCTAATACATCCATGGCACAACCGGAAGTTGCGAACGTTGAAATTAAGACTAGTCAATTGAAAAGAGACGATGTCTTGCAAAAATGTCGATGTAAAAAGTGACCCCTCCTTATAGAAAACTGCCCAGTTGGGGCTGAAGGAATTAATGTTTTTGGACAATTTTTCGATATCTGTCGTCTGAAAAATCGTGGTTTAAAACGAAACCGATTTCATCACGTTCCAACATGTCTGCCAGAAGTTTTTGCAAGACATACACACACACGTTTTGCCTTTTATATAATAGACTAGCGGGATTACCCAGCATTGCTCAGGTGTGCCAAGATGGTATAGTAAGGAACCTCAAAAAAAAATGTGGTAGGTGGTAGTAGCGGGGAGGGGGGAATCAAAACAACAGTAGGCAGTTTGGGTGGAGAGAGGTGTTAAAATTTTTTTTTTTTTTAAAGTGGTAGTGGGCAGGCAGGCTCAGACCCATAAGGTGAAGGAGAAAAGGAAGGTGAAAAAAGTCGCCAACGATGGAATTAAGGTTAGTCAACCGAAAAGAGACGATGACTTACAAAAATGTTGATGAAAAAACCGGCCCCTTCTTGTAAAAAACTACCGAATTGAGTATGAAGGAATTAATACTTTTGGCCAATTTTTTTATATTTGTCGTCCGAAAGATCGGGGTTTAAAACGATACTGGTTTCGTCACGTTTCGATGCATCTGTCAGAAGTTTTTGCAAGACATACAAACACACACACATTTTTCCTTTTATATATTAGAAGATAACAGTAATATTATTTGCACACTATGAGGTACAAAAAGAATTAACTCACATATTGATAATATTTTTTTAAAATTAATACTTACCTTGTCAATTAATTTGAATACCAAGTAGTAAGATTGATCCTCAAATTGTCCTATAAGACGATTATTGGCCTCAATAATGACTGGAAATATAGTGAAAGAACAAAAATAGTAAATACGTTTTCTAATTAAACTAATCTTTTGTTCGCATTTACCAAACAAAATATTAAATTTAACAAAAACTCATTTTTTAAATAAAAGATTGAAAACTTTATTAAACAATCGATACTACTATAAAGATTACTTGCAGATTATAAATAAACACACACACACACACACACAAACCCTTCTGCACTACACATGTATGACCATGTTTCAGCTATAAAGGTAGCTTCACCATGACCTGAGAAAAGTAAACTAAGTTAGGTCTTAGCTGAAACATCTATATGCATATGTAGCCATAAATGTTTGTATAAATAAAAATTCATATGTATCAATTGAAATGAATGGCTCTCGTCTTCAGGAGGCCTCAAGTTTTGACAAGCTTCTGGGCTTGACCATTACTCCTGATCTTAAATGGAACACGTATATCAAATCTGTTGCCAAGGCCGCTGGAAAAATGGTGGGATCTTTCTATCGATCCAGTAGATATCTCACTGCTGATGCTATTCTCTACCTATATAAGAGCCAGGTACGTCCAAGGATGGAATACTGTTGCCACATCTGGGCAGGAGCTGCTAGAAAGGACTTGTCCTGCCTTGATAGAGTTCAAAATAGACTTCGTAGCCTCGTAGGAGATGTCCTTTTCTCCTCCTTGCAACCTCTATCTCACAGAAGAGATGTTGCGAGTTTGTCTCTGATGTATCATTATTTTCATGGAAAGTGTTCAACTGAGCTTCAATCTATGGTCCCCCCTCGCCAAACTTTCACAAGAAACACTCGTCTAGCTGTAAACACTATCAATAATTTCCCCCACTCTTTATCTGTGCCTAAACCTAAACGTAGATTCCATGAACAAAGCTTCTTTCTTAGAACTGCACGCCTGTGGAATTGTCTTCCGTTTTCCTGCTTTCCGGCTGACTACAATATGGTTGTGTTCAAGTCTAAAGTAAATAAGTTCTTGATGAGCCGTTCCATATAAGTTATTAAATTTACCAAATTTTCATTACTAATGATTACTATATTGACCAATTTCTACTGTACACTCTTTAACCCTTATCCTTGAGTGGCCTCTGGGCCTTGATAATGTGGTGACGCCTTTGTAAAAAAAAAAAAAAAAAAAAAAAAAAAAAAATATATTTATGGCAATTAAGGTACACAGAGACTTCCATATTTCATCCCTATAGGGAATCATCAGGCTAAAATGCATGGAATTCGTGCTATCAGATGTTTTTATATATACATGTGATGTTTAATCTAATTAACTGATCAGATTCATTGTTATATCCTCCAACAGGTTAATGACAAGGAATTAAATAGACTAAAAAAAAAAACAAAAGATGGGGATTCTACCGAAAAGGGAATACAGCCAATAGTTTTCATCCACAGTCTATGTAAAAAAGTAAAGAGATCCGTGTTTGTGCAGATTTATACACAATATTAAACTATGCACTAAAGGATTGCTGATATCTACCTAGTTCAGAAAAAATATTTGACGTGTTGCCATAGATTGCTATGCTATCAGCATGAATGTTCTTTATAAAATGCGATTTGGAAGATCATTTATGAAGATAAAGAAGAGGGCTGAACCCAGAGTGGACCCTTGAGGCATGCCAGTGTTGATATTATTAATACTATTAATACTATGTGCTTCAGACTTTTCCCCATCAATTACTTTTATAAACCTATTAGAGAGAAAATATTTGATAGATGAGAGTATATTTCCAGATATTCCATAGCTAACAAGATTATGAAGTAGATTTTTGTTAAACCCTATAAAAGTCTTTGATATGCCAAGAGCTTCGAGCGAAGCCCCATTAATAGATTCAGTGATGCTATTGTAATATTACAGTTAGCACATCAGCTGTTGATCTGGCAAGATGAAATCCATAATACTTGTTACTGAATAGGCTGTTTTTGCTAAGGTGATTGACAAGTTCTTGATTTATCACAGATTCAAATAATCTACTCATGACACACAGGAGACTGATTGGTCTCTACTGAGATGCAAAAAAACTACTTCATAATATTTTTAAATACTGAGCAGATTACAAGATTTTCCAACATGATGGAAATCATTTCTCCTTTAAGCAACAATTGGACAGCTTTGTAACAATTGGAGTTAATTCCGGTTGTAGCATTTTAAGCATTGTTGTCAATACTGTCAGGACCAGTTTTTTTTTTTTTTTTTTTGCTGGCATCAAGAATCTTGATAAATTTGGCAATATATCAGACAGATATGTGACTGACACTTAAATTGTTTTCAGTCATGAGAGGAAATTCAGGAGGTAGATGGCCTTGACCATAAAGAGTGGAATTTAAAGCAAATGTCTTTGCGAAAAGTTTGGTTTTATCAGATGTTGAGGAAATAATGGTTAGAATAGAGGTCATACATCTGTTCAGGGCTTTGTTTGTTATTCACCAAAACTCATGAGAACCAAACCTCTGCTTAACCACTCTAGACTAAATGGATTGGTTATATGACTCTCTTGCACTTTCTATAACTCTTTTGCAGTGGTTGCAGGTAGTCGTAAAGTTGGTTTCACTTTCAGAACATTTATTTAATGAAAAGCAATTAAAATAATAATTTCTGTGAGCAATGACAGCAGCACATTCTGGAGTGTACCATGACTAGCAGTTTGGTTTCTGGTGGAATTTGTTAGAGGATATGAAAGTTCATATCAATGATTAACCAATTAGTTAAATCAGATGTGATACAGGACACATTCTTTTCAAACATGGAATGCTGAGGAATGCCTGATATGAAAGATCTGAGGCTGTCCCAGTCAGTTATAGAGTAGGTATTTATTTGCTTCCCCACGTAAGCAAAATGTGACACAAGGTCGGTTTTATGTGAGGTGAAGGGGGAGGGAGGGGAAGGGGATGGTACATATAGGGTTGCCCCTACATGTACCAATAACCAATTGCCACAAGGGCAATGGTCACAAAGTGCAACATCTGCCGGAACAGATGGTGTTTATTTGCTCCCCCACTGAGCAAATTAGGCACAAGGCCGTTTTTAATGTGAGGTAAAAACCAGATCCCCTAAAAGTAGGCAAAAAGGGGGCACTCTGGTTACCAAAAATAATAATTGTCCCAGTATAGAGGGTTTCCCCTCCATTGACTGGTACAAATTATCTTAAGTGCAGCATCTGCCGGAACAGATGGTATTTATTTGCTCCCCCACTGAGCAAATTAGGCACAAGGCCGTTTTTAATGTGAGGTAAAAACCAGCTCCCCAAAAAGGGGGCACTCTGGTTACCAAAAATAATAATTGTCCCAGTATAGAGGGTTTCCCCTCCATTGACTGGTACAAATTATCTTAAGTGCAGCATCTGCCGGAACAGATGGTGTTTATTTGCTCCCCCACTGAGCAAATTAGGCACAAGGCCGTTTTTAATGTGAGGTAAAAACCAGCTCCCCCAAAAGTAGGCAAAAAGGGGGCACTCTGGTTACCAAAAATAACAATTGTCCCAGTATAGAGGGCTTCCCCTCCATTGACTGGTACAAATTATCTTAAGTGCAGCATCTGCCGGAACAGATACTACACTTTGCTCCTAGCAAAAGTGCCAGGTAAGTTATAGAGTATTGATACAATGTACAATGGAGAGAGACATCAGAAATCTTGTTGCACTTTATTTTGATGAGAAAGAACAGTGGATTGGCACAGTTTAGGACAAGATGTCAGGAAAAGACCTGCAAACTGTCCATCAACATCAGATACACAAGTAGGTTTGTCAACAAGTCAAGTGTTGGATCATATGCAAGAGAAAAATCGTGACAAACAAAACCTCCCTTCATCATCTGTCTTGTTTAAGTGGACTAGCTAACATAACCCTGATTTAGCTCTGTGGAGTGAGGTTTTAACCTGGTTAGCCAGTCCTTTCAGTATTTTTATTTTTTTATTCATCATGTTTAAAAATTAATCTAATCTTTATATAGCCATATCAAAATTTTGTATCACAATATATATGTGGATATATATATATATATATATATATATATATATATAGAGAGAGAGAGAGAGAGAGAGAGAGATAGACAGAGAGATAGAGAGAGAGAGAGAGAGAGAGAGAGAGAGAGAGAGAGAGATGTAGGACGAATAAATTGATATTCAAATTAGTAAAGCGAATGCACCCATTGTTCAAATACCTGTTTTTCTTTATTGTTCAACAATAAAGTAGGGCATAGTTGTACAGTGTTTGAAAATACAAACACATTACTCTGTATATAAACTTTCCTGTTTACTTACATACGCACACACACTACACTATTTACACACACTTCTTGTACAATTTTATAGTGGACCCAGTTGGTTTCACAAACACTAAATAGTTTTTTGTATATATCTTTGTTTTCAAGTTGTTACTTTATTTAGGCATAGTTGTATTCTGAACCCACGCGCGCGCGCACACACACACACACAGACATATATATATATATATATATATATATATATATATATATATATATATATCTTTATTAGAATAGCAAAATTTTAAAACAATGAGAAACAAGTGAACCATGATCGAATGTTAAAAAAATATTACATCAGTCGATTAAAAAAAAATCACGAAGTGTAATACAACCCGAGAAAAAAAGTGAACACTATTCGGAATGTTATAAAATAAACTTGTCGACTAAAAAAAAAATCATGAAATGCAAAAAGAACAAAACCCAAAGCGCTTTTCGTACAGACAGACTTTTTAAGGGTATACGTCTGTAAAGAGGAATAGAAATTTTTTTTTTTTTTTTGTAGAATTGTTGTAATAAAAAAACCTTAGATAGAATGTGTCCTGTGAAATAGTTCCAACTGCCAGCAAAGGTTTCTCTGCTTACACAAAGTAGGGGGAGGGCTGAAACTGATGGCAAGCATCTCGAGGACAGACAGATGGAACTTAGTGCGTCCTCTGTGTAAAACAGAAAAACAATCCGAAGAGAATCTAGAAGCACAGTCTTTTTCATCTACTAAGTGTTGCCCAATAGCCGATTCTACTAATTGGGAACTCCTGTACTGATCTCAGATGTAACGTGGCACATGCTGGGCAATTCTAACCTGAAGACGCTGGGTCGTCTTGCCTACATAGACGGCACCACGCCGACATTGAAATTTATAAACAATATTATTTGACTGCGAAATAGGCAAGCCGTCCTTACGAAAAGAGGGAAAAGCGTGCTTTGTAAAGAAAGCAATTCGGCAGGTTAAAGCACCAAAATTCGAAGTGACAAGAGAGAAAATCTTGTCTCCAATACGTTAGCCTTCAGGTCCAATCCAAGGTAACTTGAGGTATACTGGACATCTAAATGGACCATATTTGGGTTGCTCAGAAAAGGATTCTATTTTCTTGTTTACAATTTTGTTAACCAATGAAGGCGGATATCCATTCATAATGAAAATTTGTTTAATATTATCGATTTCTGAATCGATACAAGAAGGAGAGCAAATGGCAAGTGCCCGATGGGTTAAATTTCTAATAATATTAAGCTTCCTAGTTGTTGGTGCGAAAGAATCCCAACTGAGGTACAGACCAGTAAAAGTAGGTTTTCTGTAAATGGACGTGACAAAAGAAGACCCACATTTTGAAATTAAAACGCCCAAGAAAGGAAGGGAGTTATCTTTTTCTATCTCCATCGTAAATGAGAGGGAAGGGTGCAAATCATTTAATAATTTAAAGAAAGACACAGCTTCATCATGTGTAGCGAAACAAGAAAAAGTGTCGTCAATGTAACGCATGTAAAAAGTCGGCCTTGGGCACTTACTGAACAGCAACTGTTCCAAGAAACCAACAAAAATGTTGGCTAGAGTTGGCCCAGAGGAGAGCCCATCGATATACCATCAATCTGGCGATACATAACGTTGTTGAAACTGAAGGCCACGGACTTGGAAGACAATTCCATAAGTTCAACAAATACCTCCGCAGGAAACGAGGGAGGGGGCCAGGGCCTCTATATAAAAAATCAGCGCAAATATTAATGACCTCGTCAAGTGGGACATTTGTAAATAAATTATTAATTAATTATTAATTA
>NC_136511.1:57511000-57516000 GCF_053919585.1 Euprymna scolopes | reverse complement strand
CATACTGTCCTGCAAGAAGTCCACTGGCGATGGAGTGAAAGCGATGGAGACAGGTAAAGGATATTACTAGAAGTCCTCGGCCGTATCTCTGCACAGTGGCAGAAGATGGTAGATGGCCGTTCTAGCACAAACCTGTGAGCAATTGTGCTGTTCGTGTCCTCCATCAGGGACAAAGCAGCCCTATTTAGGGATAGCACTGCTTTCCCTGTGGCGGGGAGGGAGCGATAAAAGGAGCCCTAAAAAAATTGCTTGCTCACCACTTAACCTGGCAGCCCGCTGTAGCTGTCTGGTTATCCAGTTACGCAGTCAGAACAATAGAATACGACAAAAAACCTCAACAAAGAATCTCTCAATAAGGTGTTGGAATGTCCCTACCCTCCAGGATAATAATGATGCACCCGAGCGCAAGACAGCCCTTGTTTCTCTTGAGTTACAGAGGTATGATGTTGACATTGTTGTCTTATGTGAAACTCGCTTGCCTGGCAATTCTCAACTTCGAGAGAAAAAGGGTGGATATGACTTCTTTTGGTCAGGAAAGACAGAAAATGAACCCCGCCAATCAGGCGTTGGTTTTGCCATTAAGTCCAAGATGGCAAAGTCCTTGTCGTCTTTTCCCAAAGCCATATCTGATCGTGTGGCAACTCTTTCCCTAGAGTTAGAAGGAAACACCAGGGTGACGCTAGTTAGTTGGTACGCCCCAACGGTAGCCAGTTCAGATCAAGAGAAAGATGACTTCTACGATACCCTCCGTGATGTCCTCTCCAGAGTTCGACACCATGATAAACTCATTCTTGCTGGCGATTTCAATGCTCGTGTTGGTAGTGACCATCTGTCGTGGACCGGTGTACTTGGTAAGCATGGCATAGGCAAGGTAAATTCAAATGGTTTACGACTTCTTACAATCTGTAGGGAGTTTGACCTCTGTATTACCAATACCATATTCCAACAACCTGTGCATCGGAGGACGACATGGATGCATCCTCGTTCAAAGGACTGCCATCTTATTGACTTCGTCATAACAAAGCAGAAGCACATGAGTGACTTCAAAATCACTCGCTCTTTCCACACTTCTTGCTATCTTTCGGATCACACCCTTCTCAGAAGTAAACTGTCGTTGCATGTGCGAAGGCACAGAGTTAAAAAATCAACAGTGCCCAAACGCATTGATGTGCGGCCTCTTAAATCCAGGGAAAAGAGAACTAAGCTCTCCAATAAGCTTGATGAAAACCTTGAGGGTGTTGATGTAACTGATGATGTTGAATCTTCTTGGAAAGCATTGCGAGAAGCAACTCAAGCTGTAGCAGTAGAAGTCCTTGGAATACCGAAAAGAAAACAGCAGGATTGGTTTGACGAAAGTGACGATGAAGTTAAAGCACTGATTAACCAAATGCACTCATCTCACAAATCTTGGATTGAGGACAAAAACTCAACAGTGAAGCACACAGCCTACAAAAAGTGTAAAGGTGAGGTACAGCGAGCTCTCCGAGCTATGAAAGAACAATAGTGGTACAATAAGGCAATTGCACCGCAAGGAGCTGCTGACAGCAAGAACACGAAAGCCTTCTATGATGGTCTGAAAGAGGTATTTGGTCCTCAGAAAAGTGGTGCTTCTCCATTAAGCACAGCCGATGGAGAGGCATTGCTAACTGATAAATCAGATATTCTCAATCGTTGGAAGGAGCACTTTGAAACTGTCTTAAACACCTCATCTGTCATTGACAGCGATGTTGTGTCTCTATTCCTCAGAATCCAGATATTCCAGAATTGTCATTGGAACCTGCTTATCAGGAGGTATGGGAATCCATCAAACAAATTGCTTCTGGCAAGTCCCCATCACCAAAGGATCCAATTCTGCCTGAAGTATACAAGCATGGTGGGCATGTGCTGGTAAAAAAGCTCCATGCTCTCTTTGTAAAGATAGGGAAAGCAGGCCGAGTTCCACAGGACTACAAACATTTCTACAAAAATAAGGGAGTCAAGAATGTCTGTGACAACCATCGGGGGATATCTCTGCTTTCAATTGCAGGAAAGATTCTGGCTAGGCTCATTCTAAACCGAATCATAAATCGTCTCGTTGATAAGGTGTATCCAGAGTCACAGTTTGGGTTTCGGTTGGGTCTCGGCACCATTGACATGATATTTTCCTTACATCAGGTGGCAGAAAAGGTCCGTGAGAAAAATTAGGAATTGTATATGGTGTTTGTTGACCTGACGAAGGCCTTCGACACTGTGAATCGCGATGCTCTTTGGCAAGTTTTAAGAAGGCTTGGTATTCCAGAAAACATGCTGAACGTGATCATTTCCTTTCACGAAGGGATGAAGGCCAGTGTTGTCTCAGATGGTATGATGTCTGACCCATTTGATGTTGCGAATGGGACCAAACAGGGATGTGTAATGGCGCCAGTCCTCTTTGCGCTCTTCTTTTCACTAATGCTGAAACATGCATTTGATGATTTGGACACTGGTGTCAAATTTCAATTTCGGTCATCCGGTGGCTTATTTAACCATCAACGGTTTAAGGCCAAGACTCTTCTTCGCACTGAAATTATTCGCGACTTGCTCTTCGCTGACGATGCCGCACTGGTAGCCACATCCTTTGAGGAAGCCCAGGTTCTTCTTGATCGATTTTCAGCCGCGTGCAAGGCCTTTGGCCTGACAGTTAGCATAAGGAAGACTGAGGTAATGCATCAGCCACACCCTACCCCAAAACAAGTTGAAGGCATAAAGCAAAATCCACCAGAGTATAGATTTCCTGCGCGCAAGCTGAAAGTCGACGGTCATGATATCAATTATGTCAAGTCCTTTCCTTACCTTGGTAGCAAGGTGAACCAGGGCGGTTCTCTTGATGATGAAATTGTCAACAGGATTGCTAAGGCCACTTTTGCTTTTGGAAATCTCCGCCATCGCTTGTGGAACGAAAGGGGTATTCGACTAGACACAAAAATCCTTGTCTACCGTGCTGTTGTTCTTTCCATTCTTCTTTATGGATCTGAGTCATGGACTCCATACAGACATCACATTAATCAGCTGGACGTTTTCCACAAAAGCTGTCTACGCTCCATATGTGGCCTTAGCCTCCGCGACAAGGTATCAAATGCCGAATTATTCACAAAATGCAAAATATCTGGCATTGAATTATTCCTTATTCAATCGCAATTGCGGTGGGCTGGTCATGTATTGAGGATGCCCGATGACAGAATTCCAAAAATTGCGATGTACAGTCAATTTGAGGGTGGTAAAAGAATTGTCGGACGTCCTTAGCTTAGGTACAAGTACAAGTTGAAGAGTAACTTGTCTGCAGTGAACATACCATACAGGAATCTTGAAGATGAGGTGAATGACCGAAAAGGATGGAGATCAAGGTGTTTTGAAGGTCTCCAGAGGTTTCAATCTGAAACTTTAAGCAGTGGCGGCTCGTGCCTAAGATTAGTGGGGGTGCTGTTATAAAGAAAACACCTATTTTTTTTTTAATATTGTGTAAAAATAAAACAAACATAAAATTATACATAATTTATACGTATGTACACGTATAAAAATACAATAACTTAAAGGAATCCTAAATAGATGTAAATATTTTACTTATTACATTCATTTGAAAATAAACTCCATTCTTCTTGTTTTAATTTGTGAGAAAAGATTGATAATTTTCTCCTTAACTTCTGAATGACTGCTGAAGAACTTTTTTATCAATTGAAAGCACTGCAAGTTTATTTAGTCTTTCGCAACCCATGGTGTTCCTTAGAAAAGTTTTTATTCTTTTCAGAGTTGAAAAACAACGTTCTATCTCTTATGTAGTCATGGGAATTGTCAAGATAATTTTTATGGGTTTTGTGATTTCACTAAGAACATCGTTTAAATTGTTTTCCAAAATAAATTTCAGGAGATCAATTACTTTGCAATACTCATGGATATCTGACCTACTATAAAATATTTCTAGCTCAGTTTCAAACTTTTCTTTGTCAATCATGGAATATGCTTCAGTTGTCAAGGATATCTCTTCTGTAGGTAGTTTTTTTTTTCTTAAAACTAGCAAAGCTTATCTTGTTAAACAATTTAGCAAGTATTAAATGTTTAGTTGAAGAATATCTGTCCGTTATATCAACAGATATATAGTCACACAGTTCTTTAGCTTCACCCTTGAGTGTTTGTGAAGAATTTTCACAGTATTTGGTGTTTCTTATCTCTAAAATAGCAGTTTTGAAATTTGTTATGTATTCATTGACTTTATATATGCTAATTTCCCGAGAAATAATTTCAACATGAGACATAATTTTATGAAATAGCTCAAACCAAAATATGAAATTTTCATCGTTCAAATATTTCAGAATTCCTGTCGCTTCTGCAACGGTCTCATCTACATATGATGTTGACTGCATTTCAGTGACAGTTTTTTTTATGCTTGAACATTTTCATGAACTCTATTTATGTCTGTTAAAGTTCCACCTTGTGGCGGATACACGTAGAATGCTTACATCCAGATGCTTCTTGAAAAATGGACAGACGCTGTGGTGATCTAGAAAAGAAAGTCGGAATAGCCAAAATGTTAGAGATAAATATTCTAGCATTTCGTGTAATGCTTGCTGCATTCCTCATTATTAAATTAAGTTGATGCGCATAACAGTGAGTGAAATGCGCATTACTATAAACTGATTTTATTTTCGCCTGAGCACCAGCTTTTTTGCCTTTCATGACATTTGCATCATCAAATGTCTGAGCTATCAGTTTTTGGCGATTCTCTTGAAGGATTATATCTAATTGTTGTAGAATACATTTTGATATCCTATCAGCGGTTTGGTTTTCTGGAATAAAGAATCCCCAATTGCGTTCAAGTATTTTTTCATCCAAGACGTACCGTAAAACAATGATCATTTGTGTATGTTCAGACACAGCTGTTATTTCATCAGCCATGACAGCTACAAAGGAAGCTTTGCTAATTTCTGCCCTTATTTCATTATGGTATATTTGTAAAAGACAGTCAAGTATGTCATTCTGAATAGTCT